>NC_069503.1:912629492-912956992 GCF_027579735.1 Bombina bombina | reverse complement strand
CCTTTGTTGAAAATCAGGGAGGTAAGTTCAGGAGTGAGCAAGTGTCTGCAGCACTATATGGTAGCACTTTTGCAACAAAGTTATACACTAGCAAGAGCACTAGATGGCAGCACTATTTCCTTTCATGCAGGGCTCCAGACACGTGCATGATACCTATCTAGATATCACTTAAAAAAAGAATAACATGAGAACAAAGCAAATTTGATAATAAAAGTAAATTTTAAACTTTTTTAGAATTGTATTCTGTATCTGAATCATGAAGAAAAAAAAATGGGTTTCATGTCCCTTTAACTTCAGTATTTATATATAAAAAAACTGATTTATATAAAAAAAAGTCAATACTATTTGTGAATTGATGTGAAGTTATGAATGATGAACGTAAAGTGTATGAAAATAGAGTATGATAAATTTGATGCCAATAATACACGTGAACAGCATGAGCAAGCTACTTAGCTGCGATCATTACACATAATGTAGTCCATATGTTGTGTCTCTCAATACGTACCCTTGGTCTTGTTGTCACATCAGTCTTCTGTTTTTCATTAGTATAGGTGTAAATGTAATCAGCGGTTAGTATTCCATATAAATACGCTCTCACCGCTCAACACTTTCACTGTGTTTGTCTTCTAACTATTTAATATATAAAAAGAAATGCGAGTCTCTTGAATGTATTTTCCTAGTGAGTGAATGTCTACTGGAAATTTCTGTTTGAGACATTATTTTGATAGCATAGAGAAATTGTAAAAATAAATACAGAAAACAGGCAATCTTCTTGAGGTACCAACAGCGATGCTGATATTGTACTGATTAAAATGCTAATCAGCATCATTCTTCACAAACAAATAACATTTGTTTTCCAAAGAAAAACATTTTTTTGCTAAATATCAAAGAATATTTGTGTTGTCCATAGTGACAGAAAACATGAAGTAAATGCCTTTTTAAGTTTGATAAATATGTACTTTGTTTAATCTTTCAACAAATGGTTACTAATGAGTAAGTGCTTAATTAAATAAAGGGGTAAAAAATACCTGGCAGTTAGCATACATTTCTGTAGTCTTGGAGTTAATAAACATACAACCCAAGTGTGGAAACCTTCTGCATACATTAGTACATTGCTACAATTGATTTTAACAACCAAACTTCTCACAACATTTGGTTATTTGGATTTTCTACTGTATTGCTCTGTATTATTTTATCTTAACATGTCTGCTGAAGCAAATTAGAGACAGATATGTAGCAGGGTTAGGCATGGGAAGTCTGTGATTTAAATTTCCAGTTCTCAAAATGTTTTCAGAATTAAATTATAGGAAAAAGGGGCAAAATAAAATATGAATTGTGTTAGAAAGTTGTTTTTGCTACATATAATTCAACATTTCATTTTACAATTGTGAAACAATTTACAATTACAACCCTTACACACACCTATGGGTAAAGTAGATGGTCTTTTTGATTCTTATCCGCCAATCCATCAAATACAAGGGATTATATCTATATTATTATATCAAAATATATTTTTGTGTTTCTGCCATTGGGCCTAACTAAATTGGACAACATTTACAAGGTAGTGTTACAGTGCTTGGCAAACAAAAATGAAAGCAATGAACATTATGCCATATCACAGTTGATCAGGTACAGTAATTAAACAGAATAAAGCAGAGCTTGATTATATAGAGCGTGAAATGATAATTGTAACATCTTCATAATAATTATGATGCAAAAATGAGTAATGCAGAAAAGGATAAAGCTCATAAATTAGATATACAAATATCACATTTCTATGGAAAGAAATGTTAATTTATATGATGTAAAAATAGTATCAGGTTAATAGGAGAGGAAATGGCTATATAAACAATAAGACCTTAGGAAAAGAAGGATGTTTGCATCCTAAATTAATAATATTCTTATAATTTAAAATTCTGCCTAGGTACATGAATATGACAGAAAGTTAGCAATCTATTAAAGTCTGATATATGAAGGTTTTCTGCAGGTTCAGCTAATAGATTTTATAGCATATCGAATGCAGGAAATGAGATGAGCATTTCTATTTACTACCTATACAAAAATCCAAAATACTTTTATATGTAATCAGTAATTGAAGGGGACTTCCAGTCTGTTTCTAAATATAACAATTATTTTATTATGATCGTATAGTGGCACTAGATGCAAAAAAAAAAATATTTAAAAAAATGCCAAGAATTTGCATGCACAGTCAAAAATTAAAGGGAATAAACGTCATGTCTAAAATATATAGCAGTGCATTTATAAATTCAACAGACACATTTTGCAGTATGTTTGTATAAAATGAGCCTTTAAAGTTATTACCACTTTTATCATACACATGACAAGTTGCAGACATTGCACTTTTGCATTTTTGTAAACAGAACTATATAACAAAATTGCTTTTAATTGAATTTTAAATGCGTTGCTGGGAATCGCTCATTTGATTTTTATGTCCCTTTAATTTATCTTTCTACCTCTAGAATAGTGTATTCAAGAACAAACAGTAGCGCTTCTATCTTATTATTTAGCTGTAATTTGGCTGCCCTAAACACTAGACGAAACACAACATTTTTACAATGTAATAGATGCCTTACATTTATACTTAGGCCTCTATTTATCAAAGGTCTTGCGGACCTGATCCGACAGTGCGGATCAGGTCCGCAAAGCCTCGCTAAATGCGGAGAGCAATACGCTCTCCGCATTTAACATTGCACCAGCAGCTCACAAGAGCTGCTGGTGCAACGCCGCCCCCTGCTGACTCGCGGCCAATTGGCCGCCAGCAGGGAGGTGTCAATCAACCCGATCATACTCGATCGGGTTGAATTGCGGCAAAGTCTGCTCAGAGCAGGCGGACAGGTTATGGAGCAGCTGTCTTTAGACCGCTGCTTCATAACTGCTGTTTCTGGTGAGCCTGCAGGCTCGCCAGAAACACGGGGCATCAAGCTCCATTCGGAGCTTGATAGATATGCCCCTTAATATTATCATTTCTTTAAGTTACTGATAAGCAAGTACTACATTTGCATGCAACTACAGGTTTATGTTTTACTTATATTATCTCTCAAATGAACAAAATATAGAAATTCATATGTCTACGGCCACTTAAAGGGATACTGAACCCATTTTTTTTTCATGATTCAGATAGAGCGTGAAATTTTAAGCAACTTTCTAATTTATTCCTATTATCCATTTTTCTTTTTCTCTTGGTATCTTTATTTGAAAAGGCAGGAATGTAAGCTTACGAGCCAGCCCATTTTTGGTTCAGAACCCTGGATAGCGATAGCTTATTGGTGGGTACATTTAGCCACCAATCAGCACACTGTACCAAGGTGGTGAACCAAAGATGGGCTGGCTTACCAGCTTACATTCCTGCCTTTTCAAATAAAGATACCAAGAGAAAAAGAAAAATTGATAATAGGAGTAAATTAGAAAGTTGGTTCACCACCTTGTTATAGCGTGCTGATTGGTGGCTAAATGTACCCACCAATCAGCTATCGCTATCCAGGGTTCTGAACCAAAAATGGGCTGGCTTGTAAGCTTACATTCCAAAAATGGGCTGGCTCATAAACTTACATTCCTTCCTTTTCAAATAAAGATACCAAGAGAACAAAGAGAAATTGATAATAGGAGTAAATTAGAAAGTTGCTTAAAATTGCTGCTTCATATGAGGCAAAACATCTAGATTATGTAACAATCTCTTAATTGAAGATGTCATATTAGGACAAAAGCAGGAACTACAGTTCCCTGGATAAGATTCTCTGAAGAACCACCTTAGATAAGAAACTGTACAAAGTACGTAAAACTGCATTGGTCTAAGGAAAACCACAGATACAGAGGATGCCAGGAAAAATCAAACAACACAGAGACTCTCCTAGCCGAGGAAATAGCAAGTAGAGGGGAACCCCTCCAAGAGAACGGCTGAATGTCCAAAGAGTGCATATGCCCAAATTCCAAAGGGGAATAATTACATGAAAAAACCCTCAGCTGAACACCAATATGGATAAACCTTCCACACCATGTGGCAAAGATAACTAGAGAAGTGGCTTACAAACATGAATCAAAAAAGGTATCCACTACAGAATTAAGGAAACCTTTTTGAGAGAAAACTAATTGTTCTATCTCCAAGCAAACAAATGGATAGAATAAGGATTTTTGGTAAAAAAACAAAACAGTACCCTAAGATGTCCAATCTGGTAACTGAGAGAGATGCCATGGAGGAGTGCTGGGAATCTACACCAACCCAGCATACTATGTTCTGCAGGACCAAACATGATCTACTAAGATTGCTGAAATTCATTCCTGATTGAACTGAGAACGAACCCATGGGTGAAGTTTAATAATAAGAAAAATTCACAGGACTGCGAGAGCCTTGTGAACAAGCAGGATGACAATCTTTGGAAACCCCAGCAACTAACCAAGAAATCAAAAATCTCCTAAATGAAGTGCTGAGGAGGAATGCTGATAAACTTAAAAGAGCAGATAAGTATCCTTCAAGTTTATAGTCATCATGAACTGGCCCTAAAGAAGAAGGGCAAAATAGATATGATAGTTCCCATTGTTAAACCAAAGAACCCCAAAAAATAGTTTTCACTGTTCAGCTATAACAGAAAAGTGGAATAAAATTCCCTCCTGCATACTGACACAAGAACAGGGACAATTTACTCCCATATCCTCCAAATTCTTAACCCCTGAAATAACGATATTCGTATCTTTGGTCTTTTTCAGACTTGAAACGGAAGAAACTTCTTTCAATGAAGTTGCGCACCAGTGGCCCATGTTGCTCAAGACCATGGAAAATTTAGAATCCAAACCATGGAAAATTTAGAATCCAAACCAAGGCCGAACAAAGACAAACTACTAAAGGCTAACATGGAAAGCTTTAAGTCTTCTAGAGAGGACAGTGAAAGCCACAATTTTGACATAAATGCAAAAATTTGAAAGATCATATCACAACTGAACAAAGTGTGAACCAAGCGCAAAACAGAAAGGCAATTTTAAGGAGGGGCTTCTGAAACCAATTCACTAAGAAATTGCATTAGAATAAAGCTGTATCCACAACAAGGAGACACCCAAAGCTGGATATAAAACAAAAAATCCTTTGAAGGCAGGTCAACTGGAGATAGACCTTTGGCTTCCTCATGGATCTTAAAGTCACAGAAAATGGTATTGCCACCACCTTTCTAAAGTTCTAAATAATTATTTTAATCAGAGAAAACATAGTAAAGTACAGACTTATATCTTTGAAAAATATCATCTAGAATTTAGATTCCTAGACCCCTAAAGTCTGTAATACTTCCCTAAGGCAGAAACAAAAGAACAACCCTCAAAATCCTGATCTGAGTTAAGGATAAATCTTCTGAGGGTAACACACCCTTTCAGGAAATACATCCATATTCAAAGTGAAAACAGTATAACTGTCAAAACCTCAGAAAAACTGAATTTAAATTCTCCTAAATGTTATACTCTGAAATAGAGAAGAATACCTTGAAATAAACATTTAACCTGAAGTAAAATCAGCAGTACCTTTAAATAGCATCCACTGTTTAAAGGCAGCTACACTAGCAGTATTAAAGTACACCATAGAACTGCAATTTTAAACCTTTACTGTGGTAACATTAGAACTGAAATACAGGTTATAAACAGTTACTGCGGTATTCCCGAGAACTCTGAGATAGGCTTTAAACAGTTACCGCAGGATATATCAGCAGTACCTTTAAGTAGTATACACTGTTTAAAGGCAGCTACACTAGCAGTATTAAAGTACACCATAGAACTGCAATTTTAAACCTTTACTGTGGTAACATTAGAACTGAAATACAGGTTATAAACAGTTACTGCGGTATACCCGAGAACTCTGAGATAGGCTTTAAACAGTTACCGTAGGATATATCAGAATCTCAATCCAGATTTAACCAGAAACTGCGGTATACATTAGTACTGCAAAACAGGATTTAAACAATTACTGCAGTATACATTGGAACGTAACACAGTGTTTAAACAGTTACTGCAGTAAAACATTAGAACTGTAAAAAAAACATTTTGTTCAAGACACATGATACTCAGATTCCTGTGGTGTACATATTTTGTAAACGCCTTCTCAATATTTTGTATGTTTCTTTTTTTAAATACCCTTATTAGGAATACATTGAATTAAAATGTGTTCTGTTTTTTTTTTAAATTTAATCGCATTGAAATCTTACAAAATAGTAGCTAAACGATAAATAAAACATTAACACAACACAATTTAAAATACAATTATATTGTTTATTATTATAACATTAAAATAAATGTTAAAAAGCTCTTAAAAGAAGGCAATAAGCCAAAAAGGGGGTGTGAAATATGGAAAATAGTGGGTGGATAAGGTGGAAATATTGGGATGAGAGTGGGCGGGGATCTGCATATAAAGAGGTGGGGGTTTGCCTATAAAGGGGCGGGGTTTGCATATAAAGGGGCATGGTACCTGCCAAATTAAAGGGCCACTAAACCCAAAATCTTTCTTTCATGATTCATATAGAGAATAGAAATTTAAACAACATTACAATTTACTTCCATTATTTATTTTGCTTCATTTTTTTAAATATCCTTAGTTGAAGAAAAAACAATGCACATGGTGAGCCAATCACATGATGCTTCTATGTGCAGCAACCAATCAGCAGCTAGTGAGCATATCTAGATATGCTTTTCATCAAAGAATATCAAGAGAATAAAACAAATTAGATAATATAAGTAAATTAGAAAGCTGTTTAAAATTGCATTCTCTTTCTAAATCATAAAAGAAAAAAAATGTGGGTGGCATGTCCCTTTAAGTTTGACAAGTACTACTAGCAGGCATTAACCCAATAGTGGCTATGATGAAAACTATGTAGTATACCTACTATTAGCCTAAGGGCTGTGTAAAGATGCAGGTACTTACCCAGTAGCTGCCCACTCCCTGAAGTAGTCTGAGGATACAGGAGATCGCCCATCCTGTACTGTAAATTGCAATAGAGGCTATACTGAGGGAGTACATCTTCAAGGCCAAGCAGGAGGAGGCTAAAGGAACTATCCCAACTACATGCTTGGCAGGTATAGGACCATAACTCCAGAGAGAAGATTTACATTGCACTGCCGGTACTCTCCTATATCCCTCTCTTCCAGGAACTATCCATTGAGGCTAAATCTGGGATTAATATCCCTGCAAATCCTGAGCTCCTCTATCTTTGCCTACTCCTAGGCAAGGCAAATAAAATATTGTGAGTGTCAGGGAAGTAGGAGGGATATTAAAGCTCTTGTTGTAGGGTGTCTTTGCCTCCTCCTGGTGGCCAGGCAATGAATTCCCAACAGTAATTAGTCATGCACTCTCACCCCCATAAGAAAGAAATCTATATATAGACTCAAAACATCTGGGGGAGGGGGAACAGCACTAAAAATGAATAATGAAAATATATAGTTTGTGTGTCTATATACCTCCATAGAGAGAATATTATCCTTGATTATTGTTGGAAACAAGTCTAGTGGTAGGAATACGGTTATATTCCTGTCTGAAACATTAGAAATATCAGATGGCTGCCCCAACTGTTTACCATGCATTTGAGATGTGTGGAGGTATAATAAATATAGTACAGAAACCAGCTAACTCATTCCCCAGTTTGTTCCAAAAAAATAAATGCAGGTCTCAGATTGATATAAGATTTGATGTGTGTCAAATATAAATGCCATTCCAGAGCAAAAGCCAAATGTGGGGAATCTCAAGGCTGGCACTGCAGATGGTCCAGTTTATAGGGTCTACTCCAGATTTAACATGACTATAAAAAAGGCACCAAACTTGATGCAGGAACTTTTCAATTGTTTGTGAGACTAGCACTCAGTGCTTGGTTATTCTCTTGAGATGAAACTGGTGTTCCTGATTTATCCCCCACCCTACTCGGGCTTGACCTTGGACTGACTTTTGAATTATAATTTATGCCTGACCCCTTGTTGTGTTGTTTGATTTATAATGACATCTTGGCTATGGAGATTTAGATCAGATTACCTAACTATTCTTCTGTATCCTTCCTGTTTGCTGATGCCCATTCACTCACTGACCTTCTAACCTTGGTCTGCCTTTGACCTATACTCTTAAATGATCTTCTGCACATTTAAATCCTATGTAACCACATTTTACCTTTACATCTAACAAGCTCTGTACTACGTTCTACTTGCCGATGGATTATTTTTTATACCCAGCAAATAATTATTTTGATTTATAAATTACATATTCTCTTTGCTTGACCTTAACACTTTCCTAAACTTCATACATTTGTAAATAAATTTAGTTCCCCAAAACAATATTATGTGTTTATTTTCATTTGATAATACAAATGCTACAGTAGCTATAAATTTCACCTTACATGCTACATCTTGTTAGCTTAATATAATAATGGCATAGAAAGAACAGAATTAAATGTTGATTTTACATGGATTTTATTTCTATTTGCTTAATGTAATTCTAATGAAGCAGCAGAATTTAAGTTGTTAAGCTCATCAACATTCTTGTGCATAGATTCTTGAAATAACATTCTTTTGGCTGTGTCATTTTAAAATGGTTAAATTATAGAACAAACCACACTAATGGCAACAAATTGCTATCCATTTAGGTGCTCTCTGTTGAGCCATGAACTAAAAGGTTTGTATTATGAGTTCTCTAGGCAGAAATGCAATCAATTCTTACAAAGAAGAAGCAATGCCCAAGAGATTATAGTGTGTATAGAATTTTTTTTGAGGTATCTTATAATATCATGCAACTTCATATGTATCTCATATAACAATCTATTATCCATTTTTATGACACATATTACTTGCTTCAAAAAACTTTATTTTACGCTGACATAAACATACAGTTCGGTTTTGCAAACTTTCAATAAAATGAAAATATTTACTATGTACACAGTGTTTGTCTCCTTCCAAATAATTAAACACACAAACCATTACCATTACAACATTACAGGCAAAAATGATAGCTATGCAGCTTTGTGTTTTAAATTTGAGGTCATTTCAGTCTAGAAAAAAATTGTAATTGCACTGCAATACTATCAGACTACTTTTTTTGTTTGGATTTCTGCATGGCTTTAGTATATTTTTTCTAATATCTGACCACTTGAAAACCAATTTGACAAATTATAAATTTAAATATTTTTGCTTGTTCAAAATCCTTTTCTAAAAGTTTTTAAGGGGATAGTAAATTCATAATTTATTTTTTACGGTTTAGATAGAGGATTCTATTTTTTAAAATGCTTTATTCTCTTGGTGTCCTTTGTTGAACAGCACTGTATGAAGTTGTTAGTGTGAACAATATTTTTTTTATATCAGTTTAATGCTAAATACCCTTCATAGTTGTATCTCATTTGGATTGTGACATGGTATATTAGCCAAAGTATTTCTGCAAAATCTCCTTGAATGATATTGCTATGACCAATTATCTTTGGTAATCAATGCAACTTACACTCTAATAGCAAGAAAGTGCTGTCCAAGCTTTTGGTGTGGAAACCAAATTGCTGAAGCCTTACATGCTGGAAACAAGATGCACTAGAAAACAGTCTACATATATACATTCATATTATGTTCACCTGTACAGCAAATAAGTAAACTACTCAGTAACTTCTCGTTTCTGTCATCTCAATTTTGAGATAAATAAATAAATAAAAAGCAAATACGAAAACATTTGAGAAGGGCTATGAAAACAATGATTCATATCTCTATCTAACTGGCAACAGCAGAAGAGAAAAGATAAACAATACTTAAAGGGACAGTCTACTCCTGAATTTTTATTGTTTAAAAAGATAGATAATCCCTTAATATACTTTTTACCTCTGTGATTACCTTGTATCTAAGCCTCTGCAGACTCCCCCTTATCTCAGTTCGTTTGAAAGACATGCATTTTAGCCAATTAGTGCTGACTCTTGAATAACCCCACTGGAGTGAGCACAATGTTATCTATGGGACACACATGCACTAGCAGTCTCTAACTGTCAAAATGCCCGGAGATAAGAGGCAGTTCAACAGTTTTCAAATTAGCATATGAGCCTACCTAGGTGTAGCTTTCAACAAAGAATACCAAAAGAACAAGCAAATTTGATGATAACATTAAATTGGAAAGTTGTTTAAAATTGCATGCCCTATCTGAATCATGAAAGTTTAATTTTGACTAGACTGTCCCTTTAACAGGGTTTTCAAGGGGTTTGTCCCTGGGCATCAACACAATTCACATTTTCTTCAGAAAATTCCCGTTTAAAATACATTTTAAAACATGTATTTTGTATGCATATTGTTTGCAAAGCAGTGCTTCATTTCTCATATGTAGGGGCAGACTCACCCTGGACAGATCTTTTATTGTACCTAGGCCTTGGTCCCTGAATGTCAAAACATTTCCCCAATCATGATGGACAGAACTAGCAATAGTCTGTGTACCCTTTTTTATTTGTAGTGCAAAAAATCTATGAGGTAATTTATATATACAGTATATACAGTATATATTGATGCACTCTCTCAAACTTCTCAAACTCCCCTTTTCCTCTTTCTGACCACCATCTCCTTACTTGCAACATATAATCCCTTCCTATAACTCTCCCTCCTTCTACTCCTCACACCAAACTTCACAGAAGCATTATGTCTTTAGATCAGCAACAACTTGCTAATTCCCTTAAACCGCTCCTCTCATCCTTCTCCTCCTTTTCCTGCCCTGAACAATCTATCTGCCACTATAATTCCACCCTTATATCCATCCTTGATAATCTCGCCCCTCTTACCATTGCTCAGAAATCACACACTCATCCCCAGCCCTGGCATACTCCTCTGACACGGCACCTACGCAGATGTTCCCGTACTGCTGAACGGCATTGGAGAAAATCACGGAGTTCAGCTGATTTTCTTCATTACAAATTCATCTTGAACTCCTACTATTCTGCCCTTAATCTCCACAAGCAACACTACTTCTCTACTCTTATCTCTAATCTTTCTTCAAACCCAAAACGTCTGTTCTCCACTTTCAATACTCTCCTCCGCCCTCCCCCACTTCCTAATACAACTTCTCTGTCAGCTCAAGACTTTGCCAGTCACTTCATTAACAAAATTGACTCCATCAGACATGAAATCAGCTCTCAACATAATTCCATTCTCTCCCCCCCTCAAATGCTCTCACTCAACCACAACCCTCATAACCTGAAACTTAGTTCATTCTCCCCTGTTACTGAGGAAGAAGTTTCGGCACTTATACTGCGCTCTCACCTCACTACCTGTCCCCTTGACCCTATCACAGCTTCTCCCCTCCCTCTCTGCTACCCTTACCTCTATACTAACACATATTTTCAACCTCTCCCTCAGCACTGGTACATTTCCCTCATCGATGAAACATGCACTGGTCACACCTATCCTCAAAAAACCTTCCCTTGATCCTACCTCCCCATCCAACTACCGCCCTATTTCCCTCCTCCCTCTTGCTTCAAAGCTTCTCGAAAAACTAGTATATGCACGCCTATCCCATTTCCTTACGTTAAACTCCCTTCTTGACCCGCTGCAATCTGGATTTCGTCCCTATCACTCCACAAAGACAGCTATTGTTAAGGTCACCAACGACCTACTTACAGCAAAATCAAAAGGTCACTTCTCTCTGCTTATCCTCCTTGATCTGTCCGCAGCCTTTGACACTGTCGACCACCCTCTTTTGCTCCAAACCCTGCAATTCTTCGGCATCTGTGACACAGCCCTTTCGTGGTTCTCTTCCTACCTATCAAACCGTACCTTCAGTGTAGCCTTCTCTGGGGCCTCCTCTGCCCCATCACCACTTTCTGTCGGAGTACCGCAAGTCTCTGTCTTTGGTCCCCTTCTCTTCTCAATCTATACATCATCACTAGGCTCCCTAATTAAGTCCCACGGTTTCCAATATCATTTGTATGCTGATGACACCCAAATCTACTTCTCTGCACTAGACCTATCTCCTTCCTTGCTAACCCGTGTCACTAACTGTCTTTCTCACATCTCTTCCTGGATGTCCTCCCACTACCTCAAGCTAAATCTCTCCAAAACTGAGCTCCTAATTTTCCCCCCTTCTTCCAAAATTTCCACCCCCAATATCTCTATAACTGTCAACAACTCCATCATTACCCCTACCCCGCATGCCGATGTCTCGGGGTCACATTTGACTCCGATCTTTCCTTCACTCCTCACATTCAGTGCTTGGCTAAAGCCTGCCGCTTCCACCTTAAAAACATCTCCAAAATTAGACACTTCCTTACACAAGACACAACTAAGATTTTAATCCACTCTCTCATTCTTTCCCGCCTTGATTACTGCAACTCTGTCCTCTCTGGTCTCCCCACCTGCCGCCTAGCTCCCTTACAATCCATACTGAATGCCTCTGCCAGACTCATCTTCCTTACACGTCGCTCTTCATCTGCTGCTCCTCTCTGCCAATCCCTTCACTGGCTTCCTCTTGCCTCTAGGATCAAACACAAAATTCTCACTCTGACATACAAAGCCCTCAACTGCACTGCTCCCCCCTATATCTCAGACCTTGTCTCCAGATACTCTCCCTCCCGTCCCCTTCGCTCTGCTCATGACCTCCTACTCTCCTCCTCTCTGGTTACCTCATTGCACTCCCGTTTACAGGACTTCTTCAGACTGGCTCCCATCTTGTGGAACTCTCTGCCTCGCTCCACAAGACTCTCCCCTAGTTTTGAAAGCTTCAAGCGCTCCCTAAAGACTCTGCTGTTCAAGGATGCATACAACCTATGCTAACCTTACTTTATACCAGTTCCACTCCTCCATTGCTATCCCCTGAACCCCCTTAGCATGTAAGCCTAAAAGCCCAGCTGTTTGTAGATCACCTTCTTAAGAGTGGATTACAACAGCGCAACTCTTGGCAGGGCCCTCTACCCACTTTATCCCTTAATTGTTTTATACTCCCCTTTGTTTATAGCGCTGTGGAATCTGTTGGCGCTCTACAAATAACCGATAATAATAATAATATATATATTTATTATTTACAACTTCTTTGTTTTTATAAAGTCATAAAATGATACCTGTTGTGCATCCTATAGCGCCCTTGTCCCTATTATAATACAAATATTAATCATTTTTTTCTACATGTTGTAGAGACAAATAATTCAGGCAATAAGCTTTATGAATAGTAAAAATAAAAATCCTAGTAGTCATGTGTTTTCTCATTTTTCTACAGTGACAAGAAGAATTCCTTGACAACCCTTGATTGAGATTCCAGTTCTAGGGATTTCTTATCTCACTGTAGCAAAGCCAACTCATTTGCCTATACATAAAGCTGAAGAAGCCTGTGTAATAAAAAGCTGGCTTAAATTGAAAAAGGTTTAAAGCTATAGCAGAATATTTCATACCCTGGCAGTGAGAAAACATTTTGGGAATTACTAAAATATAGCAAAACACAGAATCAAAAGCTATGTTTCAAAAAGCTTAGCAAACACTCATTCGTATTTCACATAATTTATATTCTTACAATGCATCAAATTAAGAATTCAGAAATGTTGTGTGCATTATTAGGCATTATTAGGCAAGGCAGCTGCAGTTTTTTCTCAGCAGACACCGGATAAACTGCAAACATTGGATCCAGGTGACTTTACAGAGGACGCACTTTTGCAGCATTTATGACCCACAAAGAAACCGGTAAGCGTAAGGTTTGTCCATTTAGCAACCGGCCCCCATGAAAATGAGCTATATGGGAAGACATCAGGAGGGTAAGTCACATATTCAGCCTTAGTCACGGATAACCACAGACATACTGATTGTCAGTTTATGAGATATGGTGAGAACGATATGTGCTGACAACTTATCTTGCATTAGACTGAGACATCAGATTGGGGGAGAGTGCTTTAACCGCTACCTTACCTGCTTGCTTACTAATTGGGTTTTCAGCTGCATCAAGGAATTTCTTCGACACCTATGGAAGTGCAGTTTAATAATGATGGAATAACTCTGTGGGTTTACATAACCCGAATCCGGTGAATGGGTGCACACAACTGATAGGGAGCTCCCTATATATAATAATTTTTTCTCAAAGGGTACCCTTTATTTTCTGCTGTGAACTTTGTTATTTTTTTTTTTATATCGCTGAAGTGGCTTATATTACTATATCTTTGATACAAATATTGGAATAATTATGATAAGCAATTATGTATTTGCTATACTATTAAATGGTGTGTTTAATGCATTTACTATGGTATTCTCACTAATTGTATTAATATGACCATTAGTAGTTTGTGCCAGACAAGGGTATACTTTTAAACCTCCAGTGGAGGGAATATTATTTTTATTGCCTCTTACTGTTGGTTTAACCATTCTTCCTTATTGGTAAATATATATATATATATAAATATATATATATATATATATATATATATATATATATATATATATATATATATATAATAAATATAGGAAATTTAGAGGGCAACATTACAAGTCGTGCTGCAAATCTGGTTTTCGCAATTGCGAATACACTGTTTGAGTTAAGGTTTTCACACATTTGAGGTTGCGCAGATATTACAAGTTGCAAAATAACTTATTTTGTGCGTGCGTCAACCCATGTAGTTCAAAAAGCCATATTGCGTGCACGTTCACGTATTCCCCCATAGAAGTCAATGGAAAAGACAAATAGAAAAAAAAGCCCATAACGTATTCTTCTTGAAAAGTGTACATGAAAATCTGAATATTTCATATTGCAAGAATGTTTTGTTAACGGAAAATGTTCTATTTGTAAATAAATATTGCTATATATTTGTGATGATTTTAGACAGATATATCTATTTATAGCGAGATATGTATATGAATATATATGTCTAGATATCTCGAGAGCTATATGTGAATATCTCTTTGAAAATCGATCTGAGATATTGTTTAATGTGCATAAGATTGTAATGTGAAATCTTTTAAACATATCTCTATACATATAAATCGAAGTTTCTCTATGTATGTGTATGTATGTCAATGTAAAATCCCTTTGTCTGCTTTTTTTCTAACACCCCAGATCTCCTATCTTTGAGCCCTTATAAATTTTGTGTGCAATATATTTTTAAAATAATTTTTAATAGACAGTGTTAATATGAGTATAACTGTACTTTGTAATGTATTTTTGAAGTGTTTCATGAAACTTTTTTGTTGCAGAAAACTCTTAACTACAGCTCTTCGTGTGCGGAAAGAATTGTTGCGTAAAAGGCGATCGTGATTTTTAAAGACTTGCAATATAATGGCAATGCAAATTGCTTGCAAAAAGACCATATCACATGTGGAATATACATACCACCCGACTTGTAATCTTGCCCAGAGTATTTAAACTCTTTAGGTGTGCAAGACGGCAAATGGCCATCATCTGCATTCCTATAGACAGCACAAGAGCACTGTGCCATATATGCCTCCTTTCTGTTGCTGTACCAAAAGTAATGCAAAAGTGGGCATAACTTTTTTATTAACTGATGTAGGTCATTTATGTGCATGTTGTTGGAGTAACTTTCCCTCTATACAAAGGTACTACTCAGCATAGTCTCCATTACAAGCGATACATTTGCGCCATCGTTGAACTCAACTCTCAAATCCTCTTTGAAAAAATTCAGGTTTGCACTGTCTTACCCACTTCTTCAGAACTATTTTCACCTTGTCTGTGTCATCAAATAATTATCCCCGAAGACTGTACTTCATTGGACCGAATAGGTAGAAGTTGGAGGGCACCGGATCCGGGCTGCACAGTAAATGGGGGACCACGGACCAGCGGTCGTGCATTGTAATTGTGAATGTGGATCACTCTCAGATTCTTGTTCGGTCTCTTCCTCCTAATGGCTTCTCTAAGCTTCTGGAGTGTCTCAATGTACCGCTCGCTGTTAATGGTATGGCAACGTTCAAGAAAATCAAGGAGAATGACACCCTTGTCATCCCAAAATACCACCATGGCTTTCTTTGCTGATCGCTGGCTCTTGAACTTCTTAGGCCTTGGAGAAGAGGTGTGACGCCATTCCATGGACTGATTCTTCATTTCCGCATCATAAAGATACGCCCACGTTTAATCCCCTTTCACCAGATTGGAAAAAAATGTGTCTTCATCGGCTTTAAATGCTTCAAGCAGATCAGAGCAGACTTCCACCCTTCTCTCCTTTAAACCGGGTGTCAACTGCCAAGGTACCCACTTCGCACACACTTTCCTATACCCTAAGTTTCCAACCATCTTCTGTATGACATTGTTACCACAGTCTAGTTGTGCAGCAAGCTCACAGATTGTGACATGTCTGCCGGTACGAATCAATTGGTCCACTCGCTGACAATTTGTGTCAGTGGTCACAGTTGATGGTCACCCACTGCGCAGTTTGTTGTCAATGCTGGTTTCCTCTTCTGCAAACTTCTTCATCCACCTGGGCACATTGCTCTTGTCCGTGGTGTCATCTCTGTACACATTTTGTAGCCTTCTGTGGATGCCGAACAGCCTGCACGCCTCCATCGTCAAGAACTCAATGACAGTTGCTTCTGCTTGGAATCCATTAGTCACCAGCAAGGAAGAAACATATTCTGAAACCCCAATATAGAGGAAGATTCACTCCAACAACATGTGCAATTTGAACAACCTACATCAGTACATCAGTTAATAAAAAAGTTATGCCCACTTTTGTGTTACTTTTGGTACAACCCTTGCATGTGTGTATGTGTATATATATATATATATATATATATATATATATATATATATATATATATATATATATATATATATATATATATATACATACATATACATACATATATCGGTTTTGTGTTGCTTTATTTATCTTTTTTTGCATAATTTTTAATAAACCATTTCTATTTTTTCACAACTGTTTTTCAAAATGGAAAATTATTACCCAGTGATGAACATAATGAAACGCCACATATCAATGCCATATCATTATGATGCACACTGCATATATACAAACCATAAATAAAAAATATAAAACTAATCTCATTTGCTTCTAATAAAAAACAAAAAACTTTCAAGTTTATCCAATCTTTTTTTAATCCATAAAATATACATTTTTAAAACTTTTAATTTGTTTTAAAAATGTGTGGATGTTCCTATGGCTTGTCATGGGTTTACCTAGAAAACAAACAAATACAATTAAAAAACTGTACTGTTACATTCACTATGAAAAACATGAATGATAACAGAAAAAGTCTATGTTACCTCCCTGTGTGCTGCTCTGGGGTTGTTGAGGCAGGTAACCTCACATCATCCTGAATTGTTGCAGTAGCAGAAACTGTTGATTCTTCATCAGAATATTGCTGGAAGGGAGGTGAGCAAATAAGACTAGGGGATGGTACTGAACTGATAACAACATCTGCCTCTATTGCAGTACAAATCTCAGTCTGCTGTGTATCCCCATCATGCTGTATGACAGTTATAATGACTGTGCCAGTGGATGATGCTGGGATAACACCTGGACTGTTTTCAGCTATGACCCTCCTGACTCTCCTACTACTGCCACAACCAGGCCTTTGGGACATGGACCTCACTCTTGTCTGCTTTTGTGAATATTGGCTAACCAAAAAGGATGGGAAGGAACGGTCACTTCTTGGGGTTATATTTATAATAGGCCTTAGGTAGAGCGGTGATCTAACATCCAGTATCCACTCTTGAACTGAAACACATAACAAGCAGTGTTCCCTCTAAGGCCAGTTTTGTGAGTGGCCCAGCAGTGAAACAGTTAATTTGAGCAATTAGCAAACACTGCAGACTAATAGGTCTCCCTATTAACTGTTTCACTGCTGGGCTGCTCACAAAACTGGCCTAAGAGGGAACACTGAGACAAGATATTGTATTTTATAAGTGCATGGACTGTACACTGCAAGGCATATAAAACCCAGAATTTTAATTTCACAATTCAGATAGACCATTCTTTTTGAAAAAAAAAAATTCAATTTACCTGTATCATCTTATTTTCTGGGTTCTCTTGGTCATAAAACAATACCAAGAGAATGAAGCAGGTATGATAATGAAAGAACTGGACAATAAAGAATACATTGGCATGCTCTATCTGAATCATGGAAGGAAACATCTAAGATTCATATCCCTTTCACAATAATGTTTTATACATTTTATAATATTGTTTTTGGTATGTATTGGTTTTTTAAAATAATTGTTATTTTTATTCAGATTAGATAGTAGATATATAGTTAGATGAGTAGTTAGATAAGCAGATATGTTAGTAAGTAGGTAGATGTTATTGTTTAATGTAAATGTATTTATTTTCAATACTGTTATTTATTTTATTCTGAATAAAAGTTAGTAGAGATATAAGAGTTAGAAAAAATACAACAATTTTAAAATGCAAGATACAGGCAACATACAACAACATATAGGCAACTAGAAACTTTATTATTGATTTATAGTAACCCTCCTACGTAGATCATTATAGCATCTAAGACATTGGAGCCGCATCCATTTTCTGCCTCTGACCCTTTACATACGCCATAGCATTTCATAAACTGTACAGTCACAACTGTACTGTGGGATGCCCCTAAGCCCACCGATGCTCATAAGTACCATACAATGGAATCAGCAGTTCTGCTGTGAAAAGTGGGGGCCTCAAAATTTTACTTTCCTAGATCCTAAAATGAAATTGTAACTGAATAACGTTATTTGCACATTTTGTGAATACAACAACGGACATTCCTAATAAAGTTATGTAACATTCCATTGGCTTTATTATTATTATTTTATTGCATGTTTATGTGAAAATATTTTGCTGAAATAATGAATGTCTAGATTACGAGTTTTGTCGGTAACGCTGTGTGGTGTTAACGAGCATTTTATTCTCACCGCTCACTTAAGACAACGCTGGTATTACAGGTTTTTACAAACCCGGTGTTAGCCGCAAAAAAAGTGAGCAGAGAGCTAAATTTAGCTCCACATCTCACCTCAATACCAGCGCTGCTTACGTTAGCGGTAAGCAGGTAAAATGTGCTCGTGCACGATTTCCTCACAGGAATCAATGGGGGAGAGCCGGCTGAAAAAAACCTAACACCTGAAAAAAAGCAGCGTAAAGCTCCTAACGCAGCCCCATTGATTCCTATGGGGAAATACTTTTTATGTCTACACCTAACACCCTAACATGAACCCCGAGTCTAAACACCCCTAATCTTACACTTATTAACCCCTAATCTGCTGCTCCCAATGCTCACTTTCCAGCCGCGACTTTTCTATACTGCAGATCCCCTTATGCCAATTGGCTGAAGTGAGCGTTAGAACTCTAACGACAAAACTCCAGCCGCAGAAAAAAGTCAGGAGTAAAGGGCTAACGCAGGGTTATAAAGCTCTTAACTACTGTGCTATAAAGTACACTAACACCCATAAACTACCTATGTACCCCTAAACCGAGGCCCCCCACATCGCCGCCACTCTAATAATTTTTTTTAACCCCTAATCTGCCGACCGCACACCGCCGCCACATACATTATCCCTATGAACCCCTAATCTGCTGCCCCTAACATCGCCGACACCTACATAATATTTATTAACCCCTAATCTGACCCCCCAACGTCACCACTACCTTACCTACACTTATTAACCCCTAATCTGCCGACCAGACCTCGCTGCCACTATAATAAATGTATTAACCCCTAAACCGCCGCACTCCCGCCTCAAAAACCCTATAATAAATAGTATTAACCCCTAATCTGCCCTCCCTAACATCGCCGACACCTAACTTCAAGTATTAACCCCTAATCTGCCGACCGGACCTCGCCGCTACTCTAATAAATGTATTAACCCATAAAGCTAAGTCTAACCCTAACACTAACACCCCCCTAAGTTAAATATAATTTTTATCTAACGAAATAAATTAAATCTTATTAAATAAATTATTCCTATTTAAAGCTAAATACTTACCTGTAAAATAAATCCTATTATAGCTACAATATAACGAATAATTATATTGTAGCTATTTTAGGATTTATATTTATTTTACAGGCAACTTTGTATTTATTTTAACTAGGTACAATAGCTATTAAATAGTTATTTACTATTTAATAGCTACCTAGTTAAAATAATAACAAAATTACCTGTAAAATAAATCCCAACCTAAGTTACAATTAAACCTAACACTACACTATCAATAAATTAATTAACTAAACTACCTACAATTACCTACAATTAAATCAGCTAAACTAAATTACAAAAAAAAGATTACAAGAATTTTAAACTAATTACACCTACTCTAAGCCCCCTAAAAAAATAACAAAGCCCCCCAAAATAAAAAAATACCCTACCCTATTCTAAAATAAAAAGTTAACAGCTCTATTACCTTACCAGCCCTTAAAAGGGCTTTTTGCGGGGCATGCCCCAAAGAAATCAGCTCTTTTGCCTGTAAAAAAAAAACATACAATACCCCCCCAACATTACAACCCACCACCCACATACCCCTAATCTAACCCAACCCCCCCTTAAATAAACCTAACACTACCCCCCTGAAGATCTCCCTACCTTGTATTCACCCAGCCGGGTATCACCGATCCATCCAGAAGAGGTCCTCCAGAAGGTCCAAAGTCTTCATCCTATCCGGCCAGAAGAGGTCCTCCAGAGGAAGTCTTCATCCAGGCGGAATCTTCTATCTTCTTCCATCAGGAGCGGAGCGGGTCCATCCTCTTCTAACGACGTCCTAACTCCGAATGAAGGTTCCTTTAAATGACATCATCCAAGATGGCATCCCTCGAATTCCAATTGGCTGATAGGATTCTATCAGCCAATCGGAATTAAGGTAGGAAAAATCTGATTGGCTGATTGAATCAGCCAATCAGATTGAGCTTGCATTCTATTGGCTGTTCCGATCAGCCAATAGAATGAGAGCTCAATCTGATTGGCTGATTGAATCAGCCAATCTGATTGAACTTGAATCTGATCAGATTTTTCCTACCTTAATTCCGATTGGCTGATAGAATCCTATCAGCCAATCGGAATTCAAGGGACGCCATCTTGGATGACGTCATTTAAAGGAACCTTCATTCGGACTTAGGACGGCGTTAGAAGAGGATGGATCCGCGCTGGCTGCTTCAAGATGGACCCGCTCTGCTCCGGATGGAAGAAGATAGAAGATTCCGCCTGGATGAAGACTTCCGAGCCTCTGGAGGACCTCTTCTGGCCGGATAGGATGAAGACTTCAGACCCTCTGGAGGACCTCTTCTGGACGGATCGGTGATACCCGGCTGGGTGAATACAACGTAGGGAGATCTTCAGGGGGGTAGTGTTAGGTTTATTTAAGGGGGGTTTGGGTTAGATTAGGGGTATGTGGGTGGTGGGTTATAATGTTGGGGGGTATTGTATGTTTTTTTTTACAGGCAAAAGAGCTGATTTATTTGGGGCATGCCCCGCAAAAAGCCCTTTTAAGGGCTGGTAAGGTAATAGAGCTGTTAACTTTTTATTTTAGAATAGTTTAGGGCATTTTTTATATTGGGGGGCTTTGTTTTTTTTTAGGGGGCTTAGAGTAGGTGTAATTAGCTTGTAATCTTTTTTTATTTTTTGTAATTTAGTTTAGTTGATTTAATTGTAGGTAGTTTAGTTAATTTATTTATTGATAGTGTAGTGTTAGGTTTAATTGTAACTTAGGTTAGGATTTATTTTACAGGTAATTTTGTTATTATTTTAACTAGGTAGCTATTAAATAGTAAATAACTATTTAATAGCTATTGTACCTAGTTAAAATAAATACAAAGTTGCCTGTAAAATAAATATAAATCTTAAAATAGCTACAATATAATTATTCGTTATATTGTAGCTATATTAGGATTTATTTTACAGGTAAGTATTTAGCTTTAAATAGGAATAATTTATTTAATAAGATTTAATTTATTTCATTAGATAAAAATTATATTTAACTTAGGGGGGTGTTAGTGTTAGGGTTAGACTTAGCTTTAGGGGTTAATACATGTATTAGAGTAGCGGCGAGGTCCGGGCCGGCAGATTAGGGGTTAATACTTGAAGTTAGGTGTCAAAGATGTTAGGGAGGGCAGATTAGGGGTTAATACTATTTATTATAGGGTTTGCGAAGCGGGAGTGCGGCGGTTTAGGGGTTAATACATTTATTATAGTGGTGGCGAGGTCCAGTCGGCAGATTAGGGGTTAATAAGTGTAGGTAAGGTAGCGGCGACGTTGGGGGGGCAGATTAGGGGTTAATAAATATTATGTAGGTGTCGGCGATGTTAGGGGCAGCAGATTAGGGGTACATAGGGATAATGTAGGTTGCGGCGGTGTCCGGAGCGGAAGATTAGGGTTTAATAATAAAATGCAGGTGTCAGCGATAGCGGGGGCAGCAGATTAGGGGATAATAAGTGTAAGGTTAGGGGTGTTTAGACTCGGGGTTCATGTTAGGGTATTAGGTGCAGACTTAGGAAGTGTTTCCCCATAGGAAACAATGGGGCTGCGTTAGGAGCTGAATGCTGCTTTTTTGCAGGTGTTAGGTTTTTTTGCAGCTCAAACTGCCCCATTGTTTCCTATGGGGGAATCGTGCCCAAGAATGTTTTTCCAGCTGGCCGCTACTGTAAGCAACGCTGGTATTTAGAGTTGAAGTGGCGGTAAATATGCCCTTTGGCCGCAAAAATCTAAATCTAGCCGTTAATTATTCCTATTTAAAATTAAATACTTACCTATAAAATAAACCCTAAGCTAGCTACAATATAACTAATAGTTACATTGTAGCTATCTTATGGTTTATTGTTATTTTACAGGCAACTTTGTATTTATTTTAACTAGCTACAATAGTTATTAAATAGTTATTAACTATTTAATAACTACCTAGTTAAAATAAATTCTAATTTACCTGTAAAATAAATCCTAACCTAAGTTACAATTACACCTAACACTACACTATAATTAAATTAATTACCTAAACTAACTACAATTAAATACAATAGAAAAAAATTATCTAAAGTACGAAAAAAACACCCTAAATTAAAGAAAATAATAAAATAATTACAGGTTTTTTTAAACTAATTACACCTAATCTAATCCCTCTAATAAAAAAAAAAAAGCCCCCCAAAATAATAAAAATCTCTACCCTATATTAAATTACAAATAGCCCTTAAAAGGGCCTTTTGCGGGGCATTGCCCCAAAGTAACCAGCTCTTTTACCTGTAAAAAAAAAATACAATACCCCCCCAACATTAAAACCCACCACCCACACACCCAACCCTACTCTAAAACCCACCCAATACCCCCTTAATAAAACCTAACAGTAACCCCTTGAAGATCACCCTACCTTGAGAAGTCTTCACCCAGCCAGGCCGAAGTCCTCAACAAAGCCGGCGAAGTGGTCCTCCAGACGGGCAGAAGTCTTCATCAAAGCCGGCCAGAAGAAGTCCTCCAGACAGGCAGAAGTCTTCATCCAGACGGCATCTTCTATCTTCATCCATCCGGCACGGAGCGGCTCCATCTTCAAGACATCTGACGCGGAGCATCCTCTTCCAACGAAGTCCAACTGAAGAATGAAGGTTCGTTTAAATGACGTCATCCAAGATGGCATCCCTTGAATTCCGATTGGCTGATAGAATTCTATCAGCCAATCGGAATTAAGGTAGAAAATATCCTATTGGCTAATGCAATCAGCCAATAGGATTGAAGTTCAATCCTATTGGCTGATCCAATCAGCCAGTAGGATTGAGCTCGCATTCTATTGGCTGATTGGATCAGCCAATAGAATGCAAGCTTAATCCTATTGGCTGATTGCATCAGCCAATAGGATTTTTCCTACCTTAATTCTGATTGGCTGATAGAATTTAGTTTTAAATAGGAATAATTTAGTGAATGATAGTAATTTTATTTAGATTTATTTAAATGATATTTAAGTTATGGGGTGTTAGGGTTAGACTTAGATTTAGGGCTTAATACATTTAATATAGTTGCGGTGACGTTGGGGGCGGCAGATTAGGGGTTAATAAATGTAGGTAGGTGTCGGCGATGTTAGGGACGGCAGATTAAGGGTTAATATATATTTTATAGTGGCGGCGATGTCCGGTTCGTCAGATTCGGAGTTAAAAATATTTTTTTTAGTGTTTGCGATGTGGGGGGGGACCTCAGTTTAGGGGTTAATAGGTAGTTTATGGGTGTTAGTGTACTTTTTAGCACTTTAGTTAAGAGTTTTATGTTACGGCGTTATCCCATAAAAAAGTGAGCGGTACACCTGTCATTTCAAGACTCGTAATACCAGCGGGCGTTAAAAAGCAGCGTTAGGACCCCTTAACGCTGCTTTTTAACCCTAATGCACAACTTGTAATCTAGCCGGAAGTTTCTAGATAGAATAATTAGACTTGGTATGAATCGTCAAAACAGGTGCATATTCGAAATAAATTTGTGTTATTTTTTATTGAGTATTTACAAATGTTGCCAAATTTTTACAGAAAGTACACCCAATTTAATATAAATATAAATCTACAGTATTGACAAAACTATTTAAAAAAATGCTTTCTACATTGCAAATGTTTACTTATTGGAATAGTATGGCAATAAATTGTCTTCCAGCAGACACTGCACTACTTTCATGAGCATCTTCTATATTCTCAGGAACCTCTTGTTTTTCTAGGATGATTGGTACCTCTATGTCCTCCTCATCTCACTGGGGCAATGCAAGTATAAATTATGTTCTGTAAATTAGAAAAACAGCACAAAATATAAAACCAGGCTATGGATGGGTATCATGGCAACTAAGCACACCATTCAATTGAGTAAACCATGTAATTGAATCTGTGCACATAACCCCCCCCCCCCCCCATTTTTTTTAATAGGGTACCCTGGTAAGTCTGAAAACTAAATTACAAGCATATTTTTATGTGCAGACACAGGTGGATTGGGAGTTGAAGCCTTGATAAATGGAGTTCAATGAGTGCAAATTATTTAAATTGGCTTTAGCACAGGTTGAAATGGCTGAGCACTGAAGGGGTTAATAAAATGAAAAATACCTAAAAATGCAAATTAATAGCACTGACATCCACTGCTTAGCATATCTTAAGTTATATATCCATAAATATTAATTAGATTGAAATGTCAAAGTCTGTATATTAATACATACCAGAAAAGAAGGAAGGTTCAAGGTGGATTCTTTGTTAAGAGAAAGCTTTACTTTTGACATGTAAAAATAAATCAATATATAGTGTAGTGTTTTCTGTATCTATTAGAAAAGGATGCTGAATATACAATACTGGATCAAAGTAATAAAAATACCCTGTATATGCTAGTTAAAGGGCCAGTATAGTCCAAAATAAACTTTCATGATTCAGATACAGAATGTAATTTTAAACAATTTTTCAATTTGCTTTTATCATCAATTTTGCTTTGTTTTCTTGGTATTCTTAGTTGAAAGCTAAATCTAGGAAATTCATATGCTACTTTCTAAGCCCTTGAAGGCCACCTCTTCTCTCAGGGCATTTTGACAGTTTTTCACAACTAGAGGGTGTTATTTCATGTGCGTCATATAGATAACACTGTGCTCACGCATGTGGAGTTCAAGTGAGCCATCTCTGATTGGCTAAAATGGATGTCTGTCAAAAGAAGTGAAATATGGGGGCAGTTTGCAGATGCTTAGATACATGGTAATCACAGAGGTAAAAAGTGTATTTATATAACTGTGTTAGTTGTGCAAAACTAGGGAATGGGTAATAAAGGGACTATCTATCTTTTTAAACAATAATAATTCTGGTGTAGACTGTCCCTTTAATACCAATTATGGAAAACCAGCTTCTAAGTGATATCACCACTTGTATTTAAAAGATATTGCCACAACTCAGTCTATTTTGCTCCTTGTTAGGAGTTGATAGAGACAGCTGCTGTACATGTCTACCATATGTATTCCCCAACACAAAGGGTTGTAGTTAGCCTGTGGGTTTCATGTCCCTTTAAATTGAGGGCATGTGTTTTCAAGCTTTCATTTACTGTTATTACTATTGTAGTTTTTACATGTTGTGTATAGACTGTAAATATATATTTCTGAGATAATCTCTCTGAAGTTCTCTTTTATAGTTACATCTGAAAAACATCCTTTGCAATTAATAAAAATATATAATTTATGCTTACCTAATAAATTAATTTATTTCATGGTGGTGAGAGTCCTCAATCCATTACTCCTGGGCATTATACTCCTGACTACTAGGAGGAGGCAAAGATTTCAAAACGTCAAGAGCCCTTAAAACCCCTTGCACCTCTCTAGAAACTAGTTTAGCCAAGCCAGAGAAAGAAGAAGGTAGGAAAATAAATAAAAGCAATACAAAAATGAGCAGGAAAAAAAAGTGCATACTTGAAATGCCACCAGGAAAAAAACATTAAAAAAAGAAATTAAATGGGCGGGGGCTTTTTGGACTCTCACCACCAAAAAGACCTCATTTTTAAAAGCCCATGAAGTAGCAACTGATCTGGTAGAATAGGCAGTAATCTGTTTAGGAGGAGACTGACCTGCCTCCAAGTAAGCTTTATGAATCAAAAGCTTCAACCAAGAGGCTAACGAGAAAGTAGTAGCCTTCTGATCAAAAGAAAAAAAGAACAAGCAAGCTAAAAGATTAAAATCTAAAATCCTTAGTAGCCTGCAAATAGAACTTCAAAGTTCTGACCCACATCCACATTTTGGATTAGGACAAAAAGAGGGAACAACAATCTCAGAATTGATATTGTAAGTCGAACCCACCTTAGGCAAAAAAAATAAATTTGCCTTATGTTAATGAAAAACATGATAAGAAGGCTCAAAACAAAGAGCAGACAATTCAGAAACTCTTCTAGCAGAGGAAATAGCCAAAAGAAACAAGACCTTTCAGGACAAAAGCTGAATATCCAAAGCATGCATAGGTTTAAAAGGAGGAACCTGCACAACTCTTAAAACCAAACTAGATTCCATTAAGGAGAAATTTGTATAATTACAGTCTTAATCCTAGGTAAATCCTGGACAAGATTCAGAATATTTTGAAATGTAGTAATCTTCTTGTGAAACAAGACAGAAAGAGAAGAGATTTTGCCCTTTACAGAACTAGCAGATACAACTTTATCCAAACCATCCTGAAGAAATTGAAGAATTCTAGGAAGTTCTAAATGACCAGGAAATAAAAACCTTCCAAACTAAAGATACATTTCCTAGGATACAGACACCTGTTTAATATCATTTATAAGTATTCCTCGTTTTATAATAATCCTGTAGATAAATTTACAGATCTCTAATGAAATTACCCACTAAATTCCTTATTTTAAATATTATGTGAGACATTCTACTAGACTGAAATCAACCCTCTCTGGGACACTGTCTTGGTCTCTAACAATTACCCTACAAGAATGTGAAATAATTTTTAACAAACAGTCTATTTTTAATATATTTACTGTGTTTGTTCGTTCATATAGGAAAATCGTTTTAACATGTATAATTGCATATCTCATATTTTATATTAAGTTTTGAATCGCTATCAAAGCCTACTTTGTTTTAATCCTTTTAATGCACATATAATGTGTTACACAATTAAGAGCAGGTAGCAATGAATTTACTAATCAGAATGACTTGAAATATGAATGTAGTTCAAATCATTCTTTACTAAAAACCATACCAACCCTATTACTAGTTCATCTTTTGGAAAACACGGTATTCCTAGATTGGTTTGAGATATCATATAAACCAAATACAGGGAGTGCAGAATTATTAGGCAAGTTGTATTTTTGAGGATTAATTTTATTATTGAACAACAACCATGTTCTCAATGAACCCAAAAAAACTCATTAATATCAAAGCTGAATAGTTTTGGAAGTAGTTTTTAGGTTGTTTTTAGTTATAGCTATTTTAGGGGGATATCTGTGTGTGCAGGTGACTATTACTGTGCATAATTATTAGGCAACTTAACAAAAAAAAAATATATACCCATTTCAATTATTTATTTTTACCAGTGAAACCAATATAACATCTCAACATTCACAAATATACATTTCTGACATTCAAAAACAAAACAAAAACAAATCAGTGACCAATATAGCCACCTTTCTTTGCAAGGACACTCAAAAGCCTGCCATCCATGGATTCTGTCAGTGTTTTGATCTGTTCACCATCAACATTGCGTGCAGCAGCAACCACAGCCTCCCAGACACTGTTCAGAGAGGTGTACTGTTTTCCCTCCTTGTAAATCTCACATTTGATGATGGACCACAGGTTCTCAATGGGGTTCAGATCAGGTGAACAAGGAGGCCATGTCATTAGATTTTCTTCTTTTATACCCTTTCTTGCCAGCCACGCTGGGGAGTACTTGGACGCGTGTGATGGAGCATTGTCCTGCATGAAAATCATGTTTTTCTTGAAGGATGCAGACTTCTTCCTGTACCACTGCTTGAAGAAGGTGTCTTCCAGAAACTGGCAGTAGGACTGGGAGTTGAGCTTGACTCCATCCTCAACCCGAAAAGGCCCCACAAGCTCATCTTTGATGATACCAGCCCAAACCAGTACTCCACCTCCACCTTGCTGGCGTCTGAGTCGGACCGGAGCTCTCTGCCCTTTACCAATCCAGCCACGGGCCCATCCATCTGGCCCCTCAAGACTCACTCTCATTTCATCAGTCCATAAAACCTTAGAAAAATCAGTCTTGAGATATTTCTTGGCCCAGTCTTGACGTTTCAGCTTGTGTGTCTTGTTCAGTGGTGGTCGTCTTTCAGCCTTTCTTACCTTGGCCATGTCTCTGAGTATTGCACACCTTGTGCTTTTGGGCACTCCAGTGATGTTGCAGCTCTGAAATATGGCCAAACTGGTGACATCTTGGCAGCTGCACGCTTGACTTTTCTCAGTTCATGGGCAGTTATTTTGCGCCTTGGTTTTTCCACACGCTTCTTGCGACCCTGTTGACTATTTTGAATGAAACACTTGATTGTGATCACGCTTCAGAAGCTTTGCAATTTTAAGAGTGCTGCATCCCTCTGCAAGATATCTCACTATTTTTGACTTTTCTGAGCCTGTCAAGTCCTTCTTTTGACCCATTTTGCCAAAGGAAAGGAAGTTGCCTAATAATTATGCACACCTGATATAGGGTGTTGATGTCATTAGACCACACCCCTTCTCATTACAGAGATGCACGTCACCTAATATGCTTAATTGGTAGTAGGCTTTCGAGCCTATACAGCTTGGAGTAAGACAACATGCATAAAGAGGATGATGTGGTCAAAATACTCATTTGCCTAATAATTCTGCACTCCCTGTATATCCATCCCAATGTCTAACATATTGAAAATATTATAAGTAAAATACTTAGCCATTTTAACATTTACATTTACCCCTAATCATCTGTCAAATGACAGAAGGTTGAATATACGCATGCGCTAAAACTAATCATAAGTTTGGGCATTCATTTTATTATTACATATTTTTTATTATTATATTTATTATTTTATTTTATTTATCTCCTAGCATTACTTCCTTTTTAGCTTATTCAAACCCCTTTATAACCACCCACTTAGGAGCAAAGATCCTCAGCGATCGGGGATGTTATGCGAATATTTTCTGAACCTCTAATTTGATTGGTTTATACGCACACACCCCCGTCGCATTTGCTGAACACACTGAATCGGTAGCATCACGCATGCACACTAATTCCTCACTCGCGCTTTTAATCGCTGCCGTTTTTCATGAAAAAACAAACCAACAAAATAGATAACGAATACACTTTAGAGATATTTCAAATTGATGTTTTCAATCCTGTATCTCCTAAACCTGAAACATCTTGTAATTCAAGACCAATTAAGTACGATCCATAAGGCCAGTGATTGGCAGACTAGCCTACACACCTTTTAATCACATGACTAGACAGAGCCAATCAGAGCTCTAGAATATCGTAATTACACAGGTAAACCCTATTTAAGTCCCCAACTAAATACCAGCAATCACACTCTAAAATTTTCCTCTGAAGAAGAAGGTAACCCATTATTTTAAACCTTTGAAACGCGTAAGGAGAGATTTGAACAAAAATATATTGAACTGTATTTAACAAACTGCTTGTATGCCGTTTTTCTGCACCTCTGACTATTCACCTTGGAATTTTGTACCTGTTATAATGCAACACTATGCCTAACTGATACCTCATATTGGATTGAGGTGGAAGAATGTGAGCATTTTTTACATATGAAATAAATATATGTTTTAAGCTTCTACAATAGTGTTGCACTATCCTTTCCATATTTTTTGTTCCCTTATCTATATATTCCACATCACGGATTACTGGGAGCTGAGGGAATAACTAAGCAAATCCAAAAGGAGGGAGAAAGAAATCTCTACCATACTAAGGCCTAGATTTAGAGTTCGGCGGTAAAAGGGCTGTTAACGCTCCGCGGGTTTTTTTCTGGCCGCACCATAAATTTAACTCTGGTATCGAGAGTTCAAACAAATGCTGCGTTAGGCTCCAAAAAAGGAGCGTAGAGCATTTTTACCGCAAATGCAACTCTCGATACCAGAGCTGCTTACGGACGCGGCCGGCATCAAAAACGTGCTCGTGCACGATTCTCCCATAGGAAACAATGGGGCTGTTTGAGCTGAAAAAAAACTTAACACCTGCAAAAAAGCAGCGTTCAGCTCCTAACGCAGCCCCATTGTTTCCTATGGGGAAACACTTCCTACGTCTGCACCTAACACTCTAACATGTACCCCGAGTCTAAACACCCCTAGCCTTACACTTATTAACCCCTAATCTGCCGCCCACGCTATCGCTGACCCCTGCATTACACGTTTAACCCCTAATCTGCCGCTCCGTAAAACGCCGCCACCTACGTTATCCCTATGTACCCCTAATCTGCTGCCCTAACATCGCCGACCCCTATGTTATATTTATTAACCCCTAATCTGCCCCCCACAACGTCGCCGACACCTACCTACACTTATTAACCCCTAAACTTCCGATCGGAGCTCACCGCTATTCTAATAAATGGATTAACCCCTAAAGCTAAGTCTAACCCTAACACTAACACCCCCCTAAGTTAAATATAATTTTTATCTAACGAAATAAATTAACTCTTATTAAATAACTTATTCCTATTTAAAGCTAAATACTTACCTGTAAAATAAATCCTAATATAGCTACAATATAAATTATAATTACATTATAGCTATTTTAGGATTAATATTTATTTTACAGGCAACTTTGTAATTATTTTAACCAGGTACAATAAATATTAAATAGTTAAGAACTATTTAATAGTTACCTAGTTAAAATAATAACAAATTTACCTGTAAAATAAATCCTAACCTAAGATATAATTAAACTTAACACTACCCTATCAATAAAATAATTAAATAAACTACCTACAATTACCTACAATTAACCTAACACTACACTATCAATAAATTAATTAAACACAATTGCTACAAATAAATACAATTAAATAAACTAGCTAAAGTACAAAAAATAAAAAAGATCTAAGTTACAGAAAATAAAAAAATATTTACAAACATAATAAAAATATTACAACAATTTTAAACTAATTACACCTACTCTAAGCCCCCTAATAAAATAACAAAGCCCCCCAAAATAAAAAATTCCCTACCCTATTCTAAATTAAAAAAGTTACAAGCTCTTTTACCTTACCAGCCCTGAACAGGGCCCTTTGCGGGGCATGCCCCAAGAATTTCAGCTCTTTTGCCTGTAAAAAAAAACATACAATACCCCCCCCAACATTACAACCCACCACCCACATACCCCTAATCTAACCCAAACCCCCCTTAAATAAACCTAACACTAATCCCCTGAAGATCTTCCTACCTTGTCTTCACCATCCAGGTATCACCGATCCGTCCTGGCTCCAAGATCTTCATCCAACCCAAGCGGGGGTTGGCGATCCATAATCCGGTGCTCCAAAGTCTTCCTCCTATCCGGCAAGAAGAGGACATCCGGACCGGCAAACATCTTCTCCAAGCGGCATCTTCGATCTTCTTCCATCCGGTGCGGAGCGGGTCCATCTTGAAGCAGGCGACGCGGATCCATCCTCTTCTTCCGATGTCTCCCGACTAATGACTGTTCCTTTAAGGGACGTCATCCAAGATGGCGTCCCTCGAATTCCGATTGGCTGATAGGATTCTATCAGCCAATCGGAATTAAGGTAGGAATTTTCTGATTGGCTGATGGAATCAGCCAATCAGAATCTAGTTCAATCCGATTGGCCGATCCAATCAGCCAATCAGATTGAGCTCGCATTCTATTGGCTGATCGGAACAGCCAATAGAATGCGAGCTCAATCTGATTGGCTGATTGGATCAGCCAATCGGATTGAACTTGATTCTGATTGGCTGATTCCATCAGCCAATCAGAAAATTCCTACCTTAATTCCGATTGGCTGATAGAATCCTATCAGCCAATCGGAATTCGAGGGACGCCATCTTGGATGACGTCCCTTAAAGGAACAGTCATTAGTCGGGAGACATCGGAAGAAGAGGATGGATCCGCGTCGCCTGCTTCAAGATGGACCCGCTCCGCACCGGATGGAAGAAGATCGAAGATGCCGCTTGGAGAAGATGTTTGCCGGTCCGGATGTCCTCTTCTTGCCGGATAGGAGGAAGACTTTGGAGCACCGGATTATGGATCGCCAACCCCCGCTTGGGTTGGATGAAGATCTTGGAGCCAGGACGGATCGGTGATACCTGGATGGTGAAGACAAGGTAGGAAGATCTTCAGGGGATTAGTGTTAGGTTTATTTAAGGGGGGTTTGGGTTAGATTAGGGGTATGTGGGTGGTGGGTTGTAATGTTGGGGGGGGGTATTGTATGTTTTTTTTTACAGGCAAAAGAGCTGAAATTCTTGGGGCATGCCCCGCAAAGGGCCCTGTTCAGGGCTGGTAAGGTAAAAGAGCTTGTAACTTTTTTAATTTAGAATAGGGTAGGGAATTTTTTATTTTGGGGGGCTTTGTTATTTTATTAGGGGGCTTAGAGTAGGTGTAATTAGTTTAAAATTGTTGTAATATTTTTATTATGTTTGTAAATATTTTTTTATTTTCTGTAACTTAGTTCTTTTTTATTTTTTGTACTTTAGCTAGTTTATTTAATTGTATTTATTTGTAGCAATTGTGTTTAATTAATTTATTGATAGTGTAGTGTTAGGTTAATTGTAGGTAATTGTAGGTAGTTTATTTAATTATTTTATTGATAGGGTAGTGTTAGGTTTAATTATATCTTAGGTTAGGACTTATTTTACAGGTAATTTTGTTATTATTTTAACTAGGTAACTATTAAATAGTTCTTAACTATTTAATAGCTATTGTACCTGGTTAAAATAATTACAAAGTTGCCTGTAAAATAAATATTAATCCTAAAATAGCTATAATATAATTATAATTTATATTGTAGCTATATTAGGATTTATTTTACAGGTAAGTATTTAGCTTTAAATAGGAATAAGTTATTTAATAAGAGTTAATTTATTTCGTTAGATAAAAATTATATTTAATTTAGGGGGGTGTTAGTGTTAGGGTTAGACTTAGCTTTAGGGGTTAATCCATTTATTAGAATAGCGGTGAGCTCCGATCGGAAGTTTAGGGGTTAATAATTGAAGGTAGGTGTCGGCGATGTTAGGGAGGGCAGATTAGGGGTTAATACTATTTATGATAGGGTTAGTGAGGCGGATTAGGGGTTAATAACTTTATTATAGTAGCGCTCAGGTCCGCTCGGCAGATTAGGGGTTAATAAGTGTAGGCAGGTGTCGGCGACGTTGAGGGGGGCAGATTAGGGGTTAATAAATATAATATAGGGGTCGGCGGTGTTAGGGGCAGCAGATTAGGGGTACATAGGGATAACGTAGGTGGCGGCGATTTGCGGTCGGAAGATTAGGGGTTAATTATTGTAAGTAGCTGGCGGCGACGTTGTGGGGGGCAGGTTAGGGGTGAATAAATATAATACAGGGGTCGGCGGGGTTAGGGGCAGCAGATTAGGGGTACATAAATATAACGTAGGTGGCGGTCGGCAGATTAGGGGTTAAAAATTTTAATCGAGTGGCGGCGATGTGGGGGGAGCTCGGTTTAGGGGTACATAGGTAGTTTATGGGTGTTAGTGTACTTTAGGGTACAGTAGTTAAGAGCTTTATAAACCGGCGTTAGCCAGAAAGCTCTTAACTCCTGCTATTTTCAGGCGGCTGGAATTTTGTCGTTAGAGCTCTAACGCTCACTTCAGAAACGACTCTAAATACCGGCGTTAGAAAGATCCCATTGAAAATATAGGCTACGCAAATGGCGTAGGGGGATCTGCGGTATGGAAAAGTCGCGGCTGAAAAGTGAGCGTTAGACCCTTTAATCACTGACTCCAAATACCAGCGGGCGCCCAAAACCAGCGTTAGGAGCCTCTAACGCTGGTTTTGACGGCTACCGCCGAACTCTAAATCTAGGCCTAAGGAAGCAGGAAAGCAGTGTTTATAACAACACCAAAGAGGCAGAGAAGCAGCTTTTCCAGATTGCTGGGGGACAACTGTATTTACCAAAGACGCTTCCCACTTACCTCATAGGATTGAGGTTACATCTAGTAAATGGGCATTTATGTACAGCATAAGGATCAGATATAAAACTACCATTTATTCTACATTGTTTATTCTACATAATCTACTTGAACTTTGGGACTACAAAAACCTGTGAACTTTGTGTATTTTATGATGTCATATTAAGTGAATTTTTAGTACCTTTAACTGTAATAGAAAGGGAAACTATTTTCTTTTCAGGATATCTAATTGATCTGATTGGTACACCATCCTACTCAAATACATAATATTACTTGCAAATATGTTTTGATACAACTGATTCAAACGCCGCTGGTACAAATACTTATACTAGATATATTATATAGAACAATCTATTTTAAACAATATTTTGAGTTTCACTCTACACCTACTACTCTGATACCACTATTAATAATATATTGGCTACTAATTTTATGAACAGTGCGCCCTAACACCACTCTTCCTAACAATATATATATATATATATATATATATATATATGAAGGTGCAAGTAGAATGTGTCCACTCAGAAAACTGGGTGGATACAAGCGTTACTCTATAGTAGGCGCTAGTCAGTTGGTGTAGGGTATACAGGCAGCTATATAAGGCAAATACTGGATGAGGTATATACCCCAGGCAGTAAGAGTAAATGTGGGTACAAGGGTTATAACAGCGCCTATATATCCACTAAAGCTTAGAGTATGTGCAGCAAAGTGGGTAAAAAATCAAAACCATAAAGAATATATATATGAAAAATAAAGTAAAAAATATATATAAAATAAGGAACTTGGTAGTTCAATTTGAGTCTTTAGGATATATATATTGGTATGAACTTTCTCCGTCGTGAGTAATACCTTTGTGCTTGTTCCCAACTCCGGAATAGTTGTTCTCAACTGAAATCTTACTTTTAGCTCTGAAACCACTATAAAGTCATAAATCTGAAATACAGCGCCAGTTCACAGGTCGTTCTCACCTGCCCGGCTAGGTTGTAGCCGGGCAGGTGAGAACGACCTGTGAACTGGCGCTGTATTTCAGATTTATGACTTTATAGTGGTTTCAGAGCTAAAAGTAAGATTTCAGTTGAGAACAACTATTCCAGAGTTGGGAACAAGCACAAAGGTATTACTCACGACGGAGAAAGTTCATACCAAGTCAGAAAAAGTACTCCAAGAGGCCAAGGACCAATCCACAGGAAGCTCAAGGGATACATCTACCATCAGAAACACATCCCTGCATACTCCAGGAGGCTAACGAAAACTGATACAGCTATCTCACTGGATACAAGGAGAAGAGTGGACTACCAACACATACCCCCAGTGCGGCATACTTACCTCATTAGATTGGGGTAATATCTGGTAAGGGTATTATATACCATCTATTACTACATATCATCCATATGTTGGACACATACTAAGGACTATATATATCCTAAAGACTCAAATTGAACTACCAAGTTCCTTATTTTATATATATTTTTTACTTTATTTTTCATATATATATTCTTTATGGTTTTGATTTTTTACCCACTTTGCTGCACATACTCTAAGCTTTAGTGGATATATAGTCGCTGTTATAACCCTTGTGCCCATATATATATATATATATATATATATATATATATAATTTTGTTCGAAGTTTTGGAAGCGACCCCATGGGAAAAGAAGATTTGACCAGTAGCCCTAAGGTAATTTGAGTTTGAGACCCCTGCTTTAAACAAATGAGTGTAATCCCTGCACTACAGGTGAAGCATACAAAGCTGAAGGGGCCTAATGTGATACCGAGCAACAGTAATAGCATCTGAGGCTGCTATCATCAGACCTAAAACTCCCATACAAATAGCTACAGAAGGAGAAGGAACTGAGTGAATATTTATCCTTCCCTGTTCTGTCAAAGAAAATGTCATGGAGACTGAGTCAATTATTACACCCAGAAAAGTAATCCTACACTGAGGAGACAAAAAACTTTTTAGAAAGTTTAATTTCCATTCATGATCTTGAAGAAATAACAAAAGTTTGCTGGTATGAGATACTGTTAAATGTAAAGATGGAGCCTGCACCAATAATATTGACCCTGTTCCAATTCTGGAACTGGAACTATTACACCCATAGATTTCAGATCCAAAATCAAATAAAAAAAGGCTTTTACCTTTAAAGATACTTTCCCCTGAGAGTACTTGATCTTAAACCTATTCTGTTCCTTCATGCATATTTGGTAGTGAAAACAGGCTTTTTGGACTGTTTAGACCTGTTCCAATTAGGGGTTGGCTTCCAAGAAAAACTGGAGGAATCTTGCTTCTTGGATGAAGAGGAGGACTTCTGGTTCTTAGATTGATGAAAGGAACAAAAATGGATAGAAACCCTACATTTACCCTTAGAGGCCCATTTATCAAGCTCCATATGGAGCTTGTGGGCCCGTGTTTCTGGCGAGTCTTCAGACTCGCCAGAAACAACAGTTATGAAGCAGCGATCTAAAGACCGCTGCTACATAACCCTGTCCGCCTGCTCTGATGAAACGGACAGAGTTATGAAGCAGCTGTCTAAAGACCGCCTGCTCTGATGAGGACAGAGATCGCCACAATTCAAACCGATCAAGTTCGATCGGGTTGATTGACACCCCCTTATTGACACCCCCTGGTCTGCAGGGGGCGGCATTGCACCAGCAGTTCACAAGAGCAATGTCTGTAGGACCTGATCCGCACTGTCGGATCAGGTCCAACAGACATTTGATAAATAGGCCTCATAGACTTCTTATCCTGAGGGAGAAAGGTTCCTTTCCCCCAAGTCACTGTAAAAAGAATGTAATCAAGACCCAAAAAACACCCCTTTAAAAGGAATAGAAAGAAATCTAGATTTAGACACCATGTCTGCAGATCATGATTTCAGCCACAAAACCCTCCTAACCGAAACTAGTGCTATACTTTTAGCATTGATCTTAGTAATATCAACAATGGCATCATAAATGAAAGCATTAACTGTCTTCAAGAGTTTTAATTGATTAGAATACTCTTCACCAGCTGACTCTTGCCCAGATAAACCCTCACACCAAAGGGTAGATCCCGCAGCAATACTAATAATACTAATTGCTGGCCTTAATTGAAAACCTGCTTGCGAAATCTTTCTATGAAAATACTCTAATTTCCTAACCATACGGGTCTCTAAAAGAGATACTAGCCTTGAGAGGAATAGTAGAATGTTAAGCCAAAGTAAAAATACTGCACTTTAGGTATAGTTTCCCAAAGCTCTAAATTTGAAGCAGACAAAGAAAACATCCTTTTAAATCTTTGAGTGGGTTTAAAAGGCATATCAGGCTTAGACTACTCTTTAGAAATTATCTACACATATGATTTGTTCACAGCACCTTTAGTATAAAATCATTCATTAAGGAAAGCTTAAAAAACACAGCAGAGGCCTTGGTTAGCAGGTGCACCTATTCATTCATGTTATAACTGTTGCTGAATAAATATATATGTCATATATACTGTAGATAGATAGATAGATGTTTCTAAATAAATATGTTTAGAAATTATTTCAGAGATAGCATCATGAACTGAAAATACTTCAGGTGACTTAACAAAGGGTTTAAAAATTAAATCCAGCAGTTTAACAGGCATCATCAGGAACCTTAGAATCATAAACCCCTAAGCTACATAACACTTCTCTTAAAAGAGAACAAAGGTGTTCAAGCTTAAACAAAAAAGAGGAAGATTAAGTTTCCTGATCAGAGACTGACTTTTGATCAACTGGAAAAACTCCACCCTCAGAAGAATCTGGGCCTGGAACATTCATCTTAACAGATTTAGACTTTACCCCTAGAAACAAGAGCAGCATTAGAATGATAGACTGATAAACTCATAAGATGATCCGTACTTGATTTGTAAAGCTGAGCAGGGGGTATTCCATCAACCGGCTTGCAAAAAAGTTAATATTAGCAGGAAAGTGTTAACAGGATCTAGCTTTGGAGGTACTAGTATTACCAGAAGAGGCGACATGATTAGTATGCTCCATAATAAAAAAAGAGATTAACGGCAGATAATGAGTAAATCAAAATACAGAAAATGAATTAAACATAACCACAAAGGCAGGATAAATAAAGTAACCTTACACACAAATAAAGCAGCTCTTTAAAGCTACCTTCAGGATAGGAAATCTCCATATAGCCATTGGATAAGTGCTACCCTGACGACAGGCAGAACATACAGATACGCAAATAGTTACTAACACCTAGATTATGAGTTTTGCAATCGTGTTTTAATTCTGAAAAAAATGGCATTAAAACAGCACAGCAGCCATTACAAGTCTTGTTGGTATATACTGCAAGCCTTTTAACCTGTACCGCAACGTCAGTCCCGCACATGTAAAAATGACGTTTTTTTATTGGACTTCCATAGCGCTGCCATTATGAGTTTTGCATTCAGGCTAAAAGGCTAGGGTTGCAGCCTATACCGACAAGATGCGTTCCACAATCTAAAAGCAGTAGTTATGAGTTTTACACTACAAAACTAACATAAAACTCATAACTAAATTGTTACAAAGTACACTAAACACCTATAAACTACCTATTAACCCCTAAACCAAGGCCCTCCCGCATTGCAAATACTATATTAAACTTATTAACCCCTAATCAGCCGCTCCCGACATCGCCGCCACTAAAAATAATTATTGACCCCTATTCTGACGCTCCCCGACATTGTCACCACTATAATAAAGTTATTAACCCCTAAACCACCCCTCAAGCATCACAAACACTATTTAAATATTCTTAACCACTAATCTGCCGTCCGTCCACATCGCCCCCACTGTACTAAAGTTATTAAGACCTAAACACTACTCTAAAAATTACAAAGTATCTAATTACAAAAAATAAAAAAGACTAAATGCCAAAAAATAACAAACACTAAATTACGAAAAATAACAAACAAAATTATCCAAAATAAAAAAATTACACCTAATCTAATAGCCCTATCAAAATAAAAAAGCCCACCCAAAATAAAAAAAACCTAGCCTACAATAAACTACCATGTTTACCGATGTATCTTCCTCATCAGACTTTCTGAATTTCTAGATTTCCTCTTGCATTTTGCCTGTAATCTGGTAATGGCAGCTAATGCCGCAGATACCGCTGAAGATACCTGGGCAGCAATTTCTGCGCTTAAATAAACTCCACTAGGAGTTATAGAGAAACCGCAGGGCAATGCATGTGATGCCATTGAGGCTTCGGACGTAGCAGGAGAAAGCTGAGGTATTATTTTAACAGCATCATCCTGAGAGACATTAGGCTTAAAAATTTTACCTTTATTTTGCAAGATTTTCTTGATACATGAAGAACAAAATTGCATAGGAGCTGCAATTTGTGCATCTAAACATAATAAGCATGAATTCATGAGAGCAGGCTCTTGCTCCATATTATTATGTGAGAAGAAACATTTAATAAACATAAAATACACTTCTAAAATACCCCTCAGGCAACCCCACACCTCAATTACTGAGATGCCTTATCGCTACAAATTAAGACCAGATCACCCAGAAATTGAGAAAAACAACTTTTTCCTCAGAAACGTTATAAAGTAAAGCCGGTCATATGACCACAACTGCCGAGCTCAAATTACTGCTGCAACACAAAGAGGCACTAAAAATAGCTTGCTGGTACACTGAGTACCAGAAATAACCGTTTTTTCAAACAGGACAGTTTAAAATGTTGCATCGGTTTATTTTAAAGCAATAGGGAAATGAATAAGCTACTGAAATAGAAATTCAGCCTTACTTTCAGTTTAAAGTTGTATTGTTTTATAAAGTAAATATGTCAGAAAATAAAGCCTAATAAAAACATTTTACCCTTTCTTTTTAAAAGAGTTTAAATGTTAGTCTCACACATGCTGCAGTGCCTGCTTCATGCCCCAGTGTAACCCATACGTGTAACCCATACAACAGGATTATCTATGTCCCAATAAAAAAGCAGTATCTTTTAATTTGTTAAGTGCATGGTCTCCCCAACTGGAATGAAAAAGCACTTACCTGCTCCGCTGTCCGGCATGTGGACAGTTACAAGGTATGAGAAGACACAGTTCTTCACAGAGACCTTTGAAAAAGAAAGAACAGAGCAGCCAACTATGGCTTTCTAAACTAGGGCAGTAATTGTTAGGAAAACTCAGTAAGTACCTCTTTACAAGTTCCTAACTGCTTTAAAGCCACCACTACTGACTGCAAGGAATGACGTGGAATACGGCTATACCCTAAAACTTGCTTGTAGATGAAATCAAAGTTTTTCTTCAGACACCTAAACTTCCCCTCCTCCATGCACCGAAGGCAAAGAGAATGACTGGGGGTTGTGGTTAAAGGAGTGATACTTAACAGGTTAACTGTGGTGCTTTTTGCCTCCTCCTGCTGGCCAGGAGTGATATTCCCAACAGTAATTACCCAAGCCGTGGACTCATCATATCTTAGAAAAGAAAAACACTGCTTGCAATCAAGCCGACATGTTAAAAAAATAAATACTTAATGCACCTGAAGGCCTTCATAGGGTGAAATAAGGTTTTTATATACCTAAGCCTAAAACGCCTGACATAATGGTCCCCAGGCTATGATATACCCATAAGAGAGTACCTATAATAGCCTACAGGCTAAGCAGGTGCTCAACAACCCCCACACCTACCTGATAGGCACCCATTCTACTAGACTTACCATAATCAGAAAGAAATGCTTCCAGTAAATAGCCAATCCAGTGCTACACACATGACAGTAGATGATCTAAATATATAGAATATAATGATGAACAAACAGGAGGAGGCTAGGGACAGGTCCCCGCACCACCCGTGGCAGGCCTGTGACTAACTCCCATAGGATGTTCTTGGGCCACTAACCAAACTGCAAAGACATCATTCTGTCCAAACTGTAGCAATCTGAGAGGAAACTGGACCTCAAGTCAGTCTGAGAACCCTTCTCACAAACACCTTCTTTACCTTCCTCCTGCAAAGGTAAAGACAAGACAAGTTTCGAGTGAGGTAGAAGGGGTTTTAAGGGCTCTGGGAGTTTTGGGATCTCTGCCTCCTCCATTTGGTCAGTAATGGATTGTGGACTCTTACTACCTTTATGAAAGAAATAATGAATCTACAATAGGATACAATATTATGATTGCTGTATAGATTACCTAAAATTAATCTGGAAAGGAGATGTGGGGGATATCTCCCATTTTTTCTCCCATTTGGAAGAAAATAACTTGAATCTGAAATTCACAATGGAGCATAGTAGAGAAAGTGTTCCATTTTTGGATGTAGTTTTAAAATCTAATAGTTTAAAGCATTGTACAGTGGTTACATTGTATAGAAAAACTACTGCAGGTAATTCATTACTCAATGCTAATTCATGTCACCCTAAACATGTCATTAAAGCTATACTAAAGGGAAATACATGAGAACAAAATTAAACTGCACTACAAGAGAAGCATATGAAATGCAGGCTAATAAAAAATAGGAACTGGTTGTCTGGAAGCAGACGGTGTAAATCATTTGCGTCCTTAGATGAGAGCAAAAAAATTACAATTAGAGATTACATGAACTGTAATACCAGTTTTGTGATTTATTCACAAGCAAGGTATGCAATATAAAGTATGTAGGTCAAACAACAAAACCCTTGAAAAATAGGCTTGTGGAGCATTTATGAGCTATCAAAGATCCAGAGTCAGACACTCCAATTGTACTTAATTTTTTAATCATAATTCTAATAGAATTCTCATAATAATAAATAATATTCTCATTGTTAAAGTTTCAAGGCATTCAGCATGTCACTAGAAATCCTAGGGGTGGGGATAGGATAAGAACCTTAGGCCAAAAAGAAGTTTATTGGATACTCTAGCTCGGTACTAGAACACCATGTGGTCTTAATTCAGATTGGGATGTTAAGTTATATGTAGAATAAACCGTTATGGATTAAATATCAAGAGCTAGATAGATGTCAATTCGTGGTGGGGCTTTTGTGTTTCTGAGCCCCGGTGGATGGACTTTTAATTTCTGTGGGGAGCGCTGACAGCATGACACAGGCAGCAAGAAACACACTGAACTCCAGACAGTAGAGCATTTCGAAGAGCGCAAAAGCATTTTTAATTGGATAGTAGTGGTCATTGACAGAAGACTTTTACACTGAGTGTTATGGAGGATGTATAGTTTTGCATTAAAAAATCTTTAAGGCAGATTTATTTCTTAGAAGATTAAGGGTGCATTCAAGTAAAAAAAAAAATCAATTTACCTTTTTAATTTACTTTTACCATTTAATTGACTTAATCGTTTATAGAAAAGCATATTTATATCCCTTTAAAAACTGACATCTTTAGAAAAGTGTTCTCGTTTTAACATTTAATTTCTCATTCTTGTTTCAGATTTTTTTTTTCTTGCATTGAAACTTTTTTGTATGTATCAGGGTTGAGATCTTTGCAGCAGGAACCAGGAAAATCCCCATATGTAAAAATTTGTTTGAAACACATTTATTAACACACACTGTGCAAAGAAAGAGCCTGATTGCAGGAACAGATTTTGATTGTCTAACACCTTAAAACAAATTACAGTGCATTCTTCTAATCTTTCATTTTGGAACATGTTTAAAGATTCCACTTGACTTGAATTTGCAGTTGCTAGTTTAAGAACTGAGCAAGCCTATAGACTGCCAACATTTTCTCAGACTCATTCTTGAAAAACAGTTTGCCATCTGTTATCAGTTCATAAACAAAAACCTGTTCCGTACTTGCATTTTCTGGAATACATTATTTTACTCGTTTTTCTTCATTGTAAGCAAACAGATATTCTCAATTGTATCATTTAACAAAATACATGTATTGCTTTTTAAGGCTATATTCAAGTGATAAGAGAAGACATTTTAGGCTGTCAGGTCACTTTATCAAAGCATGAATAAGTTCTAAAACTAAATTAATTAATATATATCATCTATCTATCTATATGTGATCTATCTATCATCTATCTTTCTTTCTATCTTTCTATGATATATCTATCTTTCTATGATCTATCTATCTTTCTATGATCTATCTATCTTTCTATGATCTTTCTGTCTATTTATCTATCTATCTATCTATCTATCTATCTATCTATATCAATTCTTATATATTTTTTATATTAATTTCTTTACCATTTTTGACACCTAATTTATTAATTACTTTTAGTGCACAGAAAAAATATTTTCATGCATTTATCTTGAATCTACACCATTTTGAATTTAATACTGAATTCTAAAATGATAAATGGATATAATGCGGTTAGTAAAGGGCAGTCTGACATTTAGCCCACCATCTTAAATCCTGTTTGTTTTTTTAGTTTTTCTTTTTAAATTTTGATTTCTTAGGATGTTTAGCAAGCTTTTTAGAGATGTTTGATTTAGGAAAATATGTTTTCAACATTACATAGATGTTTAGACGTAGACTTTTTTTACATCGTCACACCTTGTTTGTATTACGTGCAGCGTGCATCCTTACCTTTAATCACCTAATGTCTGTTAATACTTATGCACTGTGTGATGTTTCATTGAAACACAAACTACATTTGCAGAAAAATATATTTATGTGTTCTGTTGATTAATTAAATGCAAATGTATTCTCTGTTGCATTGGGTTGTCAATAAGTTATGTTTTTGTTTTGATTGAATCTGAAGCCCTTGGGCCAAATTAACGTAGATCTACGTCATGTAGTACATAGCCCACTGTACCACATAACGTAAATCTACGTCCACACTGCTGGATGCCCAAGCAGTTCCTGGCCCTATCAGCATCTGCGTTCATATTGTAATGGAGTGGGAATCGGTGCTCCTTTACAATACAAAGGCAGATTTCCAGATCGCTACAGACAGTGACATGGTCTGTGTAGCTGTCTGTAACAATCTCTGTTGGCTCCAGGGGTGGGAGGGGGAGGGAAGGTGGGATGTGAGTGGCCCCGCCCAGCGACAGAGGAGGGGACGGAGTGGGAGGGGCCCTATGCTACAGAATTTTTTTTAAAGTAGAGGGAGGTGTAGGGTGCTTTAATACAAAAAAGAAGTAGAATGGGGGGGATGAGGGTGCCCTATATTATAATCGCCATGAGGGGGGAAGTGGCATGCGGGAAGTGCGTATTTTGCGTAGGTTTTTATGGGCGTGCGATAAATTAGCGCTCCACTTGTAATCTGACCCATCTGACATGTGATACATGTATAACATTTATTATGTACTGAATATGTTTAAGTTGTTTGCTCTCATTGCAATTATACATAAATGTCAACTTTTTTTTCTGTGAGGTATATTCATGTTAAATATCTTTTTTTTTTTTTTTAGCAGACCAAGATTTTTTAGTTAACAGAAATAACATAATATGGAAAAACAACACCATATGAAATGAAAAGAAAAAAAAATAGTGTCATTTTCTATGGCATCACAGCAGTCAAAATTAACTTAGGGCCAGATACCGAGATGAGCGCTAACTGTTGCCCGCGAGCGATAAGTGGTATATCGTTGAAAGTAAATGCGATCGCTTGAGCAAAATTCAAGTTAACGCTTGTCGGGTTAGCACGACCTCAGAGCTCTGGTTAATTGTTTTGCGAAACAAAAAAGTGTCACTAAGCAAATCAAAATACATTACATAGAACAGTTACACTCATAACACTATCTAAAAAAATATTGCACAAAAAAGTTATATGGGCTCAAAGATATCTCAAGGGGTTAGAAAACAAAAGGCTTATTAAAAAGGCTGGTTAATGGAATTTGTTCCCCAGAGATAGTCCTACATCGTGGCACCAGGCAGGGGTGTCCTCTATCTCCTCTCTTGTTTAATGTGGCTGTAGAACCCTTAGCGGTTAGACTTCGTGATGCTTTGACGGGAATTTCCCTTGGTTCCCACCGTTTAAAAACTCTTCTTTATGCAGATGATATTCTGATATTTGTAGATAAGCCATCTCAATCTATCCCAGTAATTCTACAACTTCTCGCGCAGTTTAGTTCTTTCTCCGGTTACGTGGTGAATCTGGAAAAAAGTGAACTTATGTATATGGTCAATAGTTCGCCTCGTCCTGGAAAGACGCCATTTAAAGTTGTTAATACAATTAAATACCTGGGGCTAGAGTTACACAAAAATCCTAAGTTATGGTATGCCGCAAATTATGCCCCACTGTTTAAAAAAATTAAAACTGATCTCCAGCTTTGGGTATCTTATCCGTTGTCAATTTCTGCTAAGGTGAAAATTTTTCCTCGTCTTTTGTATGTGCTACAGAATCTACCCATTTTTATAACTAGTTCAGACATTAAAAATTTATATGGTTATTTTTCTAAATTCATTTGGAAAGATAAAAAACCTAGGATCGCACTAGCTAAGCTCATGCAGAAACCAAACCGCGCTGGTTTAGCATTGCCTAATGTTAGGTTATACAATACTGCGGCTATGGTGAAATGTGCTATGGATTGGGTGGCGGAAACCAATTGGTTAGCAGTTAGTCAAGAAGAAGCTTTTTATATACGTCCTTTCTCGCTTAGAGCCCTTTTACACTGTAATTCTAGACAGCTTCCATCCAATATCTGTAGAATGTTATCATTCAAAAATGTTGTTATTGCTTGGCAGAGGTTCTGCATCTGTCTAGGATTAGATCCCTCGGTTTCTATCCAGGGAAATCCTAACTTCATACCTGGTATATATCATAAGGTATTTAAACCATGGGGGAATAAGGGGCTGACTCTAGTTAAGCAGTTGTTGGGGGCTGACAATCTGATACATACAGCAGATTTTCTGTTTTAATCTTACGATCTTCCCAGGTCTGATCTGTTTGCTTATTTCCAGATCCGCCACTTTGTGCGTGAGCAGAATTGGGTAAGTAGTATGTCGGTAGAATGGTCTGATATCAGAACTCTAATCAAAAAAATTAGTACTGGAATCTCTTCTATCTCTCTAATGTATGACATCATGCTCTCTAAAAAAAGTGATAAGTATATGCAGAGTATTAGTAATTGGTTGTATCCAGTTATTCCTGACATTACGGATGAGAGGATAATTTGTTTTTGGTTTAATACTTTATATGATGTTAATCTTGTTTTAACATTACAGGACGTGATTTTATTAATTACAGCAGTTGATAGGAACTTTGTGCCAGTGGTTCGTATTTTGAATACGATTATATTGGCAGTGCGTCACCTTGTCCTTTTAAATTGGAAAGTGAAGGTAGCACCGAGCCTTGCGAGGACTTTTAAAGAAATCCAAGGTCAAATTATATTTGAGTCATATCATCTTCAGGATGCCACTGAGAAGAGAATCGATGAGTTCTTTCAGGGATGGTTACCAATTATTATGTCCTATTCCGCTCGGCTTCGAAGGCAGATTCTCTCCCCGGTACGATCCACCACTAGCTTTGCTGAACTCGTCCTGCTAGGGAAATTTCCGGCGTCCTGGATAAATGCGGGTCCGTGATTCGTTGGGTTTCCGGATCAGAGCCCCGGGTGGGGAGTCGGTCGCGAGTTGGTGGACGGGCGGGGGGTTGCACGAGAGGTGGATTCAGGCTTTTTTTTTTTCTTCTCTCTCTCTTCTTTTCCTTATTATTGTGTTTTATGATATTTCTGGAAATCACAATAAGACATAGTGAGGATTTATCATGCAAATTGTTTGTTTTCAGATTGTCTCTGCAGATTGATTGTGCATTTGCTTTATTTCTTTGTTTTTGTACATCAGAAAGTATGTAATGTCTTATTTGGATCAATAAAAAAAAAAGATTATAAAAAAAAGAAAACAAAAGGCAGGCAAAGGACTTTAACATAGAGATACATACATATATATATCTAAACATTGATATGTATGTGTATATATATATATATATATATATATATATATATGTATATACAGTATATATATATATATACATATATATATGTATATACAGTATATATATATATATATTTATTTATTTGTATATGTATATATTTGTATATGTATATTTGTATACCCAATATACAGAAGTTCAATTTTAGACCTGTACCCATCAATGTAATTAAGAAACACCTTAATAATCTAAAAATGAAAAACCAGTCTGGACCTGATCAAATCCCAGCAATGCTGTTGAAGATCAGTGCGCCGGCAATTGCTAAACCCATCACAACCCTAATTAACGAATCCTTGGTGTCTGGATACATACCCAAACTTTGGAAAACTGCAAGAGTAGTGCCTATCCATAAAAGTGGGGAGTTAACCTTGGTTTCTAATTATCGTCCCATATCTTTGCTCCCAGTATTGTCAAAAATTTTAGAAAAATGCGTCCATACGCAACTTTGTGAGTATTACCAACAATCTAACTATCTGACCCCTGATCAATCAGGTTTTCGCCCGAATCCCTCCACTACAACTGCCCTCCTAAAAGTTTGCAACGACATCCAAACTGGCATGGAACAAGGAGACCTAACTGGAGCTATTTTCCTTGACTTTGCAAAGGCCTTTGACACAGTAGACCACAATATACTACTGCTCAAACTAAAAAACTCAGGTATTGGTGATCGTCCGCTAACCTGGATCGATCACAATATGTCTCCATTTCTTACAGTGACTCCCTCCCTCTCCCGGTCACGTGTGGTGTTCCCCAAGGATCCATTCTCGGCCCCCTGCTATTCACATTATTTATAAATAATCTGCCTAATGTCTGCAAATCCTCAACTGTACACATGTACGCAGACGACACGGTAATCTATGTAAACAATTCCAATCTGCCGCAGCTTGAAGCAGTGCTCCAAGACCAATTCACAGAGGTAGAAAAGTGGATATCAAAAAACAAACTCTTCCTAAACACTGACAAAACTGTCACAATGATCTTTGGAACAGGGCCTAAATTACACAAATTACAAAATTCCCATCTACGCATCAAAACAAAATCCAATTGCACACTGACTGCAGTCCACTCTTTCAAATACTTGGGTATGTTGTTAGACCCCAATCTATCTTTTGGCCTCCACATAGAAAAACTTGCATCTAAACTTTATCCAAAACTAGGTGCCCTGTACAGAAACAAATCTTGCCTCAGCCCTACAGTAAAGGAAAAGATTGTACAGCAAATGCTGATGCCTATCATGGATTACGGGGACGTAGTATATGCACCTGCACCGCAAACTCACCTTAATAAACTAAATACGTTATATAACTCGTTCTGCCGCTTTGTGCTACAATGTAACTACAGGACCCACCATTGTGACATGCTAAAAGAACTAAACTGGCTGTCGCTGGAATCCATAAGCTCCCTCCATCTTTCTTGCCTTGTGTTTAAGAGCATTTCTGGGAAGCTCCCACACTACCTGAGCAGAATGCTCTCCCCGGCTGTTCCCACCTCCTATAACCTCCGATCCAGTACCAGCACATTATTTAGCTTGCCTCAATACAAAAAGAAAGCAGTTCGATCCTCCTTTTCCTACAGAGCACCACAATTATGGAACAACCTCCCGCACACTTTCAAACCTTCCCCAAGCCTAATATCCTTTAAGAGATCCCTCTCTACATATCTCAAAACAGAATGCATCTGTCATGGTTGATTAAATACCTGTTCTATGTTAATTTTTTTTTTTTTTTCATATATTGTGTATTATTATTGTTTTTTGTATTTTATTGTACCCTATGTTATCAATGCAATGTCTTGTGGACCCAGGACATACTTGAAAACGAGAGAAATCTCAATGTATCCGTCCTGGCAAAATATTTTATAAATAAATAAATAAATATGTATATATGTATTTACAGACACACATATATATATATATATATATATATATATATACAATATATACATATAAACACATAAATAAATATATATATATAAATATATATAAATATATAAAAGTGAATTGGAGCCCTTTGCAGTTAGGTAGATGAAAAGATTAAAAAACATAGTCAAAACCATACCAGAAACAGCAGTTATGAAGCAGCGGTCATAACCTGTCCGCCTACTCTAACCTGTCCGCCCGCTCCATAACCTGTCCGCCTACTCTAACCTGTCCGCCCGCTCCATAACCTGTCCGCCTACTCTGAGCACACGGACAGACATCGCCGGAAATCAACCCGATCGAGTACGATCGGGTTGATTGACACCCCCGAGTCTGCAGGGGGCGGCGTTACACCAGCAGCTCTTGTGAGCTGCTGGTGCAATGCTGAATACGGCGAGCGTATTACTCTCCGTATTCAGCGATGTCTGTCGGACCTGATACGCACTGTTGGATCAGGTCCGACAGACATTGTTAACTAGAGGCCCTAGTATGAATATTAACAACACAAAAACAGCTATAAGGACATGAAACCCTTCATTTGAACACTCTTTTATATATTGGGTCTTATGATATATTTTTATGGTAATAAAGGCATCTTAAAACGTAACACCAATCACAGAACTTATGTTGAGAGGTATTTTATCTAGAACACACAAATGTGGCTGACATTTTTTATTTTTAACAAATTCACCATAATGCTTGCCTGTCCCTAGGCAGAAAATAACTGTATTCTGCATTTATAATAGACCCTGGGGAGAAAAAATGACTGCCCTTATATATTCAAGATGAAGTTTAAGGATTACAGAGAGAGGCCATTTGAAAACAAATAAATAATTTCCCCGTTAGTTCACTAATAGTTAAGAAATTTTCTCTGCAATTATTTTGGAAAGTTTTTACTGTTGCTATTCCTAAAATGTTAAACTAATTAGAAGACCAATTAGTCAAGACATCATGATTCATGCTCAACTTATAATATTTTTGAAGTTATAAAACATACAGGAGAGATAAAAAGCCAGCTATGGCACTAAGAACTGTGAACTTTTGTCTCTTAGACAACATCTATGTCTAACTTGTACTGTCTGATCTTTTCTAAAGAAACAATGTTCTGTCTGCCCCTGTTCCTGTCAAGAAATAGTCAGCATTTGATGCAGATATAAATATGATGGTGGGAATATCTACCTGTAAAAATATTCAGATGAAATTTAAAAAGTGATTGGCTAATTAAGAGGTCCACTGACTGTTGGGGGGGGGGGGGGGGGGGGGCTAGTAACCATCAATCAGAAAAGCTAAGACCTGTCTTTTTATAAACATTTTAAAAATCTAAAAAAGTATAATAGGGAAAATATATCATAAGTATTTTCAGAACTAGCATTATTAAAGGAATATCTTGTCGTGGCAGAGAACAAATCATACATATCCTTTTGCTTCCTTGACAGTTTCTGAAAAAATGTAGAATTTGGCTTTACATGTGCTCCTGTACATTAGATGAAATATATTACAATGAAAATAATGTAAAATGTATCTTTGCTTGTTTTAATACGGTTAGAGCTGCGGAATCTGTTGGCGCTCTAGAAATAACTGATAATAATAATATTGTTATGTCCTACTAGATGTGACTATAGCATTTTACTACTATTTTCTTATTTGTATTCAGTTGTCTTTTTCATGCTGATAGGGACATAAAACACATTTCCTTTATGTATTCAAATTATATATATACATATATGTGTGTTTGTGTATACTGTATATATATATATTGTACCATAATTTTTTTTTCTCTCCTCTAATGTGTTCCGAAAGATCCAGTTTACCTGCTGGGGTGTATTAAATTGTATACAGATAGCTCCTTTAGCATTATAAGAGGCAGCATCAGAAGTCAACCTACTAGAGGTGCTTGAGAGAGCCCAGTCCATTTAAAAGGATGTTCCTGCAGCAGCTTTAATTTAATAAACTTTATCAGCTGCATGAATGAGTACATTGGGCCTCATGTACAAAAGGGAGCGTGGACAAGGTTACACTGTCTGCAGGTACCATTGCACAAGAAGATCCTTGTGCAATCCTGCCTTTGCTCTTGCATGAAAAATTGTGTTTTTTTTTTTTTATCTCTGCAACCTCTGGTAGACCGCTGCTTCTAATGTTACAGAAATCAGATTTGTGTGAGGGAGCCTAACCCGCAAGAGCTCAGAAGCAGTAATTAGTCCACTGTCCTGTTAAACAGAACATTGTAAAATTTTGCATACAAAACACATGCTTTAAAAGCATTTAAATTTCTATGCTTTTTAGTGCATTTTTTCATTGTTTTGCAGTTCCCTTATAAAAGTCTCTTCAGGGGCGGAACTACCAATGTTACAGCAGGTGAGGTGGCAATAGGGCCCAATAGCTGGGGGGCCCATAGCAGCCATTTTGTTTATACAAAGGCATATGCAGGATATGTACAATCCTAATACAGGGTAGCCTTGTGTAAGTGCAGGTTGCAAGTCTATCTATCTTCAAAATCATTATAGAGAGCAACATGTATATTATTACTATTGCTTTCTACTGAGATACCTTTGCTTGTGGCCCAACATTTTTTTGGACTAGTACCCTCTTTTTTCATCTGTTGATGCCAATAAAGGACACATTTAGATTAGTTACTACATTTTTTAAACAATTACTATGTAGAATGTAACAGGTTTGGGCTAATAAAGTCTAGAACACTGGTTTTCAAACCTGTCTTCAGGCCTCCCCAACAGGTCAGATTTTCAGGATTACCTTGGATGAGAGCAGGTAATATAACTGTTTACTAATAAGCTGATTATTTCACCAGTGCTCCAGTTCAGATATCCTCAAAATGTGGCCCGTTAGGGAAGCCTGAAGACAGGTTTGAAAACCAGTGGTCAGAATATGCACTAAATTTTTTTGAGAACATAGGGTTTTATAGGAGAAGGGACCTTTAATTAAACACGAAACAAATCTGAATAGCGACAGTAATCACCTGGAAAAAAAGTGCTATTGGTTACTCTCGCAAAGATGGGATTAACTAGGTTTTATTACAATCCCCAAAAAGCCTTAATGGTCCGCTATTTCAAATTTGAATATCCTTGATAACAATCTAGTAAAGTGATCACAGTAACAAGAGTGGCCACCTCAATATTTTCAGTGTTATTTAATAAATCTTAAAGGGACACTGTACCCAAAAATTTTCTTTCGTGATTCAGATTGAGCATGACATTTTAAGCAACTTTCTAATTTACTCCTATTATCAAATTTTCTTCATTCTCTTGGTATCTTTATTTCAAATGCAAGAATGTAAGTTTAGATGCCGGCCCATTTTTGGTGAACAACCTGGGTTGTCCTTGCTGATTGGTGGATAAAATCATCCACCAATAAAAAAGTGCTGTCCAGAGTACTGAAACCAAAAAAAAGCTTAGATGCCTTCTTTTTCAAATAATGATAGCAAGAGAACGAAGAAAAATTGATAATAGGAGTAAATTAGAAAGTTGCTTAAAATTGCATGCTCTTTCTGAATTACAAAAGAAAAAAATTTGGGTTCAGTGTCCCTTTAATAAAAATATCTAGAGTTTAAGTTTTCTATCAAACTACCTGAAATCTAAAATTTCTTTCATGATTCATATAGAGCATGCGATTTTAAACAATTAAATTACATAAATTACAACTTAATTTATTTTTATTATCAATTTTTCTTAATTCTATTGGTATATTTTGTTGAAAAGCAGGGACTTATGCTAAGGAGCCAGCCCATTTCTGGAGCACTATATGGCAGCAGCTTTGCAAAAATGTTAGCAATTTGCAATCGTACTAGAAAGCAGCACTATTTCTTGCTATGTAGTGCTCCAGATGCCTACATAGGTATCTCTTCACCACATTTATCATGGGAATGAAGCAAATTTGATAATGTTCTCTCTGAATCACAAAGGAACATTTATGATTTTAACATCTGTTACGGTTGCCTCCAGGCTGGCTGGAAGTTGGACCGTAGAAAAGGATGCTCCTAGCGCTCACCAAAGGAGCAGCAGCACCGTGGACACTATAACTGCTGCGTAGCCACCATCAGTAATGCAGACTATATGAACCACCGCTGCTGGGCTGGTATCTCGCCGTCTGCTCTGCGCCCTGGACCTACGACCAGGCTCCAGTAGGCGAACCTCTTCCTTCTGTAGCAATCCCTGTAGCTAAGGGAGTATGAAGAGCATAGCAATCCCTGTAGTGATATAAGCTGTATCCTACAAACATGAGTCAAAGCTTCAAGTTAGAGGGTCAACATAGGTCTGATGTGCTGGAGCACACAGCCTGCTTTTATTCAGGTTACATGCAAACAGGACACTCTCAGGGGGAGGCATAAAATCCCCCATCACACATTTGATATTAGATAGAGAGACACTCCCTTTGACAGGCCACAACATTTACTTCAGCAGATAACATTACACACAATAAAACAATGCAGTCCACCTTATCAATACTAGTCTGATTAGACAATGGGAAAGTTGATCACTAAACCTAATTAGAGCTAATCCCAGCAGACTTGTATTTAGAATAGGTTTCTTGAAGCTGAACAAAATTTAACTCTTAATGGCACAATCTTCCAGGGGCCATAGTCATGAGGAAGGAGGCTGGCAAATAGGCTTCTCCAAAATCCAGGGAAGCAGGGCAATTTTCCATTTAAAGGGCCAGTTACACATAGCAGTTTGTAACATATCTCCCCTTTTGGAGGGAGACTAACCAGGCACCTGACCTTCTGTCGGTCAGTGCCTAAGTTAGTCTCGCAACCCACCCACAAATAAACATTAGCAGCACAGTAGCCCCCCCACAATAAGTAGTACTGGCCTGTAGGTTCCAGGTTATAGGATGAAAGGGTAGCTTCCTCTGCCTTCCTGGCGCAGCTGGGCAAATAGCTGATGGTACTTGGGGGGCAGAGGCCAGCGGCACTCTGCCCTGGTGCCAGCGCTTCTGCTGGGGTGAGGGGTTTGCAGGCCAGTCCTGTAACAAGGGGGTCTGTAGGGCAGAGGCCAGCTGTACTCTGTCCTGATGCCAGCTCTTCTGCTGGGGGAATTGGGGCATAGTCCTGCCCGGTGGCAAAGGGAACGTGGGGGTCAGTGGGGGTTAACATCTCCACTGTTAACCCTGGGCCCAAGTTAGGAGTTAGCTGGGGAGGGGGAGATTGGCTTACCTCCTCCTCCTGATACTCCGGTGGCCGTTGGGAAGGGAGGTCGATGCTCTCCGCTTCCTGTGGAACATGCTGCGGCTGAATTGTCAATAAAAAAATTTATGTTGCATTCTCTGTTCATGCCAGAAGGACTGAGAGTTTGAAGTTTAAGAATCCAATATAATTCTTTTTTTTTCTAAAATCTTAGCTTTATCTTCTCCTCTAGATGGTAACGTGGCCATATCTATGACTTGTAGAGATAAATCTGCTATATATGTATAATGAAAATTATTAAAATGATTGGCAATAGTGGAGTCTTTATTATAATTCTTAACATCCCTAACGTGTTCATTGTACCTTGTTCTAAGCATCCTTGTAGTTTTAACTACATATTGGCAGCAACAAAGATTACATGTCAATAGGTAGACTACATATTGAGAACTACAGTTAGCGTAAAACTTAATATCAAAGCTTTTATTTGTTACCTGACTGCTAAATAGACATGTGCGGTTCGTTTCGGATTAATTCGGAAATTCTGTAAATTCGGTAAATTCGGAGATTCGGATCGATTCGGATTTCCGAATTAAAATATTTCCGAATCTACCGAATGAATCCGAAATAGCTGCCGTATCTCCGAATAAATCCGAATTAGCTCGTTAAGATTCGGCATTTCCCCATAAGAAACAATGGGAGTTTTGGCTGAAAAAAAACTAACACCGCAGCCCCATTGTTTCCTATGGGGAAACACTAAGTCTGCACCTAACACCCTAACATGTACCCCGAGTCTCTAAACACCCCTAATCTGACACTTATTAACCCCTAATCTGCCGCCCCCGCTATCGCTGACACCTGCAGTATTTTATTAACCCCTAATCTGCTGACCGAATATCGCCGCCACCTACATTATAGCTATTAACCCCTAATCTGCTGTCCCTAACACCGCCGACCCCTACATTATAGTTATTAACCCCTAATCTGCCCCGCCCAACGTCGCCGCAATCTAACTACAAGTATTAACCCCTAATCTGCCGACCCGATATCGCCGCCGCCTACATTATAGCTATTAACCCCTAATCTGCTGTCCCTAACACCGCCGACCCCTACATTATAGTTATTAACCCCTAATCTGCCTCCCCCAACGTCGCCACAATCTAACTACAAGTATTAACCCCTAATCTGCCGACCCGATATCGCCGCCGCCTACATTATAGCTATTAACCCCTAATCTGCTGTCCCTAACACCGCCGACCCCTACATTATAGTTATTAACCCCTAATCTGCCCCCCCAACGTCGCCGCAATCTAACTACAAGTATTAACCCCTAATCTGCCGACCCGATATCGCCGCCGCCTACATTATAACTATTAACCCCTAATCTAGTGTCCCTAACACCGCCGACCCCTACATTATAGTTATTAACCCCTAATCTGCCTCCCCCCAACGTCGCCACAATCTAACTACAAGTATTAACCCCTAATCTGCCGACCGCAAATCGTCGCCACTATAATAAATGTATTAACCCCTAAACCGCCGCACTCCCGCCTCGCAAACACTATAATACATTTTATTAACCCCTAATCTGCCCTCCCTAACATCGCCGCCACCTACCTACAATTATTAACCCCTAATCTCCCGCCCCCAACGTCGCCGCTACTATAATAAGGTTATTAACCCCTAAACCTAAGTCTAACACTAACACTAACACCCCCTAACTTAAATATAATTTAAATAAAACGAAATAAGTTTACTATAGTTAAATAAATGAATCCTATTTAAAACTAAATACTTACCTGTAAAATAAACCCTAATATAGCTACAATATAACTAATAGTTACATTGTAGCTATTTTAGGATTTATTTTTATTTTACAGGCAACTTTGTATTTATTTTAACTAGGTACAATAGTTATTAAATAGTTATTAACTATTTAATAGCTACCTAGTTAAAATAAAGACAAATTTACATGTAAAATAAATCCTAACCTAAGTTACAATTACACCTAACACTACACTATCATTTAATTAATTAAATAAATGACTCATATTTAAAACTAAATACTTACCTGTAAAATAAACCCTAATATAGCTGCAATATAACTAATAGTTACATTGTAGCTATTTTAGCATTTATATTTATTTTACAGGCAACTTTGTATTTATTTTAACTAGGTACAATAGCTATTAAATAGTTATTGACTAATTAATAGCTACCTAGTTAAAATAATTACAAAATTACCTGTAAAATAAATCCTAACCTAAGTTACAATAAAACCTAACACTACACTGTCATTAAATAAATTAACTACAAGTACCTACAATTATCTACAATTAAATAAACTAAAGTACAAACCCCCCCCACTAAATTACAAAAAATAAAAAACCACTAAATTACAAAAAATTAAAAAATAATACAAGAATTTTAAACTAATTACACCTAATCTAAGCCCCCTAATAAAATAACAAAGCCCCCCAAAATAAAAAAATGCCCTACCCTATACTAAATTACAAAAGTTAACAGCTCTATTACCTTACCAGCCCTGAACAGGGCCCTTTGCGGGGCATGCCCCAAAGAAAACAGCTCTTTTGCCTGTAAAAAAAACACAATCCCCCCCCCACATTACAACCCACCACCCACATACCCCTACTCTAACCCAAACCCCCCTTAAATAAACCTAACACTACCCCCCTGAAGATCTCCCTACCTTGAGTCGTGTTCACCCAGCCGGGCCGAAGTCTTCATCCGATGGGGCAGAAGAGGACATCCAGACCGGCAGAAGTCTTCATCCAAGCGGGGCAAGAAGAGGTCTTCCATCCATCATACAAGTACCAAAATACAAACAAACACTAAATTACCAAAAATAATAAAATATTACAATAATTTTAAACTAATTACACCTAATCTAAGCCCCCTACTAGCTATTAATATAGATTCAATATAACTAATAGTTACATTGTAGCTATTTTAGGATTTATATGTATTTTACAGGCAACTTTGTATTTATTTTAACTAGGTACAATAGTTATTAAATAGTTAATAACTATTTAATAACTACCTAGCTAAAATAAATACAAATTTACCTGTAAAATAAATCATAACCTAAGTTACAATTACACCTAACACTACACTATCATTAAATTAACTAAATAAATGAATCCTATATAAAACTAAAGACTTACCTGTAAAATAAACCCTAATATAGCTGCAATATAACTAATAGTTACATTGTAGCTATTTTAGCATTTATATTTATTGTACAGGCAACTTTGTATTCATTTTAACTAGGTTCAATAGCTATTAAATAGATATTGACTATTTAATAGCTACCTAGTTAAAATAATTACAAAATTACCTGTAAAATAAATCCTAACCTAAGTTACAATTAAACCTAACACTACACTATCATTAAATAAATTAACTACAAGTACCTACAATTAAATACAATTAAAAAAACTAAACTAAAGTACAAACCCCCCCCACTAAATTACAAAAAATAAAAAAATATTACAAGAATTTTAAACTAATTACACCTAATCTAAGCCCCCTAATAAAATAACAAAGCCCCCCAAAATAAAAAAAATGCCCTAACCTATACTAAATTACAAAAGTTAACAGCTCTCTTACCTTACCAGCCCTGAACAGGGCCCTTTGCGGGGCATGCCCCAAAGAAAACAGCTCTTTTGCCTGTAAAAAAAAAACACAATCCCCCCCCCCCACATTACAACCCACCACCCACATACCCCTACTCTAACCCAAACCCCCCTTAAATAAACCTAACACTACCCCCCTGAAGATCTCCCTACCTTGAGTCGTGTTCACCCAGCCGGGCCGAAGTCTTCATCCGATGGGGCAGTAGAGGACATCCAGACCGGCAGAAGTCTTCATCCAAGCGGGGCAAGAAGAGGTCTTCCATCCATCAGAAAAGTACAAAAAAACAAACAAACACTAAATTAGCAAAAATAATAAAATATTACAACCATTTTAAACTAATTACACCTAATCTAAGCCCCCTACTAGCTATTAATATAGCTACAATATAACTAATAGTTACATTGTAGCTATTTTAGGATTTATATTTATTTTACAGGCAACTTTGTATTTATTTTAACTAGGTACAATAGCTATTAAATAGTTAATAACTACCTAGCTAAAATAAATACAAATTTACCTGTAAAATAAACCCTAACCTAAGTTACAATTACACCTAACACTACACTGTCATTAAATTAACTAAATAAATTAATCCTATATAAAACTAAATACTTACCTGTAAAATAAACCCTAATATAGCTACAATATAACTAATAGTTACATTGTAGCTATTTTAGCATTTATATTTATTTTACAGGCAACTTTGTATTTATTTTAACTAGGTACAATAGCTATTAAATAGTTATTGACTAATTAATAGCTACCTAGTTAAAATAATTACAAAATTACCTGTAAAATAAATCCTAACCTAAGTTACTATTAAACCTAACACTACACTATCATTAAATAAATTAACTACAAGTACCTACAATTAAATACAATGAAATAAACTAAACTAAAGTACAAAAAAAACAAACACTAAATTACAAAAAATAAAAAAAATTACAAGAATTTTAAACTAATTACACCTAATCTAAGCCCCCTAATAAAATAACAAAGCCCCCCAAAATAAAAAAATGCCCTACCCTATACTAAATTACAAAAGTAATCAGCTCTATTACCTTACCAGCCCTGAACAGGGCCCTTTGCGGGGCATGCCCCAAAGAAAACAGCTCTTTTGCCTGTAAAAAAAAACACAATACCCCCCCCACATTACAACCCACCACCCACATACCCCTACTCTAACCCAAACCCCCCTTAAATAAACCTAACACTACCCCCCTGAAGATCTCTCTCTACCGTATCTTCACCCAGCGGGCCGAAGTCTTCATCCGATCGGGCAGAAGAGGACATCCAGACCGGCAGAAGTCTTCATCCAAGCGGGGCAAGAAGAGGTCTTCCATCCATCAGAAGTCTTGATCCAGGCGGCATCTTCTCTGTTCATCCATCCGGAGCGGAGCGGCAGCATCCTGAAGACATCCCACGCAGAGCATCCTCTTCTTTCTTGATCCGACGACTAGGTGACTGTACCTTTAAGTGACGTCATCCAAGATGGCGTCCCTTGAATTCCGATTGGCTGATAGGATTCTATCAGCCAATCGGAATTAAGGTAGGAAAAATCTGATTGGCTGATTTAATCAGCCAATCAGATTCAAGTTCAATCCAATTGGCTGATGGAATCAGCCAATCAGATTGACCTCGCATTCTATTGGCTGTTCCGATCAGCCAATAGAATGCGAGCTCAATCTGATTGGCTGATTGGATCAGCCAATCGGATTGAACTTGAATCTGATTGGCTGATTGAATCAGCCAATCAGATTTTTCCTACCTTAATTCCGATTGGCTGATAGAATCCTATCAGCCAATCGGAATTCAAGGGACGCCATCTTGGATGACGTCACTTAAAGGTACAGTCACCTAGTCGTCGGATCAAGAAAGAAGAGGATGCTCTGCTTGGGATGTCTTCAGGATGCTGCCGCTCCGCTCCGGATGGATGAACAGAGAAGATGCCGCCTGGATCAAGACTTCTGATGGATGGAAGACCTCTTCTTGCCCCGCTTGGATGAAGACTTCTGCCGGTCTGGATGTCCTCTTCTGCCCCATCGGATGAAGACTTCGGCCCGGCTGGGTGAAGATACGGTAGAGAGAGATCTTCAGGGGGGTAGTGTTAGGTTTATTTAAGGGGGGTTTGGGTTAGAGTAGGGGTATGTGGGTGGTGGGTTGTAATGTGGGGGGGGGTATTGTGTTTTTTTTTACAGGCAAAAGAGCTGTTTTCTTTGGGGCATGCCCCGCAAAAGGCCCTGTTCAGGGCTGGTAAGGTAATAGAGCTGATTACTTTTGTAATTTAGTATAGGGTAGGGCATTTTTTTTATTTTGGGGGGCTTTGTTATTTTATTAGGGGGCTTAGATTAGGTGTAATTAGTTTAAAATTCTTGTATTTTTTTTTATTTTTTTGTAATTTAGTGTTTGTTTTTTTTGTACTTTAGTTTAGTTTATTTCATTGTATTTAATTGTAGGTACTTGTAGTTAATTTATTTAATGATAGTGTAGTGTTAGGTTTAATAGTAACTTAGGTTAGGATTTATTTTACAGGTAATTTTGTAATTATTTTAACTAGGTAGCTATTAAACAGTAAATATCTATTTAATAGCTATTGTACCTAGTTAAAATAAATACAAAGTTGCCTGTAAAATAAATATAAATGCTAAAATAGCTACAATGTAACTATTAGTTATATTGTAGCTATATTAGGGTTTATTTTACAGGTAAGTATTTAGTTTTATATAGGATTAATTTATTTAGTTAATTTAATGACAGTGTAGTGTTAGGTGTAATTGTAACTTAGGTTAGGGTTTATTTTACAGGTAAATTTGTATTTATTTTAGCTAGGTAGTTATTAACTATTTAATAGCTATTGTACCTAGTTAAAATAAATACAAAGTATCCTGTAAAATAAATATAAATCCTAAAATAGCTACAATGTAACTATTAGTTATATTGAAGCTATATTAATAGCTAGTAGGGGGCTTAGATTAGGTGTAATTATTTTAAAATTATTGTAATATTTTATTATTCTTGCTAATTTAGTGTTTGTTTGTTTTTTTGTACTTTTCTGATGGATGGAAGACCTCTTCTTGCCCCGCTTGGATGAAGACTTCTGCCGGTCTGGATGTCCTCTTCTGCCCCATCGGATGAAGACTTCGGCCCGGCTGGGTGAACACGACTCAAGGTAGGGAGATCTTCAGGGGGGTAGTGTTAGGTTTATTTAAGGGGGGTTTGGGTTAGAGTAGGGGTATGTGGGTGGTGGGTTGTAATGTGGGGGGGGTATTGTGTTTTTTTTTACAGGCAAAAGAGCTGTTTTCTTTGGGGCATGCCCCGCAAAAGGCCCTGTTCAGGGCTGGTAAGGTAATAGAGCTGTTAACTTTTGTAATTTAGTATAGGGTAGGGCATTTTTTTTTATTTTGGGGGGCTTTGTTATTTTATTAGGGGGCTTAGATTAGGTGTAATTAGTTTAAAATTCTTGTAATATTTTTTTATTTTTTGTAATTTAGTGGGGGGGTTTTTGTACTTTAGTTTAGTTTTTTTAATTGTATTTAATTGTAGGTACTTGTAGTTAATTTATTTAATGATAGTGTAGTGTTAGGTTTAATTGTAACTTAGGTTAGGATTTATTTTACAGGTAATTTTGTAATTATTTTAACTAGGTAGCTATTAAATAGTCAATATCTATTTAATAGCTATTGAACCTAGTTAAAATAAATACAAAGTTGCCTGTACAATAAATATAAATGCTAAAATAGCTACAATGTAACTATTAGTTATATTGCAGCTATATTAGGGTTTATTTTACAGGTAAGTCTTTAGTTTTATATAGGATTCATTTATTTAGTTAATTTAATGATAGTGTAGTGTTAGGTGTAATTGTAACTTAGGTTATGATTTATTTTACAGGTAAATTTGTATTTATTTTAGCTAGGTAGTTATTAAATAGTTATTAACTATTTAATAGCTATTGTACCTAGTTAAAATAAATACAAAGTTGCCTGTAAAATAAATATAAATCCTAAAATAGCTACAATGTAACTATTAGTTATATTGAAGCTATATTAATAGCTAGTAGGGGGCTTAGATTAGGTGTAATTAGTTTAAAATTATTGTAATATTTTATTATTTTTTGTAATTTAGTGTTTGTTTGTATTTTGGTACTTGTATGATGGATGGAAGACCTCTTCTTGCCCCGCTTGGATGAAGACTTCTGCCGGTCTGGATGTCCTCTTCTGCCCCATCGGATGAAGACTTCGGCCCGGCTGGGTGAACACGACTCAAGGTAGGGAGATCTTCAGGGGGGTAGTGTTAGGTTTATTTAAGGGGGGTTTGGGTTAGAGTAGGGGTATGTGGGTGGTGGGTTGTAATGTGGGGGGGGGGGATTGTGTTTTTTTTTTACAGGCAAAAGAGCTGTTTTCTTTGGGGCATGCCCCGCAAAGGGCCCTGTTCAGGGCTGGTAAGGTAATAGAGCTGTTAACTTTTGTAATTTAGTATAGGGTAGGGCATTTTTTTTATTTTGGGGGGCTTTGTTATTTTATTAGGGGGCTTAGATTAGGTGTAATTAGTTTAAAATTCTTGTAATATTTTTTTATTTTTTGTAATTTAGTGTTTTTTTTTTTTTGTAATTTAGTGGGGGGGTTTGTACTTTAGTTTATTTAATTGTATTTAATTGTAGGTACTTGTAGTTAATTTATTTAATGACAGTGTAGTGTTAGGTTTAATTGTAACTTAGGTTAGGATTTATTTTACAGGTAATTTTGTAATTATTTTAACTAGGTAGCTATTAATTAGTCAATAACTATTTAATAGCTTTTGTACCTAGTTAAAATAAATACAAAGTTGCCTGTAAAATAAATATAAATGCTAAAATAGCTACAATGTAACTATTAGTTATATTGCAGCTATATTAGGGTTTATTTTACAGGTAAGTATTTTGTTTTAAATATGATTCATTTATTTAGTTAATTTAATGATAGTGTAGTGTTAGGTGTAATTGTAACTTAGGTTAGGATTTATTTTACAGGTAAATTTGTATTTATTTTAGCTAGGTAGTTATTAAATAGTTGTTAACTATTTAATAACTATTGTACCTAGTTAAAATAAATACAAAGTTGCCTGTAAAATAAAAATAAATCCTAAAATAGCTACAATGTAACTATTAGTTATATTGCAGCTATCTTAGGGTTTATTTTACAGGTAAGTCTTTAGTTTTAAATAGGATTCATTTATTTAACTATAGTAAACTTATTTCGTTTTATTTAAATTATATTTAAGTTAGGGGGTGTTAGTGTTAGGGTTAGACTTAGGTTTAGGGGTTAATAACCTTATTATAGTAGCGGCGACGTTGGGGGCGGGAGATTAGGGGTTAATAATTGTAGGTAGGTGGCGGCGATGTTAGGGAGGGCAGATTAGGGGTTAATAAAATGTATTATAGTGTTTGCGAGGCGGGAGTGCGGCGGTTTAGGGGTTAATACATTTATTATAGTTGCGGCGATTTGCGGTCGGCAGATTAGGGGTTAATACTTGTAGTTAGATTGTGGCGACGTTGGGGGGGGCAGATTAGGGGTTAATAACTATAATGTAGGGGTCGGCGGTGTTAGGGACAGCAGATTAGGGGTTAATAGCTATAATGTAGGCGGCGATATCGGGTCAGCAGATTAGGGGTTAATACTTGTAGTTAGATTGCGGCGACGTTGGGGGAGGCAGATTAGGGGTTAATAACTATAATGTAGGGGTCGGCGGTGTTAGGGACAGCAGATTAGGGGTTAATAGCTATAATGTAGGCGGCGGCGATATCGGGTCGGCAGATTAGGGGTTAATACTTGTAGTTAGATTGCGGCGACGTTGGGGGGGGGCAGATTAGGGGTTAATAACTATAATGTAGGGGTCGGCGGTGTTAGGGACAGCAGATTAGGGGTTAATAGCTATAATGTAGGCGGCGGCGATATCGGGTCGGCAGATTAGGGGTTAATACTTGTAGTTAGATTGCGGCGACGTTGGGGGGGGCAGATTAGGGGTTAATAACTATAATGTAGGGGTCGGCGGTGTTAGGGACAGCAGATTAGGGGTTAATAGCTATAATGTAGGTTGCGGCGATATCCGATCGGCAGATTAGGGGTTAAATAATGTTATTATAGGGTTTGCGATGTGGGGGGGCCTCGGTTTAGTGGTTCATAGGTAGTTTATGGGTGTTAGTGACTTAGTGTACTAAATGGGTGTTAGTGTACTAAAAACATACCGAATTTCAGAAACGGAATAGAACCGAATTCAGCCGAATCCGAATAAATCCGAAATGAATTTATTCGGATCCGAATAAATCCGAAACGAATTTATTCAAATTTTGCCGAATCCGATTCGATCCGAAACGAAATTCGAAAAGTCCGAATCGATCCGAACCGAAAACGAACCGAATTTTTTAGCGGTGCACATGTCTACTGCTAAACTGATTACCTAGGCGGATATTGGGACATGCAAAGCAAATTCTACTTCCACATCTATAAGTGCCTGTTGTATTCAACCATGTACCTTGTTTTTTATGATTTCTGAATGTAACCTGACTTGGAGACAACATTTGGGCTATGGTCCTTGATTTTTTTGGGGACGAATTTGCAATGCTTAATATGTGGCTGTAATATACAGTGGGGAAAAAAAGTATTTAGTCAGCCACCAATTGTGCAAGTTCTCCTACTTAAGAAGATGAGAGAGCCCTGTAATTTTCATCATAGGTTTACCTCAACTATGAGAGACAAAATGTGGAAACAAATCCAGACAATCACATTGTCTGATTTGGAAAGAATGTATTTGCAAATTATGGTGGAAAAAAAGTATTTGGTCACCTACAAACAAGCATGATTTCTGGCTCTCACAGACCTGTATCTTCTTCTTTAAAAGGCTCCTCTGTCCTCCACTCATTACCTGTATTAATGTCACCTGTTTGAACTTGTTATCAGTATAAAAGACACCTGTCCACAACCTCAAACAGTCACACTCCAAACTCCACTATGGTGAAGACCAAAGAGCTGTTGAAGGACACCAGAAACAAAATTGTAGACCTGCACCAGGCTGGGAAGACTGAATCTGCAATAGGCAAGCAGCTTGGTGTGAAGAAATCAACTGTGGGAGCAATAATTAGAAAATGGAAGACATACAAGACCACTGATAATCTCCCTCGATCTGGGGCTCCACGCAAGATCTCACTCCGTGGGGTCAAAATGATCACAAGAACAGTGAGCAAACATCCCAGAACCACACGGGGGGACCTAGTGAATGACCTGCAGAGAGCTGGGACCAACATAAAAAAGGCTACCATCAGTAACACACTACGCTGCCAGGGACACAGATCCTGCAGTGCCAGACTTGTCTCCCTGCTTAAGCCGGGCCTGTCTGAAGTATGCTAGAGAGCATTTGGATGATCAAGAAGCGGATTGGGAGAATGTCATATGGTCAGATGAAACCAAAGTAGAACTGTTTGGTAGAAACACAATTTGACGCGTTTGGAGGACAGAGAACACCATAACTGCTGTGAAGCATGGGGGTGGCAACATCATGCTTTGGGGCTGTTTCTCTGCAAAGGGAACAGGACGACTGATCCGTGTACATGAATGAATGAATGGGGCCCTGTATCGTGAGATTTTGAGTGCAAATCTCCTTCCATCAGCAAGGGAATTGAAGATGAATCGTGGCTGGGTCTTTCAGCATGACAATGATCCCAAACACACCACCTGGGCAACGAAGGAGTGGCTTCGTAAGAAGCATTTCAAGGTCCTGAAGTGTCCTATCCAGTCTCCAGATCTCAACCCCACAGAAAACCTTTGGAGAGAGTTGAAAGTCCATGTTGCCCAGTGACAGCCTCAAAACATCACTGCTCTAGAGGAGATCTGCATGCAGGAATGGGCCAACATACCAGCAACAGTGTGTGACAACCTTGTGAAGACTTACAGAAAACGTTTGACCTCTGTCATTGCCAACAAAGGATATATAACAAAGTATTGAGATGCACTTTTGATATTGACTAAATACTTATGTTCCATCATAATTTGCAAATAAATTCTTTCCAAATCAAACAATGTGATTGTCTGGATTTGTTTCCACATTTTGTCTCTCATAGTTGAGGTATACCTATGATGAAAATTACAGGTTTCTCTTATCTTCTTAAGTGGGAGAACTTGCACAATTGGTGGCTGACTAAATACTTTTTTCCCCACTGTATCATCTGCCATCAGAATGTGTAAATGCTTCTTCAGAATATTCACAATCTCATCATACTGTAAACTAAATTCTGTTGAAAAGACTATAGAATCCTCAAAATTGGTATTACTTTTTTGAATGTTAGCATTATGTGTGGGTTTCACCTCTCTAATAGGTTCTAACAAATTATACTTATAACCTCGTTTTATTAATCTGTCTCTAAGTTCTATTGACTGTTTATCATAGACTACATATTTTTTAGTAAGCAATGTATTCATGAAAACCATTAATACATTTGTTTAGTCCTTATTTATTTAATGTAATTATAGCCACCCAATAAATATGTTACACAGCCCTACACTATAAATCTCTTACATGCTCTCTCAGCCCCAGTGCACGTTAACAATTCTACACTATTAACTCCTTACACAGCCTTACCCCAGTGGGCTCTATACCATCTAAAGTATTAACCCCTTACGTGCCCTTACCCTAGCAGGCCCTATCCCATCTAAAGTATCAACCCCTTACGTGCCCTTACCCCAGCACACCCTAACCCCTCTACACTTTTAAACCCTTACAAATTCTTACCCCCAGCCTGCCCTAACCAGTCTAAAGTATTACCCCTTACACGCCTTTACCCCCAGCAAACCTAACCCCACTACACTATTAACCCTATTACCCGTCCTTACCCTCCAGTAGAACCTAACCCTGCTACACTATTAACCCCATATGTGCTTTTACCACAGGGCACCCTAACTCCACTACACTATTTATCCCTTACTTGCCCTTACACTCACCAATACCTCCCACTAAACTAGCCTAAGACCATTGCAGAAAAAAAATTAAAAAAGACACACAAAATAAAAACAAACAGCAGTAAAACAAAACAAAGTAATTAAACAAAAAAAAAACAACACAACCAAAAAACCTAGTAACAGAAATCAACCACCAAATAACCTAGCAAAAAATAAAATACAACCAAATAACCTAGCAGCAAAAAACACAACACAATATTAAACAAATAGCACAACAACAAAACATTAAGCAAAAAAAAAAAAACAGTAGCAGTAAGTAAAACAAATTAGTACTCACCATCCTGAAGTCTTCATCAGTTGTAATTCAATACAATCCAGCCAATTATTTTAAAAAAAAGGGCCTAAAAAAACAAAAACAAAACATGGATCCTCTTTTCTTCATCAGTTGTACATCCAAATGTTCTTGGCGATAAAAAGACCATTTGTAATCCACAAGGTTTTAGGCAGTGTCAGCAGTGGTCCTCCAGGTCAGCGGTGAGAGTGATAGCTCCTCCATGGTGGTGGTGATGGCTCCTCAATGGCGGTGATGGATCCTCTCCGATTGCAAATAGCGCCTCTTTGGCGGTAAGGGGTTAATAATTTAGTGGGGTTAGAGTGCACTGTGGGTAAGTGTGCATAAGGGGTTAACAGTATAGTGTGGTTAGGGTGTGCTGGGGATAAGGAACACTTCAAATACAGCCCCCCCTCCGCTTTCATCACAGATAAGTGGTAAAGTGGACTTTTGCTGAAGCAACAATCCCTATTATATCCTATGGGAGGTACATTGCCACTTGTCACAGAAAGGGTCTGCCCACTTTTTTTTAATATATCACCAGACACACACAGACTGCGAGGCCAGAAAGACAATTTCTTGTCGGTCTGACAATGTTTTGAATATCGGGGCCTGAAAGAGCAGCAACGCACTACTGGGAAATTGCTGAACACATTGTGGTACCCCTGCATTTCTATCAGATAATTCACCACTAGCACAGAAAAATTATTACAATTACAAATGTTTAGGCATTCTTATTTTTATTTCTTTTGTTTGTATTGTATACCACAAAAGAGTGGAGAAAAAAAAAGTCAAATCTGACACATTTCCCGCACACCCTTGGAAAAAATAACTGAAATCAATCGCTTCCTGTAACCATCAATGAGTTTCTTGCACCTCTCTAATGGGATTTTGGACCAATCTTTTTTCGCTAACTTCTCCAGGTCTCTCAGATTGGAAGGGTTCCTTTTCCCAACTACTGTTTTGAGCTCTCTCCACAGGTGCTCTATGGGATTGAGATCTAGACTCTATGCTGGCCAGTTCAGTACTCTCCAGCGCTTTGTCTTAAACCATTTCTGGGTGCTTTTTAATGTGTGCTTTGGGTCAATTTCCTGCTGTAAGACCCATGATCTCTGATGGAGACCAAACTTTCTGACACTGGACCCTACATTGTACCACATCATTTTTTGTAGTCTTCAGATTTCATAATGCCATGCACACAGTCAAGGCATCCTGTGCCTGAAGCAGCAAAGCAACCCCAAAACATTAGTGAACCTCTACCACTGTAGGGACTGTATTTTCTTTAAAAGCCTCATTTCCTTTTCTGAAAACAGTAGAATGATGGGCTTTACCAAAAAGCTGTAATTTTGTTTTGTCTGTCCACAGCACATTCAGGTAAGTTTTTGAAAACTCCAATCTAGCTTTTTTATGTTTCTGTGTAAGAAGTGGGGTCCTCTTGGGTTTCCTACCATAGCGTCCTTTTTCATTCAGATGGTGATGTTTAATGCGAGCTGACACATTTGTACCCTATGCCTGAAGGTCAGCTTGAATTTATCTGGAAGTTGAGTGAGGTTCTTTATCCACCATTTGAACAATCCTTTGTTGCAATCTTTGATCAATTTTTCTCTTTTGTCCACGTCCAGGGAGATTAGCTACAGTGCCATGGGCTGTAAACTTCATGACAATGTTGCACACAGTGAACACTGGAACATTAAGATCTCTGGAGATGGACTTGTAACCATGAGATTGTGCATGCTTTTCCGCAAATTTTGTTCTCAAATCCTCAGACAATTATTTGCTGCTCTTTCTCTTCTCCATGCTCAGTGTGGCACACAGAGAAACACAACAGAAAGGTTGAGTCAATTTGTCACCATTTTAACTGGTTGCCGGTGTGATTTCTATATTGTCAGCACCTGTTGATTGATACAGATGAGTTTAATTACAAATTACAGGAGCGTCACAAACTTGGAATGCAATTATTTCTCACAATTTTTAGAAGGTGCCAATCATTGTGTGCAGTCCATTTTTGGAGTTTTGTGTGGAATGTGTCAGATTTGGCTTTTCTTCTCCACTTTTTTGTGCCATACCAATACAAACAAAAGAAATAAACATGAGAATGCCTAAACATTTGTAATTGCAACAATTTTCTGGGCGAAGTAGTGCATTATCTGACAGAAATGCAGGGGTGCCAATATTTTTGAACATAACTGTATGTGCAGCCAACAAACAGCAGCTAGATCCCAGTGGTGCATTACTGCTCTTGAGCCTACATAGATATGCTTTTCCTCAAAGGATAACAAGGGAACAAAATAAATTAAATAATAGAAGTAAATTACATAATAGCAGTAAAACAAAAAACGGTTATGTACTCCATGTTTTTGTTTTTTTTTCTCATAAAAATAAAATCAATCCTTTATAATAAATCAATTAAAACAAAAATAAACATGGAAGTGCTTCTTAGATCTTACGCATTTCAAACTTAAAGGGACACTGTACCCAAAAATTTTCTTTCGTGATTCAGATAAAGCATGACATTTTAAGCAACTTTCTAATTTATTCCTATTATCAAATTTTCTTCATTCTCTTGGTATCTTTATTTAAAATGCAAGAATGTAAGTTTAGATGCCGGCCCATTATTGGTGAACAACCTGGGTTGTCCTTGCTGATTGGTGGATAAATTCATCCACCAATAAAAAAGTACTGTCCAGAGTACTGAAACCAAAAACAAGCTTAGATTTTTACTTTTTCAAATAATGATAGCAAGAGAAGGAAGAAAAATTGATAATAGGAGTAAATTAGAAATTTGCTTAAAATTGCATGCTCTTTCTGAATTACAAAAGAAAAAAATTGGGTTCAGTGTCCCTTTAACACAGTGCTTAAACGGACACTGAACCCAATTTTTTTCTTTCATAATTCAGATAGAGCATGCAATTTTAAGCCACTTTTTGTAATTTATTCCTATTATCAATTTTTCTTCGTTCTCTTGCTATCTTTATTTTAAAAAGACGACATCCAAGCTTTTTTTTTTATTCAGAACTCTGGACAGCACTTTTTTATTGGTGGATGAGTTTATCCACCAATCAGCAAGAACAACCCAGGTTGATCACCAAAAATGGGCCGGCATCTAAACTTACTTCCTTGCATTTCAAATAAAGATAGCAAGAGAATGAAGAAAATTTGATAACAGAAGTAAATTAGAAAGTTGCTTAAAATGTCATGGTCTATCTGAATCACAAAAGAAAAAATTTGGCTACAGTGTCCCTTTAATCATAGATAGCTAAACACAACTACATAGCCTCAATTTAATGCAGAACCAATTACATAGCACAATCTTTTACATATTTTTTTAACTCATTTTGTAATTAAACCCTCCTACTAAAACAAAAAAAAAATATATATGCATACTTCTAACCAGCTCACACATTTTTTGAACCAAGTATATCTTCCCATATTTTATACATATTTATATATGGCATCAATAAAAATCACATACTAATTTCTTGCCAGATGGAATTTTTATCTTAAAGAAACAGTCTAGTGAAAATTACATTTGTATTATTTAGATAGGGTATGTAATTTTTTTTATTTTTTTTTAATTGTTTTATTTATAATCCAAGTCACTGTCCAAAAACAATATCAACCATTTTGAAAACATGGCATAATCAAAAGATACAATAAATTTGACAACATAGTACTATGTTCATTTATACATGTAGTTAAATTTAGGCTAATCATCACATTAATGAACACAAACATTTTATTTTCCTACAATGCTTGGAGTTTTTGATTTTCAGTATAACCCCCCCCCCCTTGTCCCCCCCCCCCCCCATGCGAAGAGAAAACATAACAAAAAAAAAAAAAACAAACGAAAACAGAAAAAAAAATTACCATCACTTTCTTCCTCCTGAAGCTTTACCAGTTCCCTAATAGAACAATTTCTGTATTTCTAAAGGGGAAGATTATATAATCTATTTCTGCAGCCGGAAAGATTTTTAAGAAGGCTGCCCATTTATCAAAGAACCTTTTAATGTCTTGTTCATTATTTATATCCGCGTTTCTCTGGTCTAAAATGCATTGTTTTTTCATGCAGTTTTTAATTTCAGTAATGCTTGGCATTGCATGACTTTTCCACTTCTTACAGATTAAATACCTGGTAGCAAGAATAGCGGAGATTATTATTTTTTCATCAGTTTGCTTACCAGGCTCTTCCTTAAGGCAGAGTATTATCTGATATATTGTCAAAGAGACATAGCCTATCTTAAGCACCTTTTTTAGCCAGTATTCGAGCCTAGCCCAGAGATTTTTAATCTTTGGACAATACCAAAACATATGTATTAAATCAGCTGCCTGATACGAACATTTAGGACATTTATTAAACCCTACATTCACACATTTGAAACCTCTCTCGGGGGTAAAATATGCCCCATGAAGGAGCTTAACATGTGCCTCCCTCCAAGTTGCAGAGAGCGTTACTTGTGCAATTTTTTTAATTGACAATTGAATAGTTTTAGACTCAATATTACTCTGAGGGATTGCTGTATTCCAGTAGAGGGCAATCTTTGCCAGTACCGGTTCTCCTTTATTTGTACCCAGAAGATGATAACATGGTGCAATTGACATATGACCATTTCTTGTTAGAGCAAGCCAATCATCGAGTTTACCTAGTCCCCATTCCCAACCAGCTTTCTTAACTAGGTCCTGTGCAAAATGCCTTAATTGCAAATACGCAAAGAAGTCTTTATTGGGCAAATCAAAATCTCTTTTTAATTCCTGGAATGTTTTGATATATTTTCTCTCTTTATCAATTATTTGGTATACCTTGGTTAACCCCCGATTATGCCATTTCCTAAAGACTTCGGAATGCAATCCTGATTGAAAAATAGGGTTACCTATTATAGGCAAAAGACAGGTAGCACTATTATTAATTGAAAGAAAGGTTACTATCTTGTGCCAAGCTTTAAGTGGGTTAAGAATTGTTTTAAATCGTTTAATTTCTGAGGGGATTTCTTTAGGTACTAAGTGTATTAATGCAGATAGAGAATATGGGTAGCAGACACTGGTCTCGAGATAATTATTCAAGACATAGTTATTAGATGAGATCCAGTCTGTTACGACACGAGCCAGAAAGGAGAGGTTATATAGCCTTATGTCTGTTAAGGCAAGACCACCATCCTTTCTTGGTATTGAAAGTTTCATAAGAGATATCTTTGACCTCTTATTCTGCCATAAGAACTGTATAAGTGAAGTATTGATTGAACGTATATCCTTACCTAATAGAATTATTGGTGTATTTTGAAGTATATATAAAAGTTTTGGAAGAAGAGCCATTTTAAAAAGGGCAATCCTTCCAGAAAGTTATATTGGGAGATTTTGCCATAACAAAAGCTTTTCTTTGATCATTTTTACTACTGGGGGTATATTCAATGTATAGAGATCTACGGACCTTGTCGGAATATGAATCCCTAGATATTTAAAAGAATCTTTTACTTGGCGAAAAGGAGTTTTTAATATTGAAGTTTTATTTTTCCTGAGCCACACTATCTCTGATTTTGTCATATTTACTTTGTATCCAGAGAATGTACCAAATTGTTCCAAGATCTGAAAAAGTTTTGGTAAGTTCAGTTTGGTGTTAGCCAAATAAAGCAGCAGATCATCAGCATACAGACCGATTTTTATTTCGCAGTTACGAATTTTTATACCATCCAAATGATGGCGTATTTTAATTGCCAGAGGTTCAATGGAAATATTAAATAAGAGCGGGGAAAGAGGACAGCCCTGCCTTGTTCCTCTACCTAACAAGATAGAGGGGGAAATGTTGTTATTCACTATCAATCTTGTAGATGGGTGTTTATATAGATTTTCGATAAATTCAAGAAAATTACCTCTGATGCCAAATTGTCTTAACAATGTTTTGATATGTTCGTAAAATATTGAATCAAAGGCTTTTTCAGTATCTAAGGAAATAATAGCAAGGTCAGGTATGTCCTCCCCCCCGCTAGTTAAATTAGATAGTACCTCAAAATATTCTGTCACCAATAGGGCTTCCCTAATTTTTGAGGCTGAGTTGTGGTTATTTAGAAAACCTGCTTGATCACTATGTATAATTTCTGAGAGGGGTCTTTGAAGTCTAGATGCTAGAATTGCAGTAAGAATTTTGTAATCTGAATTTAACAGTGCAATTGGTCTGTAGGATTCCTTGTATTCAGGGTTTTTTCCGCCTTTTAATATCAAAGTTGTGTAAGAATTGGTAAATGAAGAGGGGATCATTTTACCACTAATAAAGAAGCTGTTAAAGAGCGTGCAAAGATGTGGGGTGGCTTCACCAATCAGGATCTTATAGAATTCACTAGGCAAGCCATCTGGACCTGCTGCTTTATTTGAGGCAAGCTTGGATATTACTTTCTCTATTTCTTCTATGGAAATAGGGACATTGAGGCTATCAGCCATTTCTGATGTGACAGTAGGATACGTGATATCTCTCCAAAAGTCATCAGATGTATGCGTATCACTTGTTTTAAATGAATATAATTCCTGGTAATATTCATTAAATGCAGCTAGTATGTCTTCGGCTTTAGAAAGCTGAAGACCTTTATTATACAATTTGTCTATGATTGGTTGTTTTTTCTCATTTTTTATTAATTTGGCCAGCATCTTACCTGATTTATTACCATATTTATATAGCTTAGCCTGCATTTTTAATTCCTTTTGAGTTTCTTGCAGTAAAACAAAAGTATCCCTTTCATTTTTTGCTTTAACGTATTTTGCCCAATTTAAGGGGGTTTTGTCAAGCAGATAATGATTATAAGTGTTAGTTAAACATTGGCATGATTCTCTTTCTCTAGATCGAATTTTCTTATGCAGGGCTGAGCTATATGAAATTATTTCGCCTCTCATTACTGCTTTTGCAGTGTCCCAAAATACTTCAGGGCGGTTTAAATAGTCTTTATTAAAATGTACAAATTCCTTATATCTATTTATAAGCCAGTTCTTGAATTTTACCTCAGTCGTCAGATAGTAGGGAAAAAAGAAACGTGTTGCAGCAGAATACAAATGTGAAAGCTGAAACTCAAGTACAATCGGTGCATGATCTGAAAGAAATATTGGTCCTATATCTGTTTTTACCCCTCTCATCACCATACGTTCATCAATTAGAAAAATGTCGATTCTGGAGAGCGTCTTATGCGCCTTGGAAAGACAGGTAAAATTTTGAGTAGAAGGATTTTGCTGTCTCCAGATATCCCGCAGTGCTAAGTTCTGCATTATTTTTTTAAACATCTTACCCTCTAGATTATCTTTTTTTTGTTTTAACTGTTTGACATTATGTCTTAGCCTATCAATCGGGCATTGTGGTGCCATATTGTAATCTCCTCCCATAATTAAAGAGCCTTCCGTGAAGGATAATAATTTGGTCTGCAAAGTGTTCCAAAATTTTGGATCAAATACATTAGGGCCGTATGTATTACATAATGTATACATCTTCTGGGCAATCTTTATTTTCAGTAGTACATATCTCCCCCCGATGTCAGCCTCAAAATGTGTGACTTCGGTATCAATTTTCTTTCCTATTAGAATTGCTACCCCCCTTTTCCTCTTAACACTAGGTGCAAAATAGATTTCTTTTACCCATGTTGATTTAAGTTTTAAAGATTCTTCAGCTGATAAATGGGTTTCTTGAATAAAACCTATGTCAGTCTGGATCTTTCGCAGGTGATTAAGGATTGCTTTTCTCTTTATAGGGGTAGATATACCACCTACATTCCAAGATACTATTTTACAATTTTTATTCAGCATATTCATTTATACATTAAGAAGGGAGAAAGAGAAGAGAGAAAGAGAAAAAAAAAAAATAAATAAATAAATAAATAAAATAAATAAATAAAAAATAAATAAAAAAAAATAAAATAATAATAATAATAAAAAAAAATAATAATAATAATAATTTAAAATTAGACACCTAAATTTTCTCCGCACAGGTGGGGGTTGGGTCCTAGGACTCACGTCTAGAAGAGACACGGTCTTTCCCATAAGCAAAAACCTATAGCTTACACTCAGTCTAATAATCAGATATTCAATATTGCTGTTATTAAGCTTAGGAACCCAGTGTGTTATAGAAGCTCTCAGCCAGTTGAGCTTCTTCAAAGAAGTGTGTGACTTCCCCAACTTTAACCTTTAATTTGTAGGGGTACATTATGGTTGCCTGGTACCCTTTTTGTATCAGTTTGGAACAAATAGGAGCAAGCTCCCTTCTCCTTGCTGCAGTGTCAGCGGAGAAATCTTGAAACATAAGGATTGTAGCGTCTCCAGCCTTAACAGGCTGTTGTTTGCGATAATGCTGGAATAAGGTAAGTTTGTCTTGAAAATTTAATATTCTAGCGATAACAGGCCTAGGCCTAGTTCTATCTTTATTGCCTGAGCGAGGTAGACCAAGTCTGTGCGCTCTCTCCACTGGGATGGGATATAGGGTAGATGGCATCTTTAAAATTGTAGGCAAGGTTTCTGATATAAAATTAACAAGATTGTCATATTGTTGTTCTTCCGGAAGGCCTATAATTCTTATATTATTTCTTCTAGAACGATTTTCTAGATCTTCTAATTTGTTTTGAATTTTCTGTACGTTATTATTTATACCTTCTAGATTAGAACTATGCGTTATTGTTAGATCTTCCAGGTCCGAAACTCTTTGTTCGGCTTCCTGCAGCCTATTGGAGAATTGACGAACCTCTTGTGTCAGAGAAAGAAAATCTTGTTTGATTTCAGCTCTAAGAGCCTCAAATTTAGGAGAGAGCGCATCAGATATACTAGCGACTAAGCTGTGAATATTGGTTACTTCTTGTACAACTGGTACATTTAACATAGTTGGTTGCGCTTCTGTGGGAGGCTCCTGATTACCCTTCAATTTTCTGTCTCTCTGTCTTGCTGCCATGGCTGGAGAAATATTCCGGGGTGAGGTGTGAAGGAATTTATCCATGTGCCAGAAAAGAAAAGAGAATTAAAAAAAATTGAAGTGAGGCAATTTATCTAAGTGAAGATCAATACAGGGAGTGAACTTAATTTTAGAGTTAAGTTTGAGAAGGTGAAGCGTTCTCAAATAGACAAGTGAGGATAGGGATGTGCACTATTGTGACCAAGTGAGGGAAAAGAAAAGGGGAGAGAGAAAAAAAAAAAAAAAAAAAAAAAAAGAAAGGAAAAATAATAAACTGTGAATTAAATCGTGTTATTTAGATCCAGCCAGGGATGCAGAGATCAGGGACGTTATTAATGTTAGGCAATTTTATGCCAATTTGTTAATTGTCTTACTGTTGTTAATCTTCAAAAGACACAATAAAGGAAATGGTATCTCTGAAAGCAGCAACAGCAATTTCTTAATTAGATTTATATCCAAGAAAATATTATTCCAGCAATTATATACAGTATATTTTATAGGTAAGCAAACATATTCACAGTGACCTAGTTATATCCTGGTTCAGTCAGTTTCATTTGTATTTTATTTTCAGAGAAGTTAAAATATCTCTTCTTTAAAGAAAATTTATAAGGTAGTTTTAACTAATGATCTTTATATTTCTATATAAACTTTCTCCCTGTCCAATAGTAAGGGATAGTATTTTATTTTCAGGGAACGTAGGAGATTTATTCTTAGGAAAGAGTTATTAGATAATATAACTGAGGATCTTTTATCTCTATATAGCCCTTCCCTCCAAGCAGTAATAATGGGTAATATATCCTGAAAAAGGTTATAGTAAATTTCTCTGGTATTGAATTATTAATTCCTTATTCACACTCAATAACCTTTGATTTTTTTTTTCCTCCCCTTCTCCCCTCCCTTCTCTCTCCCCTGAGAATGTTTCACTTTTTAGAGGAGAAAGTACAATGTCTTTTTACATACTATGCACATTTTACACATTCTTAAGCATTAACATTTTTGCCTAGATTTGCTCAATACATTGATATGACAAAAATTGTAGCGACAAGTAATATAGTTAAATAAAATTAAATGCGCCAAACAAATCATATGCAGAAAAAAGAATCATATAAGGAGCCAATGAAAAAAAAAAAAAAAAAAAAAAAAAAAAAGTTCCTTTATATAGTTAATAAAGTTCAGCCAGTTCTTGTATGTATGCAGCTCGTCACCTTACCTGGGTCATTCTATGCATCAGCGTTCAACTAATAGCCAGGTAGGTGGGCGGAAAGAGCCTTCAATATGAGAAAATGCCAAAATTGCTGATACCTATTAGAGGGGTTAATTATACAGCCATCTTCCATAGCATTTTTACCAGGATCCATACAGTGTTCCCCAGGACATGCAGCTCTGGTTGGTATCCCCAAAAAAAAGGTGAAGAGAGAAAAACATGCTCCCAGATTGAGCACCTCCTAATTTAGCGCTTACCCACAGCGTCTCGAGGAACCAGAGCAGAGATATGCAGAGGCGCTGCACAGGGAGATCTCAGCGGCAACTGCCAGGCTAGCTACACACAGCCCCAACCTCCCACGCAGCACCGGTGGGGGAGGGGGGATTCTCCAGCAAGCTTTCAGTCCGGCACCGAGCAGAGCCGCTTCGAGTACTTATCGCTCCCTGCTTAAAGATGCGGCTCCGCCACCACACTTCAGCTCAGTCTCACGGATGATTTCTGTCTCCCTCGCAACTTCGGTGGGGGTGTAACAGGCTTTCATTAACCCTGTGATACACCTGTGCTTGTAAATGTAATTTTTAGTTAACAATGCATAACTTTGCAAATAAACTTTGTTTATAGCATGCTTGTCTCAATAAAAGCTGCTATGTAATGTTAGATTGCAAATTAATATTGCTATTTCACTTGATAAATATGCCAACAGTAAGAAATACATTCTTTCAGCAAGACACTTATAACTAACTATAAATGATAGATTTCTTTTAAATCTATCATGTACAGCTTCTATACATAAAGACTGTACCTTGTTATAAGAGCCTGTTCACATAAATTGTGAGAAATATAATCTTTAATATGCTTATTTTGCAATATATGTATGATTATATTCAAATATATGTTTAAATGATGTACAATATGTACAATGTATAACTGAATACTTTTATATGTTTAAACAAAAGTCTTTTACAATATAAAAGGTTTTTATTATCTGTCTGCTAACATACTAACCAGCTAACTAGTCTTAACATAAGATGCTATGTGATTTAAAATGGAGGATTATTCAACCTTGAATTTATAGCTCTAAAATGGATGCTCCTTGCAATTTAAAGTGCGTATGTCTAAACTCTTGTATAACAGATTATCAAGGCCACATAGTTGAAGATAGAAAAAGCTAGACAAGTTTTGTTGATGTTAAAATGATGCTACAAATACATATAAAAAGAAAACAATAAATGATGACGTCATCCAAATAAAAAACTATAAAAACACCTTGTTGTAAACATGAGGCAGGTGACTCTGACAGGATATTATAGAGCATCTCTAAGGATAAGATTTGGTTGCAAAGAAGTCATTTCGAGTGGTATGTAACAATTGTTATTGAAAGCAAGTTTAAACTAAAAATCTTTTAACTCTGTGTGTATATTGGATTTAAATTAATTTAATTTTATATTACTTCTGTAAGCTGATTTTTCTGTATAATAAAATTTATTTTTAAACAATGTTATCTTCTCAAGTACCATTTCTTTATTGTACTCAAAACTTTATTTGTAAGAAATGAGACCTGTTTCACTGATATAACATTTAAAGTTCAGTGCTTGGAATTTATATTTCAATATAACTGTGCTTTAAGACCTTACAAGTGAATTAGGTGTGAACCACTACAATTGGCGTCCCTGGGTGTTTTGAGAGGTAATATATGTTTTATAATAATTATTATAATTTTACCTGGGTCCCCTCACACGTGAGGGAAGGTGCTAAAATATCATGGCTAATCAGGATTTGCAGAATCTTTTAAAACTCAATTATGTGTTTAAAATGCAGAATGGTAGAGTCATTGGAAATTATGAGGTTATTGCTTTGGAGATGCAGTTATGGTTTAATTTATTTAAACTTTGCTAATGCTGCTGGAGTAGTTTTGCAACAACCTATATATCACACTATAGATGCAAATTTTGATCCTGCAACAAATAGAAATACAAATGTTTTTTATGATGGTATAGTAGAGATTTTAGGCAGACCTCCTGTTATTGCTACAGGAATACAAAGACATAGCTCTAAAGGCTTTAGCCTGAATTGAGATGTGGGGTACTCCTAGATCTAGTGTGTACAGTCCAGTAAAGGGAAAATAAATAATACCAGCTGCAGAATATGAGCAAGCTGAGAGGTTATATGTAAGCTCAGGTTTTAAATAGTGAAAATGTCTGGAGTGTCTGGCATATAGCAAGTTTTTTTTTTTTTTTTTGATGAAGCTGCAGGAATTCTTAAATGAAATATAAAAACAACAATTGGAGTGATGCCACGCAATCCGAAGGACATAGCTTTGTGGTTAAATGACAGAGTTCATGCATTAGCTGGAGTTTATCCAACTTATTATCTTCCACAAAATAGTACATTAGTTAATGTTATTTTATTCTCTGGTTTGTGTGTTTTTATATTTGAGGCAAGGAAGTGGAATTCAGTGATTTATGCATATCATGTAAAGACACAAGGTAAAGATACTTTGGCTTCACTTGCTGATATTTTAGGAATGATGAATATAAATAGTGGCATTGTAGCAGCATATTTATTAGAGCTGAGATTTACAATTAAAATAATCACGACATGGTTGTTTAAAGCCAAATGTTAAAGGACAAGGCTTAATTTTGGATATAGAGAGACAAATACTCTCTGTACCTATAGCAGAGAGATGTAAATAAATGCCTGATATATATTAAGACATACTTATACACTTGTAGGTAAGGACCTGACTGGAGATGCACTAGTAACTTCGAATAGCAGAGAAAAGGAAAGGAGAAAAGATTTTCCAGCAAAAGAATAACAGAGCTCAGTTTGTAAAAAAGAATGCAAGAGAACAATATCCACAGAAACAAACTAAATTTAACCCTCCACTATCTTACTCCCAAGCACCTCAATCTTACACCAATGAAAATCAGTTTATTACTATTTAGAGCAAATCTTCAGATTTGCCTTATGAGGAATTTCCTCACAGGACATTGAGACCATTTTAAAAAAAAAAAAGGCTCCAGATCGGTATGGATTTGGAGATGGTAGTGTAAGATATAGAGGAAAAGGTACAGGGGTCAGGATAGATATCAGGAGCGTGAGATTCATTCTACTGAAAGGGGTGAAATTTCAGTTGCCGCAGCTAATACTAAAAAAGTAGGGCAAATAGAGAAATCACTACCAGACATCCCAGAAGAGTCTGAAGGTGAATGAAATAAATTAACAGTAGAATATGGGGGAGAGACTTATGAGGGGTATTTAGATACACAAGCATAAATATCTTTAGTACAATCAGATATGTTAAAAGAAGATGTATTAGCAAATATAACTATACAGACTTTAAAAGGTGAAGGTACTTATCCCTCATGTAATACACAGGTAAAAATAAATGGTAAAAGAGTGCACTTAGAATTAGTTCAGCATCCTAAGCTTGATTCTGATTTTCTTATAGCTTATAAGGATGTAGCACATTTATTTCATTGCAGCTGGAAGATGAACTTCCTTTAACTACTAGAGTTGTGGAATAGGCATTTATGAAAATGCAATTAGATTATACTGCAGTATCTGATGTTAGAAACTTAGATTTTTGCTTAAAGAAAAAATGTTAAAATATTTCAGAAGTGGGAAAATCAGGTTGGACATTGTAAAGGTATCAGTCATCATATTGCTACAGGCACAGTAGTTCCTAAGAAACAAGCACAGTATAAAATCAATGGTGTAGCCATTCCCTATATACAGAAAGTCATTGATGATTTACTTAAACAAGGAGTACTAAAAGAACAGTACAGTCAAATGAACTCAGCAGTCTACCCTGTTCCCAAACCGGATGGTTCTTGGTTAATGGTATTAGACTATAGAGAAGCTAACAGAGTTACACCAAGGGTGACAACACAAAATACACATGCACCTTTTATTTTACACAATTTGCAAAGGAAAACTTTTAAGACAAAGTCAGACTTGGCAAATGGATTATCGTCATCCTATTACTCCAGATAGTTACTGGATAACAGGTTTTACTTGGAGAGGCAAAACTTTGGTATTTACCCGATTACCTCAGGGATTTTTTAATTTGAGTGCGTTATTTACTTCAGATGTAGTAAATTTATTGTCTAAATATCCAGAAGTGGAGGTGTATGTAGATGACATATATTTTTCACATGATAGTGAGGAGTAACACATAGCAGTGTTGGATCAGGTTTTGACTATATTACATGCTGCAGGTTATGTAGTATCTCTTAAGAAATCTCAAATTGCAGGACATACTGTTACCTTCTTGGGATTTTAAATTTCTGAAAGGGGGAGAGGATTATCTTATAATTGTAAAGACATAATAGCAGCTTTAACGCATCCACATTCTCTAAAACAATTACGTAGTATAAATGGTTTACTTACTTATGCAATGTTTTTCATACCTGATTTCATTGTGTTAATTGCACCTTAGCATGCTGCAGTCTCAAGGGAGATAAAATCTAAAACAAAAAGTCCAAGGATACTTTTTAAGTGGACGACTCAGGAAGAGGCACTAAATGCATTACTAAATGCATTATTAGAGGCAGTAAATAGAACAGAGTATTTAGCTCAAAGAGATAGTACTAAGGATCTATTAGTTTACATAAATATATCACCGAATGCAAGCTATATAAGGTTATATAACGTAAATGAGACAATTCCAATAGCACATCTATCTTATGTATATTCAAAAACAGAGATAAAGTTTATTATGATAGAGAAGCTTTTGGTAGCTGTTAATATAACACTGTTAAAGTCAAGACAGATTGCACAGGGGAAAGATATATATGTACATACATCATTAGCCTCACTTGATAACTTACAAAAGCAAACTATACCAGACAAGGAAGCACTAAAGAATAGATGGATAAAATGGTTTTCTAATTTGGAAGACCCACAGATACATTTTATTCATGATAAGAATCTGACACCTCTAGATGATTTACCAGCTCCAAAGCAACCCTCAAGTTGGAATTTACAAACTTATCCAAATAATCGTTATTCTGCTATTTTTTATACTGATGGTTCTGCAGTAATTTCTAGTAAAGAAAAAGTAAATAAATCTGCTGGAGCAGGAATTGCAAAATATTCTCCCACTCTGACTTTGATGCGTTCATGGCAAATCCCTTTAAGGGATCATTCAGCTTAATTTGCAGAAATTTCTGCATTAGCATTTGCTATGAAGGAAGCATTGTTAGATAAAGGACCAGTGTTGATTGTAACTGATTCTGCATACCTGGAAAGATCTGTATTCCAGGATTTACGAATCTGGAAATTTAATGGTTTTTTAACTGCAAAGAAAAACCATTAAAGCATATTGTCAAATGGAAAGCAATTGCTGTTTATTTGGATCTAAAGCCTGATATTGAAGTAGTACATGAACCAGCTCATAGAAAGCTAGGTTCTTCTTTGCATACAGAAGGCAATATATTTGCAGATACTCTTGCACAAAGTGTAAGTAAAATATGCAGTAAATGCAGTTAAAACTCGAATGACAGCAACCAGTAATCTTGACACAGAGTTAAATGCTTGCTTGGATAAAACCAGACCTAATCCACCTGGTTATCCTAAAACATATCTTTATGAATTTAAAGACAAACATTGTATGGTTAAGATTGGAGACAAATAATTGATTATTCCCCCTGTCATAGACAGATGGAACATAACAGAGATGGCCTATTCTAGTATTGGACATCCTCATTTAGGGCGAGATAAAGTCTTATTTACCCTAAAGTCAAAATATTGGTGGCCTAATATGAAGGAAACGGTCATAAGAGTTATAGGGAGTTGTAAAGCATGTCTCCTTGTTAATAATCCAAATCACTATAAACAACCATACATTGTTAAAGAAATTCATAATAAGCCATTTGATCTGATTTATTTAGATCACATAGGGCCTTTACCTACTTCACATGGGTATAAATATGTGTTAGTATATGTTGATGCTTGTACAAGGTTCATATGGTTATACCCTGTTAAAAGTGCCACGGCTAGTACCACGCTTGATAGTCTCAATTCCTTAGTAAGTATTGGTAAACCTAAAGCCCTACACTCAGATGCTGGACCAGCTTTAACATCTACTCAAGCACAAGAGTGGGCTAAGTATTTTGATATAAAATGGGAAATCAGTGCACCTTATCATCCCCAAAGTAGTGGGGTTGTTGAAAGGAAAAATGCTGAGGTAAAACGATTGTTAACCAAGTTACTAACTAACCGCCCAAAAACAGTGGTATCCCCTGTTAACTTATGTACAAGTAGGTTTAAACAATATACTTTCTGTTATTTCTGGGAAAACACCTTATAAATTGTTATATGGTATACCTATGAATACAATGTTTAATACTGAGTACCTTTCTGCACCAGGGAGATTAGAGCAATTATCTATTTTACAAGAAATACGTGATTGTTTTGCACAACCTGCTTTTACACCTAACCTTTTATGAGCTTGGACACCACAGGTTGGTCAGTTTGTCCAGGAAAGAGTTCAAGCAGCGAAACCTTTATGGCCAAGATGGAAACCTACAAAGGTAAAACATGTCATTAACCTAAGGACTTCGATTATAGAAGACAAACAAGGAAAAGACAGAATTGTCAGCATTGATAACTTAAAACCAGCTTCTAAATTTGAGTTAGAAGATGACAAACCCTCTGACTTACTCTCAGTGGGTTACTCTGAATGAAGCAAACCGGATTAATAATCAATTTCAAATGATGCCATTTTCTTCAAATCCAGAGACTATAACACCTTTTATTATTATGATGTTGAAGAAGGTGATCAAATAACTGAAGTAGATTCATTTGATACACCAACACCAGTTACAAGATATAATCCTGTTTTACCTATCATAAATACTATGCTATCAGCACGAACACTGATACAACTACAAGGACTGAAAATGTTAAAGAACTTGTTCAATTATAAAAACCTTAAAATATTGAGATATACAGTACTGATACTTTTTATACTTCTCCTTATCTTGATATCAACATGCATGATAGTTTTTCGTCTACAGTGGAATAATCTTGCAAAGAGACCTGGAGCTGTTCTGGCATGGAATCAAACAAAAGCTCGAGATGATGCTGTAACAACAATATCAAGACTAAAAAGAGCTGAACATTACAATCTGCAACCTGTAGAAATAAAGATGAATGGGCTACTGCAAGGAATTTATTGGAAACCATTTCCAAAACCTATAATACAAAAGCAAAAAGTATTAGGAATATCTCAAGTCGTATTGATAGATTCAACAGTAATATCAAAGAAAGCAAAGATCACAACTCAAATGGGAAGAAAATTGGTAAAAGATCACATAAATGGGCAAATGGAAATGATACAAGCAAAGACTTTGGAATATGATTTGCCTTTGCAAGAATACTGGAAACAAAAGGCATACAGAGAAAAAATGTGTTTTTCAACATTTGCACATTGCTATTATGTGGACTTTCAAGGGACAAGGAGATGGCCTGCAAATGAAATAAAAGCAGATCAATGTCCACGTCCTGGGATTACAATTGACAAAGTCAAGTATAAAGAATATCCTATTTTGTATCTAAACACAGGACAATTAACTCAAAAAGGCTTCTTTCCTGAAAATCACACAGATCCTCGCATTGCATTCTGGGAGGAGGAATACAGGTTTCCTGGAGGAGTAAAATCATATAAATCATATAATGGAGCAGTGTTTTGTACTAACACACTTTAATCAGAATGGTGGACACCAGAGTTACATACAGATGAAGGATACCTGCAACTATTTGAGAAACTTCAGCTTGAAGTAGTGGATCAACAGACAGCAAGACTGCGAGAGCAAGCATTACCTACAGAATGGAATGAGAATGGAAAGGATGAAATGTTTTTGAATCTAAAAGAATGGGATACATGTACAAAGCCAAGATATGCAGCTTTCTTAAATACAACGTATTACAGTCACTCATGCAAAGAAAAGAACAATCTTTGTAATATTAAACCTATGTAAATAAAAAGCCCCCCCAAATAAAAACACCCCCTAATCTAATTCTAAACTACCAATAGCCCTTAAAAGGGCTTTTTGCAGGACATTGCCCTAAGTTAAACAGCTCTTTTACAGTTACAAAAAATTCTAAGTCCCCCTTAACAGTAAAACCCACCACCCACCAAACCCCCCCAAACAAATAAACCTAACACTAAAAAACCTAAACTTCCCATTGCCCTGAAAATGGCATTTATATGGGCATTTAGCTCTTTTGCTGCCCTTAAATGGGCATTTAGCTCTTTTAAGAAGTGCCCATCCCTAATCTAAATAAAACAAACCCCCCAAAAAGTCTAATTCCTAGGTTGGTACTCATGGTTGCTGAAGTCTGGCGGAGAAGGTCCTGTTCAAGGCGGTGAAGTCTTCTTCCAAGCGACGACCTCTTCTTTCTTCTTCCAGGAACAAGCCGGCGCGGAGCGGAGGGCGGAGCTAAAGACCGATGACCACGGAGCTGAAGACCGGCGACCCTGGAAATGAAGACCGGCGACCCTGGAACTGAAAACACTGGAACAAAGGAAGTAAGAAGAGCGCAAAACGACTTTAAATGGTTTATTCAATACATATAGATAAAAATACAGAAAAACTTACACTCAGGTAAGCGTGATCGGAAAGAATTCAACAGCCACAAGAGTCTGGGTCCCGCTGTACTACCGAGCGTCAAAGTTCTTGAATCCGCCGTCTAACTAAAGACAGCGTCTGACGTCACCGTAGAAGGAAGATCATGAGCGTCCTCCGGCAAGCGAGTCTCTCTCATGCTGTAGTGCTGTCTGTGGGGCCTCAAGAAACAGATGCCCTGAATTTATGGTGATTAGTGGAATAATCACCCAATGAGAGCAGCATCGACCTCCTTTGCTTCCTAAAGCCATCTTTTGGACACCTGTTAATCACGGATTTTGAACTTTTGTATTACATCATCCACGCTTTGGGATCAGATTATAGGTACATTTGGACTTTAGGTAATGGTCATATTATTTGAGGTGTGCATGCATTGTGTTATATATATGTAACCATATGCTTTATCAGTTATTATTTCTGACGTTTTATTATACCATTTAATTTAATACATTATTAGTTTAACTATTGTTGGGAGAAATCTGAGTGCATTAGCGCTGCTATATTCTGTTTGTGACCCTGGAACTGAAGACTGGTGACTTTTTATTTTGGATACCTTTTTATTTTTTCTGAAATAATTTTTTTTTTTCTTTATAACTTTAGCTTGGGAGGGGGTTGTAGTTTTTAAACATAGACTGCCCTCTGGACAGGCTTATCGCCTAGTGGATAATAAAATAAAAATAATAATAAAGATTCTGGAGTAGACTGTCCTTTTAAACAAGTATTATACTTGCCATGTTTGATAGTTGCACCACCAAGTTACCAAATTAAAGTGCTTTTATTGAGCCAAATACAAAAAAATCAGCAACGTTTCAGACAAATGTCCTTAGTCATGCATTTGTACGAAACGTTGCTGATTTTTTTGTATTTGGCTCAATAAAAGCACTTTAATTTGGTAACTTGGTGGTGCGACTATCAATTTTTTGTTACCTTTATTGGGGGTATGGTGCAGTGCCCCTTAGTTTGCACACTATATATATCCCAGGTGCTGGATCTTTGGAACTTTTTAATACTTGCTATGTTTGGTATACGGTTAAAGGGACAATCTACTCCAGAATTGTTATTGTTTAAAAAGATAGATAATCCCTATATTACCCTTTCCCAGTTTTGCATAACCAACACAGTTATATTAACCCTTTGAGTGCTAAGCACTTTCCCACCTTAAAAGGGCATTTAGCTCTTTTGCTTAATAAGTTATTCATTATTTTTTTATTTTTTTTAACAAATTTTTTTTAACTTTTGTAACTTTTTTCAGACCCCCAAGACTTACACTGTTAGGCGATTACCTTTCCAATGGTGGGTCTTGGGGGTCAGTAGCTGCTTAGATGCCTGAGATACAGGCTTCTAAGCAGCATGCCCCCTGCTCCTATACTTAACATTGTTAAGTATAAATAAAGCTGCACGGTGACGTCATCATGGTCTTGAGCGTGACGTCACCACGCAAAATGGAAAGCCCCGGCAATGCCTGTCACTCTACAGGCATGATCACCGGGGTAGGAGCGGGTGGGAGCCCCCAGATCTCCCTCAAGATGGGAGAGTGCTAGTGACGGCTCAGAGTGGGAAACTCTGTGACGGCTCAGAGCCGTCATTAGCACTCAAAGGGTTAATATATACTTTTTACCTCAGTGATTACCTTGTATCTAAGCCTCTGCAGACTGCCCCCTTATCTCAGTTATTTTAACAGACTTGCATTTTAGTCAATCAGTGCCCTCTCATAAGTAACTCCGCGGGCATGAGCACAATGTTATCTAAATGACACACATGATCCTATCTAGGTTTAGCTTTCAACTAAGAACACTTAGAGAACAAAGCAAATTTGATGATAAATGTAAATTGGAAAAGTTGTTTAAAATTATATGCCATATCCAAATCATGAAAGTTTAATTTTGACTAGACTGTTCCTTGGTTAGAGGGGGGGCATCTTTGCCCTAAAATGCCTGGGCCTCTTTTTGGTCCCAGTCCGGCCCTGCATGTATATTACAAAATTGCTTCTGTTCATTACTGAAATGCACCATGTGATTTCCAATTTTGGCTGGAATATCCCTTTAATAAAAAGTTCTTGAAGTTGAACAATGGTGCATTTATAAATTCTGTGCATTCTATAACAGGAGATCTTTACAGGTTTCATGTCCCTTTAATTTCAATAAATTCATTTATTGGAAGTGAATCTTCCCCAAAAATCTTAGGCCACAAGAATCACTATTGAGATATTGTAACAAAGAGACAAAATCTTGGGATGCAAGGTCGCCTTATAGATGAAAATCAAATCATCAATATAGCTGATATAGAGAATAATCTTGTCAATCTTCAGATTATTTGTGGAAAAAATAGTCTGGAGTTTCCACCATCCAATAAATAAATTTACAAATGACGGAACAAATTTAGCTCCTGCCACAGTACCTTGTTACTGTAAGTAAAATACATCATAAAACATAAATAATTACTGGTAAGTAGAAACTGCAGAACACTTTCTTCTTAAAACACCTTGACTAATTTAATTAAAATTTGGCAGTTTTGTAGTAACAAGAAATAGCTACAAAACTACCAAATTTTATCACACGCACATTTTTTTGTTTAAAAAGTTATGGATTTTTGAAAATTTTAACTTAAACAGAAACTTTGTTTAAACTTAAGCTATAACTGCCCGACTGGCCAGCTATGATAATGGTATATTCTGAATTTGCTGTGCCTGACGGAAAAAAAAAATATTATTTGTGTGTCACTTCCTTAAAAAGCAGTAATGCACTACTGGGTACTTGCTAAACACATGGGGTAAGCCAATGACGAGAAGCAGATATGTGCAGCCACCAATAAGCAGTTAGCTCCCCGTAGTGCATTGCTGCTCTTGAGGCTACCTATGCATGCTTTTCCTCAATGAGTACCAAGAGAACAAAGAAAATTTGATGGAAATAAATTGCAAAGGTTTTTTTTTACAATTGTATGCTCTGTCTAAATCATGAATCCATGTAACATCCTTTGTTTATTTTTCAATCTTCTTTGACTTGTGAATATTTTTATGGGAAATTGTTAAAACATTCACTGGGCTAGATAATTTGTAACCTTCTGATGGTAACTGTCAGGGTATCTGTAAATGTCAGTGGACAATACATACATATATATATATATATATATATATATATATACATACACACACAGTATATATATATATATATATATATATATATATACATACACACACAGTATATATATATGATAAAATAAGTATGAAATCTCTCAAATAGTGTCAGGGTTGAGCACTGTTTCTTTAAGAGACTCTGAAGTTTCTCCTAATTGATTGCTCCTCCTATAAAACAACACAGCACATTGCAATCAGTGCTTGGTATTGTGTTCCAGTATCCACTGAGTACTCCTTGTATTATGCTCTGGATTACAAGTTGTCTAAGCCTCTCTGCCTTATTTTCTAACAGGTTGAAATATCTGCTGGATTTCCTAAATACCGGATCCTACTCTCACTTACTTCCTCATTTGATGCCTCTGCAAGATTCCTCAGTGGGGTAAAGGAAGATTTATTACCTTCTCTCAGTGTCTCTCTGCTTCAGCAGCAGCCGCTGCTACATTCCAGGCTGTCAGCTCTGCCAGTGACTTCACAGGCTCACTTCCTCCTCATTTAGCATTCACACGCTGCCTGCCTGCTCCACATCAGACTTCTCAGCTCCTGCAGCATTTCAGGTACACTCTCTGCAAATACTACTACTGACTGCTTAGCTTGCTACCACTTACAAATATTGCAGTATTTGATTATACATATTTAGGTAGTATTACGCTCTCCATCCTGAAATTATTCTTTGAGTGTGAATCCAGGATCTGTGTACTTTTCTGCACGCTGAGCCAGAGTGTGTTCTGAATAACTTTACCTTACTTCTACCATTGCCCAGTCTTGCTTGCTTCATTTAACAACCTGTGAATCAGAGTTGTTATTAACAACCTGTTTTTACCATAAGGTGGTCTTATATTTCCCTGTCCAATACTTTAATTATTCTGTCAAAAGGTATACAGTGTGTGTTTATAAGATAAAGATATAGACTGTGTATATTTTGAAATAATAAAACACTTTATTTTTCAGAATCTGCTTGTCAGTAGTTGATTCAATAAATAAAGTGTAACAACCAAATTTTTACTACTGTTGTGTTCCATATAACAAACATTAATTGAGAGTAACATTATAAATAGTAAGTTTGAGCATGCTCCTTTTATCACTGAATACATTAGATCAGACATAAGATACATTTCTCCTGATTAACATAACATCTAAGAGTTCAAAAGAGAGAATTTGTCTCATTAACCAGCACAAACCCCTGGGTTGATGGAGCCAATAGTCTGTGTTTTGGTGGAAAATATGCTCAAAAGCCCTTTGAAAATTCTCAATATACATTCTGATCTGGGAGAAACATATGCCAACTTTCACTAACAGACACATGTGATAATTTAACACCATGGCTCACTGTAGTTGGTTTGAAGCTTAATTAGATTCAGGAAGAACCAGTTTTTAGCTAAAGAAATGACACATATCACCTAAGTGTGAATTGTCCCCTGCGGAGTTTCCCATATGCAGATCCCAGACAATTGGCATTTCAAGACTCTGTATGACATGGGAAAAATAAATCTTACAAAAGAATTGTGCCAAAATTTCATGTAAGTTTAAGATACTCCAATCAACATGTATATTCAGACACATATTAAATATGAACATAAAAATCTGGGAGATTGTCTATGCCTAAGAAGGGTAATATTGAAAGCTGAAAACCTAAGAATCCCAATTTCAACATGTCATGCATTGTAACTCTCAAATTCATTTTTAAAATACAGCCTGTATAATTTTAAATACTGTATAAAAATGTGTATTTGTGGACCTAAGAAGCAGTGACTAATAGTAACATATTAGATAAATATTTGCTGAGCTTGATAAATACTGCAAATAGATGTATAAATGTTTGACATTTTTAACAACATTTGTCTCTTTATTTTACAGACAGCAAGATGTCCTATGAATATTAGCCATAACCATGGATATACGTGGATATTTTCTATTTTAACATAGAAATTAATAAAATACTGGTGTTTGGTGTCAAATTGTACATTTTCTGTTATGTTAAATTAAATATAGATGCTGACAAGAGAGGTTTATTAATGCTGTTTATGTTGAATCTACACAATATAAGGAGATATTTGGATTGTGGCAATAATTAATGGTGAGACTATAATTGCGGTTGTCTGCTGTCCCCTAGGGGATTAAAACTGGTATGACAGCCAAATAAATTAACTATTGGAATACATGATGAGCCAATCAGGGAGGTGTCTCCCAAATAACCAATCAATGCTCAAATCCATTAAGGGCGGATCAGGGACAAGCATTAAAGAGCATATCAAAATCTTGTGGGAATGATTAAAGAAACGGGGGAGGAATTCTTTATTCTTGGAATAAAGGACCAGACAGCTCACTCCTAAAGGAGACAGATTAAAAGAAGCATTCACTTTTGGAGAGAAAATATATAGGCTTTGGTGCCAAGCATATTCTCTGCCATTTTTGGGGACACTTTCTTGAACAAAGAAAGATTAACAATTCTTGAAGTCTATACCTCTGCACATTGTGAGTAAACCCTCCATAGATGACCCACAAGAAACTCTGGAATATGAAACATTGATTTGCTTAGTTGGGTAAAGTATATAATTTGATATTTTAAAGCAAATACATTCATTATTGCTACAGTCTAATTGCAGTTAGTACATTTAAAAGGGCCCAATTTATATTTTAAACTTGTGTTTCATAACCATGTGTATTTTAAAACTAATCATTAATGCTAAATAATTTATCTTTGCAAATATATATATATATATATATATATATATACATACATTTTAGAATTTGTCTTAATTGTAGATAAACTGGCTGTTTACATTAAGAATATATATAACTTCTGGTGTTTTAATTAGAGTTGTATAGAATCATTTGTGGGCTAAATAGCTTAAAGGGACATGAAACCCAATTTTTTTCTTTCGTTATTTAGAAAGAGCATATCATTTTAAACAACTTTCTAATTTACTTCTATTATCTAATTTGCTTCATTCTCTTGATATCACTTGCTGAAAAGCATATCTAGATATGCTCAGTAGCTGCTGATTGGTTGCTGCACATAGAGGCCTTGTGTGATTGGCTCACACATGTGCATTGCTATTTCTTAAACAAAGAATATCTAAAGAATTGAGCAAATTAGATAATAGAAGTAAATTGGAAAGTTGTTTAGAATTGCATGCCCTATCTGAATCATGAAAGTTTAATTTTGACTAGACTGTCCCTTTAAGTATATTTGTCTGAAAGTTAACAAACCATACCTTGGCATCTCATTGTGATATTTAAATGCAACTCTGATTTGGGACATTATTGTGAATAAGGTCATTTTTATGATCTTTGTATAGCATATTATAACAGCATAAATGTGTATAGTTTGATTTATAACCTGGTTCCTATAAATATAACTCAATGTGTCTATAAATTTTAACTAATATAAAGAATTTAGGAATTTACATTAATGTTAATTGTTTTGTATATGCATTTTATTGGGGGTTTGTTTTAAAGAATAATTATTAAATATATTGTATTATAACCCGGCCATATACTGACATAACTGCTGATTTGGTAAAATATAATATTTTTCCTGGCCGAAGATGCTAGTAGAGGTGTAGGTTGCAATATAGTGGCTGTAAGTAAAATATTTTATGCAATAGACATTTGTTTTTAAGATCTAAAGGGGCTTGCTGAATACTTATTAAAAACATGTAAAGAAAAAAAGTTCTAGCAATACACTACTCACGTAAATTAATTCACAATATGAGCTTTATATTCTTTGTTTACAATCTAAACAAGTCAGGCATTTATTCTGTTATTTGTGTTTACCATTTTAAGTGTATCCCACAAAGGATTCCTTATTTATTAAGTATATGTTTTTTTCAATTCCAGGACAACTAATCTAAGCCATTTTGTTCTTTTCAGAGCAGTTTTATGTCTTTGTGACCATGGGTTGCTAAACTTTCAAACAATGGATATAAATTAATTTAACTTTCTTCCTTTGTAGAATAAATATTTGCCAAAAAGTTTTGTTTTTTAACAGTTTGAAGAATAAAATAGTTTAGCAGTATGTCCTTGTACACAAATAACATTCTGTTGATAAATATAAATTGTGTCTTAGTTTTGCACAGCTAAAGCCTGTTCAAAACAATAATAATAATGCTGAATTTTACTGCATGTGTCCAATGTAACCAGAACTACATTCAGGCGTACCTCAGAGATATTGCAGAGTTGGTTCCAGACCACCGCATTAAAGTGAATATAGCAGACTCATTTTTTGTTTCCCAGTGCATATAAAAGTTATGTTTACACTGTACTGTAGTCTTTTAAGTGTGCAATAGAATTGTTTCTAAAAAACACACCAATGTACATACCTTAAAGGGACATAATACTCATATGCTAAATCTCTTGAAACTGATGCAGTATAACTGTAACAAGCTGACAGGAAAATATCACCTGAGCATCTCTATGTAAAAAAGGAAGATATTTTACCTCACAATCTCCTCAGCTCAGCAGAGTAAGTTCTGTGTAAAAAGTTATACTTCAGCTGTTGCTCAGCTGCAGGTAAAAAAAAAAATAACAAAAAAAGGAAGAAATGAACTGCAGCCAATCAGCATCAGCAGTGCTGAGGTCATGAACTCTTTTACTGTGATCTCATGAGATTTCACTTAACTCTCATGAGATTTCATAGTAAACTTCCTTAAACTGAATAGGGAAATAAGATGAGTGTGCATGAAAGCTCACTCCCTTAGCTGTCCCGGGACAGACATACTGATTTGCTGCTTAGAAGTCCTTTACAATGGGGAGGTAAAATAAATTTCTTTTTTACATAGAGATGTTCAGGTGATATTTTCTAGTCAGCTTTTTACAGCTATGCTGCATCACTTTCAAGTGTTTCAACATCTGGGTATCATGGCCCTTTAATTTAAAAATTATTTCTAAAAAATGCTAACCATCAACTAAGCCTTCAGTGAGTCATAATGCAGGTGGTGTGTATATATACAGTAGGTGTGTATATTTGTGTATACAAGTGTATTTCCCTAAGTGTGATGTGGGAATCCAGACGTGGACCCGTTGCTCAGTGTGCCTAGAGGGATATGGCTGCACCTCACTGACGAGGCCCCCAATAGGCCGAAACGTACTTCTGGGGTTTTGCTGTTTCTCTTGTTCAGAGAGGGATTGCCTGATATTTTGGGGATGGACTGTGCTGTGAAGTCAGGATCAGACTGATATGCTTCAGGAAGGTTCTTCTCTGTGAAAGGCACATGTTGAGCAAAAAGAGGCTGCTTCTTGGGTGGTAACTAGCTATAGAACAAGCTATTATGCTATTGTTCGTTCCCAGGTTGAGTGCTTCTCTCTTTTTATTTAAGTGTATTTATGTGTTTATATGTGTAAATATGTATATTAATGTGTATTTATGTGTTTATATGTGTTTATATGTGTATATATGTGTATTCATGCATATTTATGTTTTTATATATGTATATATGTGCATTCATGTGTATTTATGTGTTTATATGTGTATATATGTTGGTAAAAATGGTGACAATAGACTTACTCAACACAGGGTTGCCACACACATTCAATTTGTAAAAAAAAAGCAAACCTCTTCTAGCCAGGTCTGCTAAATACATGAAGAATACTGTTGTTCATTAGTAATGCTATATGCTCTTTCACAGATGGAGTATTTACATACTGCAAATAAATAGTTTTTATAAAGAATCACATAGAACAAGTACTGTGTTTAAATGTGTGCTATTTGCTACAGTCTGGAGAGACTTCAGAATGTATTTGAGACTGTCCTTTCCCCATCATCACTTCCATTCTTTCACCAAACCATGCCACTTCTACTTGCAGAACATTGCCAAAATGTGTACGTCTCACACTCACAACACAACACATTTTATTTTAAGTACTTCCACTCCTTTCTTATTGGTCAACTTCTGAACAGATTATCCCCAATTTATCTAAATAGTTCTACCAGTTTTATTTACATCACTAGTTGTTCCTCTATTGTTCTTCTATGCTAGACCACACTGTCTCCATTATCTTCTAGGACTCCATTTTTAACTCTCAGTTATAAAGGTCTCCAGAACATCACACCTCTCTCTTCAATCTGCTTCTCATCTACAACTCTCAGTAACTAATTACTGTCTTCACAGTCTCTCTCATCTTCACAATGTTGTGCTGCAACTTCCTATAGAACTCACTTTTTTTGTTTTCAAAGCTTTTTAAATACTCCCTCAAAACCTACACAAAGCCTAACCATATAAATTGAATTTGAAACCCAACTCTTCAAGTCTGAAACATGATATCCTCATCAGACCTAGACTTGCAATCTGCTTAGCTTACAGTCTACTAGTCTACTTTTTATCTTCAACAACTACCTCTTATATTGTAATGTATGTGTAGTGCCCCCTGTATTGCACTGCAAAATAGGTTGGCTCTTTACAAATAAAGGTAATAGTATTAGCAAACAACCATCCATAACAAACATTTCCATCAAGGAAAATGAGTAGACTTCCTGTTTCAACAGGAAGAACATTTTTATTTTCAATCTGTAACATTTTTATTTTCAATCATTTCAAACAACTGAGGGCTCCATGTACTAAGCCGTCAATTCATCCGTCATTGTAGACGCGGATAAACTCGCCGTTACTCGCCGCGGGCGAAATGGTGTCCGCTGTCGCTATGTACTAATATTCCCCCAATAAATAGACAAGTCTAGCCCGCCGCGAGCAGTTGCGGATTGTTGATAAATTTGACGCCTCGCTCGCCGCGACTAAGCTGATGGTACTTAACTTTCAGTTGAATTGTCTGGCCAATTATTAACACGTGACATGCAAGGTGTCACGAACATCATAGTAGTCGCGGGATATTTTGCTCCTATAAAAGTTCAACTTATCTAAACAACTTTATTATTGTTCAAAATTTTTTGAAGAGTGATAACAGAGCGTTATTTTTGTAATATTTATTTACAATTTGGATATGGCTTCATCTGGATCTGATAATATATAAATATTAATATAAAAATAATTATAAAGATTGACAACTAACAATACAAATTTAAATAGATTACTCTTTAATTACAGTCGACAAATTGGGCGCAATTTATGTACATGGAAATGAGAGACAAATTAGACGCCAGTTATGCTGTAAGTACAATGCTGATATTACTGCCTTTTATATATGTCTAGACTGGCGTCTAGATTGACTTTCCTATTGTTTTGTACCTTGCCCGCCACCTAAAAGGTGGCGAGGCAAAAATAGCGAGGTGGGAGCGGAAATTGTAGCGAGCGGACAAATAGATTTTTTAGTACATTCGTTTTTTGGCGAGTTGGTGATCAAATGTGTCTAATTACAGTGAAAAATGGAGCGGTAGCGAGGTTTGGCGGATAAGTACGCTCGCAATTTTAAAGATGCGAGTTTTAACATAATTGACGGCTTTGTACATATCAGTTTGCGAGTTTTGACGCGAGATTTGTTGCGGGTAGCTCGCTGACTGCTTAGTACATGGAGCCCTTAGTATATGGCGGGGCAGGCCTAGATCATTTGCTGGTATATTTTCTAGGCCTCTTTCTAAATGTAAAAATAATGAAAATCACGCACTTTAAAAATCTACCCATTCTTTAATCCCCCAAACAAATGAATCTGTCCCTTCCACAAACAAGTTTGTATGTCATTTATCTACCACTTTTCTGCTTAGTACAGAAAATGTTCTATGCTGCTGATTTATGCTTTCCCTACAACTTCAGTAGTGCACGCTCCATATAAATCTTTAGATCACTGTCAGTAAATATAATCATGAACCACTAATTACTAGTGATATTTTGATAAGAAAAAACTGAGCTGTAGGTAAAAATATAAAACAAATATCAAGCATTCTGCATACTTAAATGTGACTTACAGACAGTAGTATTTGAAAAGCACTGTGGATTACTTCTAAGTATTGGAATTCAATGATGCAGCCTGTCACAGAAACAAATGAGTGATCCCCAAGCGTCCTGCTCGCTGGAGGTGGTACAACTCTCCGAACACATCCTGGCCCATGTTCCCTCCACCAGGAGCGATGTATAGAGATGTTAAAGGTCATAAGATCAGTATCCTAAGAGAAAAGAATGATAAAAATGAATATGTGTTACAACATGCTGTTTTATATTTGCAGCAAGAAGTTAAAGGGACATAACACTCAAAATGTAATTCTAAATAAATGAGTTGAACATCCAGTTTGCCTGCTTTTCCTGTAATTTACCTCTGATAATATCTAATAATTGTAGTTTTTTGAGTACCCCCAGAGAAGCTAGAGTCCATTCTGAGGAATTTAGATCCCTGACCCTCCTATATGCTTCAAAGTGATTGCTTAATATTAGGGATGGGCGAATGTGTTTATATTCGAATTCGAATGTTAGAACGAATGTTATTGTAGAAATTCGATTTACATAATAGAATGTTGATAAGAATGAATATTCTTAAAAATTCGATTTTCAAATGTTATTTACAGTTTTCGAATGTCACATTCAAATTCGAATATTACATTTATAAAACACAATTGTAGACTAGAAACACTATTTCGAATGTCACATTCGAATCAAATATCACATTCGAATTTGAATATTACATTTATAAAACACAGTATTAGACTAGAAATACTATTTCAAATTTGAATGTCACATTCGAATCGAATATCACATTCGAATTCGAATATTACATTTAAAAAACACAGTATTAGACTAGAAATACTATTTTGAATTCGAATATGACATTCCAATTCGAATATTACATTTCAAAATTGAATGAAAAGATAGCTAAACATTCTATTATTCGAACGAAAATGTTCTAATTTTATTGAAAAACTCGAAAACGAAAATTCGAAAATAGAATTTAGAATGTTATATAAACATTCGAAATTTGATTCGAACGAACGAATGTATCAAAATTCGTTTTAAATTCCGAATTTTTAGAAACTTTTGCCCATCCCTACTTAATATATGTATGAGCTCATATAAATCTGTATATCATAGGCCACAGTAAAGGGACTTAGAAAACAATGTTTTAAATACTTTTAAAACATTTATTTTGAATATATATCTTTTGCAGTGATTAATTTCAAATCACTCATGAAGCGCATATGCATAAGCACAAAATGCAACGGATTATTCAGTATGTGACCTATAGAAACACCAGTATGTTTATGGTATTGTTTCAATAAACAGTACTTTTTCTGCAACTACATACTAACACTTTCAAAACATTAATTTTGAATGCAGAGCTATTGCAGTGATTAATTTCAAATTCAAAGATACAAAAAGAAAGAATGAGCTCCTTTTATCAAATTGTTGCACACATATTTTTTAAAAAAAGAAAAACATTGCTTACAGCAAATTAACAGAAACTTGAAACACAGAATTAAATATTTACATTTTATTACCAAATAGACCAACAGCGCAAACTAAACAACTAAAAAGCTAACAAGGTTTTCTTTTCTTTTTTCTTCATTTATTTTTCTAGCACTATTTTTACGTTTTCTTTTGTGCATATGTTACAATGGACTGTTTTATAGAAGGTGTTTTTTTCTGTTATAATTTGCTTGTTTAGTCATGTTTTTAAGGCGCTTTAGTGATGTTGGTATCCTTGACAGTGCAATTTGTTCTATGCATTCAAAGTGAGCAGTTCTGGGAAAAATGTGGCTCCATTAATTACAATGAAACTGAACTATTTGAGACAATGGTGAGTTACAAATCTTTTTGAATGACACAATTTTTAAGCAGTAAAGTCGTGATGGTTTTTTTTTAGTAAGATATTTCCATAACAAGATAATAACACTTAAATGTCCTTAAAGGGTCAGTGTACATTAAAATTGGTTTCCCCTTAGTGTGTTTCGCATTACTTTTTATACCAGCAGCACAGTATAAAATGATGAGTAATAACTTCTTTTGGTTTATTTTTGTAGATGGAATAGCAGTGTTTGTTCTTTGACACCACATCTCATTAAAATGGTCTGAGCTTACAGGGACATTAGATCTCCTTTCTATACACACAAATGATTCCTTATCTTATTTCTGTCTATATACCAAAGCCAAATACTTAGAGAACAATTGAAAATTTACATTTTATTACTTTTCTCGCCTACCTCCCACAGGGAATGTAATTTCTTCTGCTGGCTATGTTGACATATTTTTTCTATAGCCAATACTTAAATATTGAACTTGTCAGTATAGGTGGGGATTTAAACCCCTATAAGTAATTTCTTTTGCACTTGGAGATTTGCGTTATTATTATGATTTTAAAGTAAAAAGTTTGCGCTCTCGCGTTTGCAGAGTTGCGGTAACAAATAGACTTTGGAAGTCATGAAAGCAACATCACATTCCCCCATAGACTTCAATGGGGCCGAAAAAAAAAAAAACTCCCACAAGTCATGCAAACACAATGACAGTTATTTAAATGCGCAACACAAGAAGATAATATTTCACAATTCATAATCCAATGTTCTGCACTTATCAGAATACGTTCTATTTATTCTTAAATAGATATTTAAATATATATCTGATGGATGTTTGCACAATATATTTATAATAGAACAAAATTGGAAACTTTCTTTAAAATTATATGCTCTGTCTGAATTTTTTTATATCACTTTAAAGGGACAGTAAAGTCAAAATTAAACTTTCATGATTAAGATAGAGCATGCAATTTTAAACTATTTTCTAGTTTACTTCTATTATCTAATTTGCTTTGTTCTTTTAGTATCCTTCTAAAAGCATACCTAGGTAGGCTCAGGAACAGCAATGCACTGCTGTGTAACTAATGATTTGTGGCTACACGTATATGCTATTGGCTGACCAAATGTGTTCAGATACCTCCCAGTAGAGCATTGCTGCTCCTTCAGAAAATAACAAAAGAATGAAGCAAATTTGATAACGGAAGTACATTGCAAATTTGTTTGAAATGCTCTTTTTAAATCATGAAAGAAAAAAATGGATTTCATGTTCTTTTATCTATCCTTCATTTTTTTCCATACCATATAGTGTTTTTTTTATTATTATACATTTAACATCAAGCCTCTCTGTACTGCTACAAATTAATACAGTTAGCTCGATGATCTAAAGCTCTCTGCTCTGGTGAGATTATCTATGAAGTCACATCAGTACTGTGAGGTACCTCACATCATTTTAGGAAAGCAAATCTTAGCTTGAGAACTTGAAGTGGCACTAACCTGACGCGCATTAAATTACATGCAACTTGTAATATATGTGCTATTTTTGATGCACCCAAACACCCGCAATAAATCCAATATCACTTGTACGCAACAGTTTGCTCTCCACTCGTAATCTAGCGCTGAATTGTGAAAGAAAATAAAATTAGGTTTTATTCCCTTTAATGACATCATACATGACTATCATTAGACGTACTTAAAATCATATGAAGTCTGCAGTGATTTCATAAAGTTTTACATCCCTGACGACATCACAAAAGTTTTCAAACAGATACACAGAGTCAAAAGCAAATCTGTGCACTGATCATTGTTACAATATAAGGTTGCCTAACTTCCACTGCATATTATCTACAACCAGTTAAATTGCACCAAAATACAACACACCTGATTTAGCACCATTAAAATAATGTTTAATTTATTCTACACTAATTTTATGCCCAAGCCTGAATGATCAGTGACAGACATTGCACCAAATAAACACAATATGCATACTGTATAACACAGGCATTACATTACAGTCCTATTAGACCAGCAAACCCTTTCCTCTTCTTTCAAGAACTGGTAATCAAACTTTCCCTCATCAACACATTACCCAGTCAGATTTAATGACTGCATCATCTTTTAACTGACAAGGTCATTTTCGAGATCAAACAGAAGCTGCATGAGAACAATATTAGTCCCTGCCAGTACATTGTGCTATTGGAGCAGGTACAGCAACAAACCACTCACTGCTTCATTGCACTAATGAAAAATATGTTAATGCTGCATTTTTATAAATGATAATGTTATGAATGACAATGTTATTCAGGAGATATCAAGAGTTAATTAGTGATGTCATTTAGTATGTGTTATTTATGGCTTAAACATTAAAGCCAGTGTGGGGGTTTCTTTGCATTTAAGTGAAAATGTTTCACTGGCTTCAAAAACGATACATTAATTTAAATATTCTTTTTTCTTTATTTTAATAAAAAAATATATTAAAGTGATATTTGTGATGCCCCAGAAATAGTTTTAATATTCCATATTCCACAGTCAGTATTTTAGTTTGAAATTTACCTACGTAAAAAGATAATAAAAATAATAATAATAATAATAATATAAAATAACAAGTGAATACATTTGACAATAATAGTGTGTTACTACTTATAAAATAAATCTGTAACTGTAATAACATTTTATTATTATAAAATTATGTGTAGTAAAACACTTTACAACATAGTTTTATACTTTCATTATTTTATGTATTTATTTTATATTATGTATGTATTTATAAGTGAGAGGTCATTTTCTGTGTGTATTAGCCCCAAAAAATAAACAATACTCATTTGACAAAATTCATATACATTAAATAACAATATTTTTTTTGTAAGATTTTTATTTTATTACACTCTGCACATGCAGGTTTATTTTTATAATTAAATATTCTTTTTTCTTTATTTGAATAAAAAAATATATTAAAGTGATATTTGTGATGCCCCAGAAATAGTTTTAATATTGCATATTCCACAGTCAGTATTTTAGTTTGAAATTTACCTACGTAAAAAGATAATAATAATAATAATAATAATAATAATATAAAATAACAAGTGAATAAATTTGACAATAATAGTGTGTTACTACTTATAAAATAACTCTGTAACTGTAATAACATTTTATTATTATAAAATTATATGTAGTAAAACACTTTACAACATAGTTTTATACTTTCATTATTTTATGTATTTATTTTATATTATGTATGTATTTATAAGTGAGAGGTCATTTTCTGTGTGTATTAGCCCCAAAAAATAAACAATACTTATTTGACAAAATTCATATACATTAAATAACAATATTTTTTTTTGTAAGATTTTTATTTTATTACACTCTGCACATGCAGGTTTATTTTTATAATATTAAACAGTAAAACACTGGGTTCAGTATTCACAAGATGAATAGGTATGTTTAATGGTTTCATATAGTCCTTTATTTGTTTTGATTGGTTAAGGAACAATGTTATCATTCATTTTATCTAATTAATCAGTCAATAGGGATATGTCTCGCTTTCTTTAGATATCACAAATGAGGATTTTTCAGTGGTTCTTTTTGGGGTCTTCTTTTTCTTTTTTTTTAAAAAAAAGAAAGAAATTGTCAAAATAAGTCAAGATTGAAATCCCCTATTGGGAAGGAATTCAATAAAAAATATAGAATTGTTATTATGCCAAGTTAAAGGGACATTAAACCCAACACTTTTCTTTCATGATTCAGATAGAGAATACAATTTTAAACAACTATCCAATTTACTTCTATTATCTAATTTGCTTCATTCTTTAGATATCCTTTATTAAAGAAACAGTAATGCACATGGATGAACCAATCACACGAGGCATCTATGTGCAGCCACCAATCAGCAGCTTCTGAGCCTATCTAGATATGCTTTTCAGCAAAGGATATAAAGAGAATAAAGCAAATTAGATAATAGAAGTAAATTAGAAAGTTGTTTAAAATCATGAAATAATTTTTTTTAGCTTTCATTGTCCCTTTAACTCCATCTCAATTTTGGAGCAATTGTGATTTGAATTCTCAGACCTTATAAAAGGGGCTTCATGCATGGGGGAGTTGAGGTGATAGGGCTTTACTGTGGTTAGGTGTTTGGTGGAATATTGTCTGAAATAGTCTGATATTAAACAGTGTTTAATACATGTGCCCTTATTCTCCAGAAATGTAAATGCTTTTCACTTTAAGAGCAACCAAAATTGTGGAACTCCTTGCCTAAGGACGTTGTTTAAAAATGGCTTAGATACTTTTTGGATAAAACCAAAAATCAGGGATATGATTGCTTGGGTTAAATGGGTTGGCTTTCTAAATTGAATTAAAGGACCATGATACCCAAATGTTGAAACACTTGAAAGTGATGCAGCATAGCTGTAAAAAGCTGACTAGAAAATATCACCTGAACATCTCTATGTAAAAAAGAAAGATATTATACCTCAAAATGTCCTAAGTATTCACACACCATTGCAAAGGACTTTAAGCAGCAAACTCATGTTATTTCCCTATTCAGTTTAAGGAAGTTTACTATAGCCGCGTTCGGCAAGCTCCCCCCAGTGAGCCCAGCCTCAATTGGAGCATTCGGGGAAGGCTTCCAAGCGAGGTGCTGGGCATTCACTGAACGCTCAGATGACTTCAGTCCCAGTGCTTCCAGCTTGCTGGTAATGCTGGGAGTGAGAAGAGCAAGCAAATCCGTGACTTTTCCCAGCGCCACGTCATCACTTAGGGGATTTAACTAGGTCTTGGCATTTGCTGAACGCGGCTTATGAAATCTCATGAGAGTTAAGTGAAATCTCATGAGATCACAGTAAAGAGTTCATAACCTCAGCACTGCTGATGCTGATTGGCTGCAGTTTATTTCTTCATTTTTTTTATCTGCAGCTGGGAGCAGCTGAGTATAACTTTTTACACAGAACTTACTCTGCTGAGCTGAGGAAATTGTGGAGGTAAAATATCTTCCTTTTTTACATAGAGATTCTCAGGTGATATTTTCCTGTCAGATTTTTACAGTTATGCTGCATCACTTTCAAGTGATTTAGCATTATGTCCCTTTAATGCAAGTTCAATTGGCAGCTTCTATATTCTAAATCGGGTAGGATCTGTATAGGTTGAACTTGATTAACTTTTGTCTTCTTTCTACCTCATCTACTATGTTACTATGAGTTAGTAAACATGTAAATCCATGAAAAGCTTAACTCATATATCAAAATTCCTTGTTTTTTATTTCCTCATCCAATAAAAAAAAACAACTTGAGGATGGGTGCAAGTTGTGTGATTGTGTTTTTAAAAAATGCAGTAATTTTGGAAATTTTGGAAATAAAAGCAGACAAGAAAAATGAGGAAGGCAGGAGGCAGAAGCAAACTGAGAGACAACAGAACAGGTAGGCAGAGATTAGAGCAAGAAAATATATAGAGCTCCATTGATCAAGGGGCTGCTGCTTCCGAGACTTCGCTGAAACCAAAGTTAAAGGGACACTGAATACAAGTTTTTTCTTTAGTGATTCAGAAAGAGCATGACATTTTAAGTAACTTTCTAATTTGCTCCTATTATCAAATTTTCCTCATTATCTTGGTATCTTTATTTGAAAAGCAAGAATGTAAGTTTAGATGCGGCCCATTTTTGGTGAACAACCTGGGTTGTCCTTTCTGATTGGTGGATAAATTCATCCACCAATAAAAAAGTGCTGTCCATAGGTCTGAACAAAAAAAAAAGCTTAGATGCCTTCTTTTTCAAATAAAGATAGCAAGAGAATGAAGAAAAATTGATAATAGGAATATATTAGAAACTTGTTTAAAATGTCATGATCTATCTGAATCACGAAAGAAAAAAATTGGGTTCAGTGTTCCTTTAAGAAGTAGCAGTCATAGCAGTCATTGGCCGCAAGTAAGCAGCGGAAGCATTGCACAACCATATCTGGTGAAATGCTTGTGCAGTGATAAATGCGGAGAGTGTATGCTGTAGGCCTCCAGCAATGTCCAGCGGACATGATTTGCTGCAGCGAATCTTGCCGCTCTATGGGGTAGATTTACTAATAGACGAGCGGACATGATTCGCTGTAGCGAATCATGTCCGCTCCACCTCGCTTTATGCCGTCTTACAACCGATGCTTCTTAACTTCCGTTTCAGGCGGACCTGAAGCAATGAGGCTCTGAAGCAGCATCCGCTGCTTAATAAATGGACGCCAATGTTCGATAAATGGAGCCCATAGAGTCAGTGGGATATAGAGAGATAAAGAAAAATAGTAAGGGAGGTAAAAAGCTTTAATGGCACAGGCAGAAAGAAAAATAATAAGCCAAAAACATGAAATTCAAATAAGAATAATGAATTTATGGTCCTTAAAGACTCTTCAAAAGCAAAAATAATATTACTACATTTTTTGCCCACTAAACTGCAATATTTGATCTATTTAACTACAACACAAAAATCAGAATATAATCAAAACGAACATAATAAAAATAAAACTGAAATATTTCTGAATTGATATAGATTCTAAAAAACAAACAAAAAACAAACAAAACAAAAAAACATTGTACTTTTCTGTAAGGGCCAATTTATAAACATATAACGTAACGTATCCTTTAGTGGTCGAACAAGCTTCTGCAAAACAATAATCATCTTTATAGATTACTGTACCTTATTTTGGTGTGTTCTCAAAATGAGCAAATCCTTGGGAAATAATTCCTGCAATTTCTGCATCACTAGACCAAGCTGTAATTATGGCAATATAATTTTGTTTGAACAAAATACTAGGTTTGTACTGCTCATATTACCAAGAATATATAACTACATTTCAAGCTTGTGAATTAAATCTAATATAGAATATTGCTAAATAATGTATCTAATTTAATCATACATTATACAATCTAATTTTAAAAGAATTGATGTGAAATCACCTTATGAGTTTTTGGGATATCTTTATTATTAAATTCTGAGTATTAATTTAAATATATATTTCATGTAGATATATTCTGGCACAGCATATCACCAAATATTTTACTTAAGTTAATCTTCCCTAATAAAATGCAATATTAAAAGAATTGTAGCATTTCCTTGTGAGTTTTCCATGACATTTGTATTATTTGTATTAATGTAAATATGCTTTTATTTTAGATTTATTATTTTAATCAGTACAATAGGTATTCAGTTGTTAAATAACGCTTTTTAGTTAGATTTACTATTCCACATAGAACAATTTAAATTTATTTTTGTTGTTGTTTATAAAGCAATGTTCCTCCATCTCCCATTTAGCTTTAAAGGGACACTAAAGTCAAAATAGCATTTTCATGATTCAAATAGAGCATATAATTTGGATTTATTTTTTTCGAATTTATTATATTATAAAAATGTGCAAAATGTATTTATATCTTACTGAGCATGTGGAAGAGAGCATAGTATGCACTTATGTGTATTGTGATTGGCAGATGGCTGTTAAAGTTAATTCCATTTTCCCTCACCCTTGTATCTTACTACTCATTTGAAATTTAAACAGCTTGCTATTGGATTTTCTTTCTATTATATATTTGTTAATAATGCATTTCTAGTGTATTTATGGTCCATTAAATAAAAATATTTTTTTTTTCAAATATATAAAGGAGAACAATAAGATCTTATAGATATAATACCAAATATAAAAAATGGTAATAGCATGCGCCAAAAGCCAATCAAATCCAAAACTGATAGATAGTAAACTCAGAGTGATTGGTTAATCCTCCTACAGTATTTAAAAAGTGCGATTGCAAAAATACAATACCATACCAATAAAAGTGTGCTTCTAAGTGTGATGAGGTGTATATTTGAAAATGTGTATAAAGAACTTTAAAGTCTAAATCCAATATTAGATTGTATTTAAAATTATAAAATGTGTATGTGTGGACCTTTATATGTGATAATATGAAAAGGGTTGTTGGATCGATAGTAATTGCCAAGCAACTGTAACAATTAAAACAACTAAAGTGATACAAAATATGCAATGTGACAAAAAAGACTTATCGTGATATGAGTCCCAGAAGTGATTGTGGAAATAAATAACTGGAATCGTCAATTTTTAAAATTAAAGTTGTAAAGATCTTTGTAATCCCAGTCAAAGTGTTCCAAACAAAAAGTTCAAGTGCAAACGGCAGCTGGTCTTGTAGATGTCTGATCAGGACCCCGTATCTAGAAATGATGCAAGAAAAGACAGCGCCTCATTGTGCAAGTAGGTTTCGTAAGAAGAAATCACAGTGGAAGTGAAGACAAATGAAAATATACTCACAAGGGTATTGGCACCCTTATTGAAAGTGGTGCGAATAGGCAGACTGACGTTTTAACAGCAGTCAGTACGATGTACCAGGTAAACGTCCGAATTCCTGAGCATACAGCTGTGGGCTCTCCTGTGCTGTGGGAAGTAACAGCGTGCAGCTGCTCTTCGTGTGCAATGCACGCTGCAAGTTGGTAGCTAGAAAGCCGTCCTTGGCAGAGCTACACTCGATGAAAAAGTCTGCTGGTAGTGGAAAACTTGGCAGGCAAGGATAAAAAAGCCGAATAATACAAGGCTTAGTGCATAAAAAAAGTAAAAACACTTTATTTGGGGTGAGCTTTAACGCGTTTCTCGGCCACAAGCTCCTGGCCGTTTCTCAGCCTCAGCTATACTAAGCCCTTTAATATACTTGAAAGTTGCTATCATATCTGTCCCTTCTTTCCTCTAAGCTATACATATTTAGGTCATTGAGCCTCTCCGGGCACGTTTCATTTTTTTTAGACCATGTACCATTTGGTTGCCCTCCTTTGCTCAGATTCCAGTTTGTTTAAATCCTTCTGGATATATGGCCTCCAGAACTGTACACAATACTCAAGATGAGGCCTAACTATTAATCTGTAAAGTGGCATAAGAACCTTACTATTTCTGCTGCAAATACCTCTACTAAAACATTCAAACATTCTACTGGCTTTACTCACTGCAATACTAAATTGTTTACTAAGTTTTAAATAATCTTAAATAATTCCCATGTCCAGTTACTCATTTGTAACCGTCAGTAAAGTGTTATTGAGTCTGAAATTAACGTTTGGATTTTTCTTCCCTAAATGCTGAATTCTACATTTTGCAGTGTTAAACTTTAGATCCCAGTCATTTGTCCAATCCTCCAATTGATGTATATTACTTCTCATTTTGTCTACCCCCCCAGAACATCTACTCCATTACAAATGTTTGTATCATCTGCAGACAGACATAATTTCCCCTGTAGCCCTTTGCTGATATCTCTGATAAAAATGTTGAACAAAACAGGCCCCAGAACTGACCCCTGAGGAACACCACTAGTAACAGCCCCCTCTGCTGAATGTACTCCATTTACTAGAAATACAATTTATAGAGGTATATTACAGAAAAATAGGCTAAATAAATTATGTAAAAGATGTAAATACGTACTTCAAAAATCTTTTCTTTACCATGCACAATTAATCCAATTTTTTTCTTTCATGATTCAGATAGAACATACAATTTAAAAAAACGTTGTGCCTGTTTTCAGCAGATAACAATTTATGTTTTTCCAAAGATCATAATCTAAAAATGTTTCTGGCGTTAATACCCCTTAAAATTATATGTAACCTAAAAAATATATATTATCAAATGTACTTTGATCCTATGGTATTCTTTGTTGAAGAGATATCTAGGTGGATGTCTTTAGCACTACATGGCAAAAACTGCTGCCATATAGTGCTCTACACATGTGCGCGCACCTGAGCTAATGTCCTTGCTTTTCAAAAAAAGATATCAAGACAACAAAGAAAATTTGATAAAATAAGTAAATTAGAAAATTATTAAAAAGTGCATGCTCTATCTGAATCATGAAATAAATTGGATTTCATGTCCCTTTAAGCATATTTGTTTCTCCTTAAACCAACAAAAAGTTGAAGAGCCTGTATGATGTTGACAGATCGCTTTTAATATTGTATTCTGATGCTAATAGTTGAAAACTGTGTTACAAAACCATAGAAATATGTGTGTATTCTCGCATTACCAATATAGTGGATATGTACTTGACTATTGATTTGACTAATTTATATTAGTGTAAAGGTGCTTTTAATTACTTTTTTTTAGTTAGAACCACTGCTGTTTTCGCTTTGCTATAGGGAGGTAACTCGCTACTACCTCAGAATCTGGTTACACACCTTGAGAATTCCTACTGTCTACTGTCTACTGGAGATCTTGCAGAAGGGTAACTTTGATCTCACCAAAGCTGAAGCAATCTTCATCAACACACTTTATTCAGAGTATTTGCTACTTATTTGAATTCACATCAAACCAGTACTTATGTCCTAATTTTAAAAATTCTATTAAAGTGATACTCTCTACAATAGCTGTCAAAAACTGCAGTTGTGGTTCCAAGTTACTCCATGAAATCCTGACAAAATATCTAAGCAACAAATTAACCTAGCAGAGATGGCAGCCCATATAGTGTCACTTTCTTAAAGAGATGATCAGCTTACACAAGGTTTGAAAGATCACCAAACTGAAATTGAAACCCTCTACTCCTTTATCTGAGATGTATTGCCTAAAAAATCCAGTACTTCTGAAACTCCAGAACCAGCTGAAAGCCCTCCGGACTAGGTAAAACTTCATCCATAAGTCATTTATCCAAAATAACTAGAGATATGACTTCTTACTGCATCCTCCCTCTTTCATTACAGTGGGATCAAAACAAACTTCACACTGAAGCCATCATTGATATGGGAGTTTGTGGTTTATTAATTGACTTCTCTCTAGTAGTTAGTAATTACATTCTTTGCATAAAATGATCTGATCCAGTATCGGTAAGGGTTATTGATAGTTCATTAGTTTCAGAGGGGCCTACCATTTATCACACTGTACCCATGCTTGTTAGCACAACTGATGGTCACAAAGCATTTATATCATTCAATATTATTCCTTCCCCTTTATTCCCCATAATTATTGGCATACCATGGCTAATCTTGCATCAACTTTTGATTACATGGATCCATAGATGTAGAGTTTTAACTTCTGAATACTGCAAATAAAAACTTGCTATCTATATACTACTATACTCGCTGTTAAAAATGATACTCTCCTGGCTAAAATGGAAAAATTTGCATACAATGCTTTAGAGCGGATGGAAGATTATTGGGCGATTTGGGAAGACTGGATTTAAATCCAATAACGTGAATGCTAGATAGTCTGGGCGAAACTTGCCTAAAAACACAATCTGTTGAACACAATTATCCCCCCCCCCCTCCTCAAGATTGCGCATTTTTATTTTTTTTCTCTTTCTTCCTCTTCCCCTCTCTCTTCCCTCTCTCCCTTCGTCCCCTCCCACTAGCTGACTCCCTTTCCCTCTCTCCTTCCCTTCAACCCTACCCTTATCCTTGACCAATAAACAACATGACCAGCTGAGGCAACCTGTTTGACCTATTCTAGTTCAGGATTCATAGTTGATTGTCCAGGTTTTCAGCAGTACATATTAATCATATCTGTTTTGTTTATTGAGATTCCAATTAAACCAAATGTGATGTCATGTACAGAAGTTTATACATATGTCTTGAGATTACTGTACATTTGTGTCCTTCGCATGCAGGTACTGAGCTTTGATGTAAATTGTGAATTATTTGTAATGCTTTTGGGACTTCTTTTGTAACGTCCTCTTACTGTATGCTATTTTGAATCTCAATAAAATCTGTTAAAAAAAAATAAAAAAAAAATGATACTCTCCCTATACACATTTAGAATTTTCAGATGTTTTTGATAAGAAGGAAGAAAATTAACCACCGCATAGGCCGTATGATTGCCCCATAGATTTATTACCTGGTGCAGAAATCTCCTATGGTCATCTCTACTCATTATCAGTACCTTAATTAAACCATTTAACATGAGTATATTAATGAAAACTTGAAAAAACGGTTTATAAGAAATCTACTTTATCAGCAGGAGCAGGTATGTTCTTCGCAAAAAACAAAGACCAATCCTAACGTCCAATCATCGATTACAGACAACTAAACACAATCACTATTAAAAATATATACCCATTGCCTTTAATACCTGAACTCATAGAAAATTAAAGGAGCTACAATGTACACCAAATTAGATTTCAGAGGAGCATGTAATCTCATACGCATAAGAAAAATGGATGAATGGAAGACTGCATTCTGAACCGCTATAGAATATACTGTCATGCCGTTTGGTCTCTACAATAATCCAGCTACCTTCCAGCATTTTAAAAATGATATATTCCATGATCTTTTGGACATCTGCGTAGTAATATATCTGAATGACATACTTATTTAATCTAACAATATCACTGAACATAGGAGACATGTTGGCTGGGTTTTCTACATGCTAAGTGTTCATAGGTTGTATGCCAAACTAGAGAAATGTGAATTTGAAACCCCCCGAAAATCACATAAAAACATAATTGAATGTCCAACTCCTCACTCCCCAAAGACCTTTCAAAGATTTCTAGGCTTCACTAATTTCTACCGAAAAATTATTCCACAATTGTTAAACCCCTGTCACAACTCACAGGCCCTGGGACCAAATTTAATTGGACCAAGGAAGCCTCGTAATCCTTCCAAATTCTAAAAACAATGCTACAGTTCCCAGATTCTTCAGCACACTATATAGTAGAAGTTGACGCATCTCAATATGCTCTTGGTGCTATCTTGTCACAAAGGAAAACTTCTTCAGACCCAATATATCCTATAGCTTTCCATTCCCATACACTTAACATGCAGAACAAAATTACCCAATTGATGAGAAGGAACTTCTTGCCCTAAAAGATGCAGTGGAAACCTGGAGACATCTACTAGAAAAACAGCAGTTGTGGTTCCAAGTTATTCCAGGGAATCCTGGCAGCTCCCAGGATTACATTGCTGCTACACCAACAAAGGATAACAAGAGAATGAAGCAAATTTCATAATAGAAGTAAATTGTATGCTCTATCTAAATCATGAAAGAAAAATGGTGGCTTTCATATCCCTTTCAATATATGCCATTTTCCACTAAACTGATACTGAAAAGGTGTGTCAACATAGAAAAGGTCTCGCCTGTAGCCCCTAACATATTTATAATTATCAAAGAATAGAATAATAAACTCTCCTACAACACAATTTGTGCAAACGTGAAAACATTACCCCCGTATTTTCAATTCCCTACTATTCTACTGACCACCATATATTTTACACAGCTGTTCAGAGTAAAATTATTTGTCAAAATTCAATAGTATAAACATCTAAAAGCTAAGTTTTATAAAAGCAATATAAGCATTATTAAAGGAACATAAAAAAAACATAATTAACTATTTAATTGTGGATGATGACAAATGGTCGGCAGCGGCACAATGCCATTATGATGGATGATGACCAAGTATAATCATCCTGGGGGGGCACTTTCAGAGCTGATCTCGGCCACCCTGCAGTCTCAGGTGGTGTATGCGGTGCCTTTGGGTTAGGCCTTAGCTAGGGGATTTCTGGGATGTAAGTGACATGACCAAGTTTGGGCATGGTGATGTCACTTAGACACGAAAACCCTGGATGTTACAGGCACAGCAATAGGAGAAGGGAGCTGGATGGGGGATGCTTATAACGCCCTCTCTGCCTCAGCTCCCTTAAAGGGACACTGAACCAAATATTTTTATTTTGTGATTCAGATAGAGCATGCAATTTTAAGCAACTTTCTAATTTACTCCTATTATCAATTTTTCTTTGTTCTCTTGCTATCTTTATTTAAAAAAGAAGGCATCTAAGCTTCGTTTTTGGTTCAGCCTCAGGAAAGCACTTTTTTATTTTTTATATATAAGAATCAGATCTATTAGTTGGTGTCAACCAGCCTATTCCTCCTTATCTTGCTTGACATAAAATCATGTTAGCAATGTTCTATATTCGTTATTGCAGTGATCACAATTTCTCATTCCGTATCTTTACGCAAAAGTAGTTTTTTTCAAAACATATACATGACACCAATTCCCCCACCCCACTGTGTGTATATTCTATGTCCATGACGTAATTTTTATATGCATTGATTTTGTGTTAAGATCACTTACTTTGTATCAGGCACTATGTTTTACTGTGTTAACTTACAGTTATAATGTAGCCAAAATATGGGCACATTACACTTCCGTGTTTGCGATCGGGCTGGAGTCTTATTGGTCCATTTTCGCCACACATGGAAGTGTTTGGGAAGTGACTATTCTAAAGGTATCAGGTGCGATATTTCTCTGTGTTGACTTACGATTTCAGTGTGGCTCTAATGCGGATACATTCTACTTCTGTGTTCACGATCTGGCTAAAATCCTATTGGTCCATTTTCACTAAATGTGGAGATGTTAGGGGTGTGGTTATTCTAACGATGTCCAATTGGAACAAGTAATAAGTATTACTGTTGATATCCCTGTCAGAAGCTCAAGGCTGTTATCGGTATTCAGTCAAATTGTCTTATCTTATTCCATCACTATATATGTGAATCTCTCCCATCCAGAGTCACCCAATCTCACAGTGAGAGCCGAGGTCTCTCTTCATATACAATACAAAAAGTCGTATAGCAACTGTACTCCATATGACACACAAGTAATCGGCTCCTTGTCAGATAACTACACTATGCTTCCTACATAGATCGCAATATGCCGCATTCTTACCAGAAAACACTAACATCGATCCAGTGTTATAACAACGTACCAAGATCTCAATAGCCTGGAGCAATATGTGATACATAATAGATATCAAATATACATGACATCCCAACTCCCTAAACACATAACTTATAATAATTGAGCAGATAATATTTTGTGTCGAAGACAATACTCTTCTAAATTTACTTATGACTATGACATGATTATAATGAAAGAACAAAGTGCTTCTATCAAATAAATCTATCTAGATGCCGATTAACCAGTATATGTCACGAGTATCTACTCTAGATATAACCTATCCTGATGAGATGAAGGTTGCTCAAAATCACACCTCTATAGGCAGCTAATAGCTGTCACCAAAAGCCTAGAAAGGATTTCCTTAAGCAATATATTCTTTTATTCATTTCTAGACTGGTCTCCAGTAGGAACTCACGATCATACCGTGTCTGCTGTATGGTAAATCAAAAATCCTATTCCCTAAATACCAATTTGTGTGTGTTCATATGTGACTATTCCTATTGATATATTACATACTACATAAGTAGTATTCTATAATATGTGTTCAGAAGTGTGATAACAGATTCAGAGTGTAATCTACATACATTTAACGTGAATAAGAGTGTACTATATGAAAATATATGATAACGTTAACAAGATTGGAATGCCTATATGTACACAAGTGTATGCCTCTTTAATCATAATCCAGCTGTTGCCATATTAGAAAAAAGTATATAATGAGAAATGCACAATGAGTTTGTTTATCTAAACCTTTAAGCAAATTACATATATATTCATATACACAGAGGAAATAAAAAGTTTAGATACCCTTAGGATGGAAACAGATACAGAAACAATGTGTATGTCAGTTTTTTTTTTATCTGTAATGTGATCTTCCAACAAAACAAAAATCCAGAGGTAAAAAAAACAACAAATAGTTAATTATTAGGAACATTTTAAATAAAAAAACTACAACACACTGATTATATAAGTCTGTACAATTTTCATGAAAAGGGGACACAATAAATAATTAAAGGGACACTGAACCAATTTTTTTCTTTCGTGATTCAGATAGCGCATGCAATTTTAAGCAACTTTCTAATTTACTCCTATTATCAAATGTTCTTAATTCTCTTGGTATCTGTATTTGAAAAGCAAGAATGTAAGTTTAGATGCCGGCCCATTTTTGGTGAACAACCTGGGTTGTTCTTGCTGATTGGTGGATTCATTTAACCGACCAATAAACAACTGCTCTCCGGGGTCTGAACCAAAAAATAGCTTAGATGCCTTCTTTTTCAAATAAAGATAGCAAGAGAACGAAGAAAAATTGATAATAGGAGTAAATTAGAAAGTTGCTTATAATTGCATGCTCTATCTGAATCACGAAAGAAAAAATTTGGGTTCAGTGTCCCTTTAATTATTTATTGTGTCCCCTTTTCATGTACTTTAGCTCTGAAAATTGTGCAGACTTATATAATCAGTGTGTTGTAGTTTTTTTTGGGGTAGATTTACCAATGTCTGTCCGACATGATACGCTGTAGCGTATCATGTCCAACAGACATCGCTGAATGCCGTCAGTATACACTATCGGCATTTATCATTGCACAAGCAGTTCACCAGAACTGCTTGTGCAATGCCGCCCTCTGCATATTCGCAGCCAATCGTCTGCTAGCAGGGGTTGTCAATCAGCCCGATCGTATAGGATCGGGCGGACTGAAGACCACAGCCTCAGAGGCAGCGGACAAGTTATAAAGCAGCGGTCTTTAGACCGCTGCTTCATAACTGCTGTTTCCGGTGAGCCTGAAGGCTCGAGTAGAAACAAGGGCTATTCGGCCCTTGTAAAATCTACCCCTACAGGGAGTGCAGAATTATTAGGCAAATGAGTATTTTGACCACATCATCCTCTTTATGCATGTTGTCTTACTCCAAGCTGTATAGGCTCGAAAGCCGACTACCAATTAAGCATATTAGGTGATGTGCATCTCTGTAATGAGAAGGGGTGTGGTCTAATGACATCAACACCCTATATCAGGTGTGAATAATTATTAGGCAACTTCCTTTCCTTTGGCAAAATGGGTCAAAAGAAGGACTTGACAGGCTCAGAAAAGTAAAAAATAGTGAGATATCTTGCAGAGGGATGCAGCACTCTTAAAATTGCAAAGCTTCTGAAGCGTGATCATCGAACAATCAAGCGTTTCATTCAAAATAGTCAACAGGGTCGCAAGAAGCGTGTGGAAAAACCAAGGCGCAAAATAACTGCCCATGAACTGAGAAAAGTCAAGCGTGCAGCTGCCAAGATGCCACTTGCCACCAGTTTGGCCATATTTCAGAGCTGCAACATCACTGGAGTGCCCAAAAGCACAAGGTGTGCAATACTCAGAGACATGGCCAAGGTAAGAAAGGCTGAAAGGCGACCACCACTGAACAAGACACACAAGCTGAAACGTCAAGACTGGGCCAAGAAATATCTCAAGACTGATTTTTCTAAGGTTTTATGGACTGATGAAATGAGAGTGAGTCTTGATGGGCCAGATGGATGGGCCCGTGGCTGGATTGGTAAAGGGCAGAGAGCTCCAGTCCGACTCAGACGCCAGCAAGGTGGAGGTGGAGTACTGGTTTGGGCTGGTATCATCAAAGATGAGCTTGTGGGGCCTTTTCGGGTTGAGGATGGAGTCAAGCTCAACTCCCAGTCCTACTGCCAATATCTGGAAGACACCTTCTTCAAGCAGTGGTACAGGAAGAAGTCTGCATCCTTCAAGAAAAACATGATTTTCATGCAGGACAATGCTCCATCACATGCGTCCAAGTACTCCACAGCGTGGCTGGCAAGAAAGGGTATAAAAGAAGAAAATCTAATGACATGGCCTCCTTGTTCACCTGATCTGAACCCCATTGAGAACCTGTGGTCCATCATCAAATGTGAGATTTACAAGGAGGGAAAACAGTACACCTCTCTGAACAGTGTCTGGGAGGCTGTGGTTGCTGCTGCACGCAATGTTGATGGTGAACAGATCAAAACACTGTCAGAATCCATGGATGCAGGCTTTTGAGTGTCCTTGCAAAGAAAGGTGGCTATATTGGTCACTGATTTGTTTTTGTTTTGTTTTTGAATGTCGGAAATGTATATTTGTGAATGTTGAGATGTTATATTGGTTTCACTGGTAAAAATAAATAATTGAAATGGGTATATATTTGTTTTTTGTTAAGTTGCCTAATAATTATGCACAGTAATAGTCACCTGCACACACAGATATCCCCCTAAAATAGCTATAACTAAAAACAAACTAAAAACTACTTCCAAAACTATTCAGCTTTGATATTAATGAGTTTTTTGAGTTCATTGAGAACATGGTTGTTGTTCAATAATAAAATGAATCCTCAAAAATACAACTTGCCTAATAATTCTGCACTCCCTGTATGAAAGAATTATATTTAAGATTATATACCAAATATATAGCAATAATCTATACTGAGTCCTGCAACAATATCAAATATTGTATATAAGTAGTAGAGTTAAGTCACACAAGTACTACATATGTACTATGATAGGGAGTGCTTAATCAATTACTAAAACTTGTTGGGTCCGTGCATCCATATATTGCAAAAATTATCTCTGAAAATGAAATACTCAGATCAATCCCATAGATATACTGCTAAAGATTCAAAGAAACTGCCTGATGCGCAATTTGCCATTAGCCTTACTCAAAGGCAAACCTGATTATAGTCCCAGGTCGAGTTTAAATATAATATCTTAACCAATCCCAAGGGGGGTTACATATCACACCCCCAATGAAGCCTATCATGTTCCAGGCAAGATGTGATTTGTTTACCGGATGTTACGTGACGTTCTGTGTGTATATTCCTTTATTATGATTGATTTATTGGATCATGCTTTTTACATTTGTTTAAAGTTTATAACTGGCATCTATAAATATAATGCATATCTGCCAATACCGTTAGCATTCACAGTGTTACTGAGTCCTCCTTCGTAACAGACATGGGTTTAGCAATGTTTACTTACTTATTTGATTGACATAATTCCGAACCAATAAAAAACGTCTAAAGGAAAGTTCCTATCCAAATGGGGAGTGTCATCATAGAAAGTTGCCTCTGATTGGTCCCTGTGTCTATCAATAACTAGTAATGATTATGATTGTACACTTTTTTCGCAAAAATATATGCTGTTATATTATTACATCGCGTCATGAGTGGAAAACCCTCACAGACATGTGAATGTAACAACAAGATCTCACAGTACTTAAAGGGACAGTCAACAGATAATACCTTTATTACCCATTTCCCAGTTTTGCATAACCAACACAGTTATAATGAGGCATCATGGCAATACCTTTTTTTACACACCGATGCTGAGAGAGCCACTTTGTGGCCCTCTCTGCATCAGCCAGCGATGGTGCCGATTGTTGGTGGGTGGGAGCTGTAGCACGGAGGCGGGTGGGCGGCCCATCATTGGAGGGACTTCTGGATCCTGTCCCTGCAGAGAGGAAGTTATCTGGAGCATGCGGGGCGTGTGCATGCTCCATGGAGTCGGGAGGGGGAGGTAGAGAGAGGGAGAGGGTGGGAAAAAAATTATTCTAAAGGGATCTGGGAGGGGGATGGGGAGGGGGCAGCAACACTACAGAAAATTGGGGTTTCAGCAAACTGTTCAATTGTTTATGAGCAAACTGAGCAAGATGGTGGAGAATAGGTAAAGGGGGGAGGGTTAGAGAGCTGTATGGCAGGGTTCAGGGAGGTCGGGGGCTAAGGCGGGATCCATCACTGCTATATAAAAAAAAAAATATATATATATATATATATATATATATATAAAAATCCTCTTATTTTAGTACTGGCAGACTTTCTGCCAGTACTAACAATGGCGGTGACAATTGTGAGGTGTGGGAGGGAAGAGAGCTGTTTGAGGGGGGTCAGGAAAGAAACAGGGGGTGGGATGTGTCAGATGGGAGGCTGATCTCTACACTAAAGCTAAAATTAACCCTATAAGCTACCTACAAGCTACATAATTAACCCCTTCACTGCTGGGCATAATACAAGTGTGGTGCGCAGCAGCATTTGAGCAGCCTTCTAATTACCAAAAAGCAATGCCAAAGCCATATATGTCTGCTATTTCTGAACAAAGGGGATCCCAGAGAAGCATTTACAACCATTTGTGCCATAATTGCACAAGCTATTTGTAAATAATTTCAGTGAGAAACTTAAAGTTTGTGAAAAAGTGAACTTTTTTTTTATTTGATCACATTTGGCGGGGAAATGGTGGCATGAAATATACTAAAATGGGCCTAGATCAATACTTTGGGTTGTCTACTAAAAAAATATATATACATGTCAAGGGATATTCAGGGATTCCTGACAGATATCAGTGTTCCAATGTAACTATTGCTAATTTTGAAAAAAATGGTTTGGAAATAACAAAGTGCTACTTATACTTATTGCCCTATAACTTGCAAAAAAAGCAAAGAACATGTAAAAATATGGTATTTCTAAACCCAGGAAAAAATGTAGAAACTATTTAGCATGGGTGTTTTTTGGTGGTTGTAGATGTGTAACAGATTTTGGGGGTCAAAGTTATAAAAAGTGTTTTTTCCATTTTGTCATCATATTTTATCATTTTTTTATAGTAAATTATAAGATATGATGAAAATAATGGTATCTTTAGAAAGTCCATTTAATGGCGAGAAAAAGGGTATATAATATGTGTGGGTACAGTAAATTAGTAAGACGAAAATTACAGCTAAACACAAACACTGCAGAAATGTAAAAAAAGCCTTGGTCCCAAACGGTCAGAAAATGGAAAAGTGCTGTGGTCCTTAAGGGGTTAATGACAGTTAACCCCATAGTATGTTTCAACATACTGTAGAGACCTGGGTCCGCTTTCTATGAAGTATCCATGTTTTGTGCCCAGATGTCTGCGATCTGCTACTAATTGTGTTACATACTATAGTACCTTAGATTGCATAGCCTTTATCATAGTCAATTTACGTACCACCTCAATAAATACATACATGCAAGTACACTCTTGGTCGTATGATCTATTCTCATGTACTTTTGATATTTGAACCATCACTGAATCCTACTTTGTTAAGGACACGATTTTGACAAATTTTATACCTCATTAATTTTGCACAGTACTGAACCAGTACCAACGTGATATTGTATGGTCTCTTCCATTGTTTGTAAGGGACACAATGGATATCCTGAGCAAAACTGACGATATTTGCATTGAGGAGAGTTCAATATTGGTTATGTGTGATGTATAATCATTGTACACATCCTTTAAACATGAGAAAGGATGTGGGGCCGTACAATATTTCTTAAACATGAAAGCCAATGATAAACAAGATTGGAAAAAAGTTTATTATTCAATTATTAAAATTTGTGTTAGAACACAATTACTTTGTATTCAATGATCGCTTCTATCTACAGGTACGGGGAACAGCTATGGGCTCACCCTGTACCCCCACCTATGCCAATATCTACCTGGGCTGGTGGGAAAGAGAAATAGTATTTAATGATAGTTTACAGCAATATACAAGCCTCTGGTGCCGTTATATAGATGATCTATTTATCATTTAAAATGGTAGGGAGGATGATTTTAGGAAATGTATCACAATATTGAACACAAATGATTTAAATCTAAAATTTACCTATTGAATGAGTACAGAAATTGTAGAATTTTTGTATGTAAAAATCTACAAAAATGGTTTGGGTCAGCTTAATACGGACCTATACAGAAAAGACATGGCCACTCAATATTGAAATATTACAGTTGTCATTCTTGGTCCACAAAAAGAGCAATCCCAGTTGGGGAATTTCTGCGTATCAGGAGGAATTGCTCAGATGACAAGGTGTTCTTTGACAGAGCAAAAGAGTTGAGAACAAGATTGAAAGCCAGGGGGTATACATGCAGTGTCATTCGAAAAGCTTTTCAAAGGGCCCTTCATACACCAAGGCAGCAACTTCTGGTTCCTAAGGTTAAGGCTAATAAAAAAGAAGAAAAAGTAAGATTTGTCACTACATATACTTATCAATATAAAGTCATCAATAAGATCCTAAATAAACATACTGATATTTTAAAATCAGAAGGTGATAGTTTGTGACTAGTCATGACTAGTTGGAAAAGAGCATCAACTATTGGTAATAAACTCGTTAGGAGCCACTTTAATTGAAAGAAACCTAATAAAAATATTTGTGGGACTTATTCTTGTGGCTCATGCAGTTTCTGCCAATATATGGAAAACAAGATAGAATTCAATGTTTTTCCCTCTGTACCAGAAAGATATATGCATTTGCTGACTGCTAAACAAGGAATGTTGTTTATTGCCTATAGTGTGTTGTGGGAAGAGATATGTAGGGATCACGAATCATGAATTACATACCCAAATAGGTGAACATTTAAATAACATAAAAAATTGTGAAGATGACTTCAAGTAAGGCAGAAATCTTACACCAGTAGCAAGACACTATCTATAAAATCATGGATCAAAACCAAAGCTTATGGTTATGAACAGTATTGCAGGTAATAAAACCAGGTATACGGAGTGGTAACATTGAATCAATGTTACTAAAGGCAGAATGTAAATGGATATTTTGGTTACAGTCTGCAATGCCAAATGGTCTTAATAAGCATGCAGGATATAATCCATATCTATAAACATTTATACTACATATAGAAATATCATTATTTTGAGGCACAAATCAGAACAATCAATAAGTTTTCTGAGAAGATGCATTGAGGATTGTAATATACATACAGTATTGATGTATATGTTGACATACCATTGTCTATTATATATACACAATGATATGTAATCTTGTAATAAAATACTACAGTTTGAGTCCGATGTGCAAAAATATTCTGCTGTGTGTAAGAAATAGGATAGTTCTGTAAGATCAATCTATAAAATATGACTATTCATAAATGATCTACTTACTTTTTGGGAAGAAGAACTAGGTTTAGAGGAACTATATGATCACATTGTGGCTAACTAATGTATAATAAAAACAAAATCACTACTGACGACGGACACATGGACCAATCTGTTGCAACATATTATGATGATACTCCCCTTTGGGATCGAACTACTGGTTTGGCAGTTGGTACTGGTTCAGTACTGTGCAAAAGTAATGAGGTATAAAATTTGTCAAAATTGTGTCCTTAACAAAATAGGATTCAGTGATGGTTCAAATATCAAAAGTACATGAGAATATATCATACGACCAAGGGTGTATGCATGTATGTATTTATTGAGAGAGTTTGACATGGTACGTAACTTGACTATGATAAAGCCTATTCGATCTAAGGTACTATAGTATGTAACACAATTAGTAGCAGATCGCAGACTTCCGGACAGTGTTGCCTGTTGACACATATATGGACTGTTTGATCACAAAACATCTTAAGGACACTTCATAGAAAGTGGACCCAGGTTTATACAGTATATTGAAACATACTATGGGGTTAACGGTCATTAAGCACTTTGAGATATTGTTGTTACATTCACATGTCTGTGAGGGTTTTCCACTCATGATGTGGTGTAATAATATGACAGCATATATTTCTACGAAAAAAGTGTACAATCTTAATCATTACTGGTTATTGATAGACACAGGGACCAATCAGAGGCAACTTTCTGCGATGACACTCCCCATTGGGATAGGAACTGTCCTTTAGACCAATGATTTGCAACCTTTTTTATTGCCGTGGTACACATTTTTACATAAAAAAATCCTGTGGCACACCACCATCCCAAAATTTTACAAAATCACACATTGTAGCCTAATACAGGATATATATACAGTATATATATATATATATATATATATATATACACTGTACTGTGCTGTCATGCCATGCCTCCTACAAACTATACATGACATATTGACCTTCATTCACAAACAATCATAATCATTGTCTGTGAATGAATGTCAATGTCATGGTTGTAAATGATGCCTGATGAGCCTGTCACATACCTCCCAATATTTTAAAATTTGAAAGAGGGACACCCCCGCACTGTTGTCAGTCTGTCGCGGCACACCTGAGGTTCTCTCACAGCACACTGGTTGAAAACACTGCTTTAGACGTTTGTTATTGGTTCAGAATTATGTCAATCAAATAAGTAAGTAAACATTGCTGAAACCATGTCCGTTACTAAGAAAGACTCAGTAACACTGTGTCATATAGTGAGCCTTGTACACTGTACCTTTAAGTATGCTGGCATCGCTTCCTTTATAAGGACCTCATTTTCTCCCCTTCATTGCTTGTAATTGAGAATTCCTCCTGTATTGGAATCAACCAAGCCTTCTCCTATTGGAACTATCAGTCTCTCTGTATTCTGACAGCTTACGCTGTCTCAGGATACTCCGCCTCAGGACCGCCTCCCTCTGTGAAACGGACTTCGCGCTCAAACTCACTTGTGCCGCAGCTGCAGTCTGTGTCTTCTCTCCCTCTCTTCAGCGTGTAAGTACTTACCGCTTTTGGGTAATCAGCTTTTTCTACTCAAACCGCCTAAAGTATTTTTATTGACTTATCATACTCTATTTGAATTGGATTTAATGGTTATAACTATTACTGGAACTTTTACTAAGTCATTCTAACGAACATTCATTGTTACTTTTCTGATCAGTGCACTCACAGATGATAATATTATCTTTTAGGAAAGTTTCTATCAACCAAAGAGTACCATTATATTCTCATTTTTGCTTTACTTAACATACTATATTCAAATCCACACTGTAGTTATGTGTTTGTATAAGATAAAACAACATATAATTATATAGTGGCAAATTAAACTCTATCTGAATCATAATACTAAACAGTATAGTTGGTTTAAAGATTCAGATAGGGACAAATAAACTTACTAATTAAAGTATGATAACTACAAATTATTGATCTGCACATTTGGTCCTTTTATTTAAGCAGATTCTGAATTGAACTGTGACAGAATTACAAGCCAAAAGATGGATCAAGCAGAAATACCTTCACATGTCTATAATTTATCCCAGAGGGTAGATCAGCTCTCACAGGGGTTAAGACAACTCCAATTAGAAAACCAGACATTAAAAGATATCCTCAAAGACACAGTAACTCCAAAACAGTTAACTGTAGATTCTACCAATGAGCCAAATGTATCACCACCAGAAAAAAATTTTGGTGACAGAAGTCAATTTCGTGACTTCAAAAATGCTTGTTATTTACTTTTCACCCTCAGACCTAAAACTTATACAACAGATAAACAGAGAGTTCTAACAGTAATATCTTATTTAAGAGGAGAACCTAGAACATGGGCTAACTCTTATTTTGAACTAAATGACCCTATCTTGGACAGTTTGGAGGATTTTTTCCAAGCTATGGCCCTTCTGTATGATGACCCTTGTAAACAGATAACATCAGAAAATGCTATGAGAGCCCTTAAACAAGGGAAAAGGCCCGTGGAGGATTACATAGCAGAATTTAAGAGAGTATCTAAAGATTCACAATGGAATAATATTTCATTGCGGAATCAATTTAGACTTGGATTGTCAGATGCATTAAAAGATGAACCTTCACGAGTTGATATTCCAGATACCTTAGACAATTTAATGTAATTATCTATTAACATAGATAGAAGATTGAGGGAAAGAAAGAGAGAAATATTTAGTCAGGAACCTGTAGTAAAGATAATAGTTAATCCTATTAGTTCTCAACAGTATAAAACTCCTGATGAACCTATGGAAATAGGAGTGATTAGGGGCCCTCTATCCATGGAAGAAAAGAAAAGAAGAAGGGATATAATCTTTGCCTTTATTGTGCTGCCAAAGAACATGAGGTCAAGGAATGTCCTAACCTAAAGAAAGGTGAGAAACATATGATACCAAGATCTCCTAATAACTGTAGTAGAAATTCAACTTATTGTTTTTTACCTATTTCTTTGCAGTGGGGTTCAAAAGAGATTACCTTGAAAGCACTCATTGACTCCGGTGCAACAAGCAACTTCATAGATTATCATGTGGTGTGTAAACATGATATACCAATAAAAAACATTAATCATCCCTATGTTTTAAGAGTTTTTGATGGTAGTCAGGCAGTTAATGGTTCAATCACACATCAGACACATAATGTAGTTATGAGAACACAAGAAGGACATATAGAGGAGATATCATTTGACATAACACCTTCTCCCTTATTTCCAATAATTTTGGGATTAAAATGGCTACAACAACATCAACCAATTATTGATTGGTCTACAAATAAAATTCAATTTTCTTCTGTACACTGCAGAAACTGCTGTCAGTCTAAAATCTGTATTATACATTCAGATTCAGACAAAACTTTAGACTCTATACCTAAAGAATACACCTCATTTCGAGATGTCTTTGACAAAAAAGAGGCAGAGTCTTTGCCCTCTCATAGGGCATTCGATTGTCCAATCGAATTTTTACCTGGTTCTCCAATACCTCATGGTCATATTTACCCCCTATCTCAACCCGAACTTTCACATCTAAAACAATATCTAGATGAAAATTTAAAAAAGGGGTTCATAAGACCATCCACCTCACCAGCAGCAGCTGGAATGTTTTTTGTTCGTAACAAAGATGGTAGTCTCAGACCTATCATTGATTACAGGCAACTAAATAAGGTCACACTAAAAAATCGATATCCCTTACCCTTAATAACAGAATTAATCGAACGCTTGGGTAATGCTTCTATCTTTACCAAGTTAGATTTAAGGGGTGCCTATAATCTAATTCATATAAGGAAGGGAGACGAATGGCTCACAGCATTTCGTACTAGGTACGGATTGTACGAATATGCTGTGATGCCATTCGGGCTCTGTAATGCCCCTGCGACATTCCAGTATTTCATAAATGAGATATTTAGAGATTTATTGGATGTCTGTGTTATAATTTATTTGGATGATATTTTAATTTATTCTGAGACTTTGGAACAACATATCAAACATGTTACAACCGTTTTATCAAGACTCAGAGAGAATCAGCTCTTTGCTAAACCTGAAAAATGTATCTTTCACACACAAGATATCTCTTTTTTAGGTTATAGAATAACGGCTGAAGGTATCAACATGGAAGATACAAAAATATCAGCTATAACAGGCTGGCCAAGACCAACTACAGTAAAGGAATTACAAAGTTTTCTAGGTTTTTCAAATTTTTACCGTAAATTTATAAACAATTTTTCACATATTGTGAAACCATTGACAAGACTCACAGGAAAACATGTACCATTTATTTGGAGTACAGAAGCACAACGAGCATTTGAAACTCTTAAAAATAGTTCCACTACAGCACCCATCTTACAATTCCCAGACCCCACCAAGCAGTTTGTACTTGAGGTGGATGCGTCTGATTGTGCTTTGGGTGCTATTTTGTCTCAAAGGAAAAGTCTCTCAGAACCTATGCACCCTGTGGCATATTTTTCTAGATCTCTGTCTCCAGCAGAAATTAACTACCCTATTGGAGAAAAGGAGCTCCTATCCATTAAGTCAGCTTTTAAAAATTGGAGACACTTATTGGAAGGGACTGAGACGCCAATCTTAGTTTATACAGACCATAAAAACTTAGAATATTTACAAACTAATCGCACATTATCCTCAAGACAGCTCAGATGGAGTTTGTTTTTCTCCAGGTTTAATTTCCATATTCAATACAGACCAGGTACAAGGAATAAAAAAGCAGACGCATTATCTAGACAGACTTTGCCAGATAACAAAAGATCTCTACTTGGTACCGTGCTACCAATTACGCAATTCATTTCTTGTACCCTGAGTCAAGAACAAGAGAAAGAATATTCACAAGGTAGAGACTGTAACCCAGAAAAATACAACCTCACAAAACGTTCTGATGGGTTGTACTATTTTGGGAATTCATTGTATATACCCCCTACTTTACAGGGAAGCATAATACAACAAAACCATGATTCCATTCTTAATGGTCATCCAGGTGTTCAAAACACCTATCATTTATTAAGAAAGAAATACTGGTGGCCAAAAATGTGGAAAACAGTTGAAGAATATGTCCATACTTGTACAACTTGTGTTCAATATAAAAAGGAACATAAAAAGCCCTTTGGATATTTAATGTCTCTACCCATCCCAGAACGGCCTTGGAAGGAAGTCGCAATGGACTTCATTGTAGAACTACCAACTTCAAAAAATTACACCACAATATTAGTGGTGATTGATCTTTTTACTAAAATGGCGCATTTCCTACCTTTACTAGCATTACCCACTGCTTCACAAACAGCTGACCTATTTTTAAATCATATAGTTAAATTACATGGTCTTCCAACTAGTGTTTTAACTGATCGAGGAAGTCAATTTACCTCGAAATTCTGGCAATCATTATGTCAAAAGTTGAATATCACAAGAAAATTAACCACATCTTATCATCCGCAGACCAATGGACAGTGTGAACGTACTAATCAGTCCTTGGAACAATATTTGAGAATTCATTGTTCTCAACAACAAGAGAAGTGGGCAGATTTTTTGGCAACTGCTGAATTTGCCTATAACAATACTAAGAATGCTTCCACTCAAATGACTCCGTTTTTTGCAAATTACAGATTTGATCCAGATTATGAGTTTCATCGTAACATCCATGTGCCATGTCCAGTTGTTAATAACTTGGTGAACTCTATAGCACAATCTTTTAACCTATTAAAGGAAAATATTCAACAGGCACAAACCCAACACCAACGCTATTATAACCTCAGAAGGCGACCAGCACCTGATTATAAAGTTGGTGATTCTGTTTGGTTATCCACCCGGCATCTGAAAATCCCGGCCTCTAAGGCAAAGTTTAACCAGTTATATACTGGACCATTTCCGATCACTAAGATCATTAACCCCAACGCAGTAGTTCTGCAGTTACCTGAGAATTTCCGTATACATCCCTCATTCCATGTCTCCTTGCTGAAACCATACTCGCCGGTTTGGTCACAACCAGTCCCTTTGACTGCAATCCCTGAAGCTCAAACTTCGGAAGACGATTATGAGGTCTCTGACATTATAGACTCTAGACTATACCGTGGGGACTTACAGTATCTTGTTCGCTGGTCTGGTTATTCTCCAGATGATGACTCCTGGGTATCTGCTTCACAGGTCTCTGCTCCTCGATTGATAAATCTTTTCCATAGACGGCATCCGGATAGACCCACTTTTTGAAAACCTGGAGGTTTTCCTTGGGTGGGGGACCTGTCATATAATGAGCCTTGTACACTGTACCTTTAAGTATGCTGGCATCGCTTCCTTTATAAGGACCTCATTTTCTCCCCTTCATTGCTTGTAATGGAGAATTCCTCGTGTATTGGAATCAACCAAGCCTTCTCCTATTGGAACTATCAGTCTCTCTGTATTCTGACAGCTTACGCGGTCTCAGGATACTCCGCCTCAGGACCGCCTCCCTCTGTGAAACGGACTTCGCGCTCAAACTCACTTGTGCCGCAGCTGCAGTCTGTGTCTCCTCTCCCTCTCTTCAGCGTGTAAGTACTTACCGCTTTTGGGTAATCAGCTTTTTCTACTCAAACCGCCTAAAGTATTTTTATTGACTTATCATACTCTATTTGAATTGGATTTAATGGTTATAACTATTACCGGAACTTTTACTAAGTCATTCTAACGAACATTCATTGTTACTTTTCTGATCAGTGCACTCACAGATGATAATATTATCTTTTAGGAAAGTTTCTATCAACCAAAGAGTACCATTATATTCTCATTTTTGCTTTACTTAACATACTATATTCAAATCCACACTGTAGTTATGTGTTTGTATAAGATAAAACAAAATATAATTATATAGTGGCAAATTAAACTCTATCTGAATCATAATACTAAACAGTATAGTTGGTTTAAAGATTCAGATAGGGACAAATAAACTTACTAATTAAAGTATGATAACTACAAATTATTGATCTGCACATTTGGTCCTTTTATTTAAGCAGATTCTGAATTGAACTGTGACACACTGTGAATGCTAACGGTATTGGCAGATATGCATTCTTGTTACAGATGTCAGTTATAAACTTTAAACAAATGTAAAAAGCATGATCCAATAAATCGATCATATTAAATGAATGAATATACACATGGAATGTCAAGTGATATCCGGTAAACAAATCAGATCTTGCCCGGAACATGATAGGCTTCATTGGGGGTGTGATATGTAACCCCCCTTGGGATTGGTAAAGATATGATATTTAAACACAATCTGGGACTATAATCAGGTTTGCCTTTGAGAAAGCCTATCAGCCAATACTATCAGCCAATCGGAATTAAGGTAGGAAAAATATGATTGGCTGATGCAATCAGCCAATCACATTGAGCTCGCATTCTATTGGCTGATCGGAACAGCCAATAGAATGCAAGCTCAATCTGATTGGCTGATTGGATCAGCCAATCGGATTGAACTTGAATCTGATTGGCTGATTGCATCATCCAATCAGATTTTTCCTACCTTAATTCCGATTGGCTGATAGAATCCTATCAGCCAATCGGAATTCGAGGGACACCCTCTTGGATGACGTCACTTAAAGGAATATCCATTCGTCGGGTAGGCGTCATTGGAAGAGGATGGCTCCGCGTCGGCTCGTTTGAAGAAGGCTCCGCTCCGCTCCGGATGGATGAAGATTGAAGACGCCGCATGGATGAAGACTTCTATCGGATGGAAGACCTCTTCAGCGCCCCTTGGATGATGACTTCGGCCTCTGTGGATGTCCTCTTCTGTTCCATCAGTGGTCGGCTGGCTGAAGACGACTCAAGGTAGGGTGATCTTCAGGGGGTTAGTATTAGGTTTTTTTAAGGGGGGTTTGGGTGGGTTAGAGTAGGGGTATGTGAGTGGTGGGTTTTAATGTTGGGGGGTTGTATTTTTTTTTTTACATGCAAAAGAGTTGATTACTTTGGGGCATGCCCCGCAAAAGGCCCTTTTAAGGGCTGGTAAGGTAATAGAGCTGTTAACTTTTGTAATTTAGAATAGGGTAGGGCATTTTTTTATTTTGGGGGGCTTTGTTATTTTATTAGGGGGCTTAGATTAGGTGCAATTAGATTAAAAATCTTGTAATATTTTTTTATTTTTGTGGCGGCGGTGTAGGGGGGCAGGATAGGGGTTAATTGGTATTATCTAGGTGACAGCAGGGTCCTGGAGCGGCGGTTTAGGGGTTAACATATTTATTATAGTTGCAGCGGGGTCTGGGAGTGGCGGTTTAGGGGTTAACATATTTATTATAGTTGCGGTGGGCTCCGGGAGAGGCGGTTTAGGGGTTAATAAGTTTATTAGAGTGGCGGTGGGCTCCGGAAGTGGCGGTTTAGGGGGTAATACATTTATTTAGTTGTGGCGGTGTAGGGGGGGGCAGATTAGGGGTGTTTAGACTTGGGGTACATGTTAGGGTGTTAGGTGTACACACTTTCCATAGGAATCAATGGGATGTCGGGCAGCAGCGAACATGAGCTTTCGCTATGGTCAGACTCCCATTGATTCCTATGGGATCCGCCACCTCCAGGGCGGCGGATTGAAAACCAGGTACGCTGGCCCGGAATAGTGGCGAGCGTACCTGCTAGTTTTTTGATAACTGCCAAAAGTAGTCAGATTGTCTGGAGTGACGTAAGAATCGATCTGTGTCAGACTGAGTCCGGCGGATCGAAGCTTACATCACTATATTCTACTTTTGCTGGGCTGTAGTGCTTGATAACTACAGCGAATCAGCCTCGCCACAAATACGCTGCGGAATTCCAGCGTATTTGAGGTTGACGGCTTGATAACTAGAGGCCTGAGTCATTATTTGTAACATAATCTCTGGAATATATCAAGTCAGTGATTATACGTGCAAGAAAAACATAATAGTAGCTTTGAAGGTCTGGTAAAGCCATGCCCCTGTATTTCCTAGGAAGCGAACGTTTAGGTAGTGAAATTCTAGGTTTTTTATGCTGCCAAATGAAACCTCTTAATACAGTATTAATTAACCTAATATCTTTTCCCTTCAGCATCAATGGGATATTTTTGAGGATATAAAGTATTATGGGGAGGAGAATCATCTTGTAAAGAGCAATGCGGCCAGAGATAGATAAAGGAAGATTTTTCCAATATGCCCAATTATCTCTGACTTTATTTAATACTGAAAGGATATTCATACTATACCATGTGTCAGGGTTGGGAGATATTGACATACCTAAGTATTTAAATGAATGAGATACTTCCCTGAAAGGTAAATTATTAAGTGATTCTGTAGTTTGCTTATTTCACATAAGCTCAGACTTTGAGGTATTTACCTTATACCCCGAGAACGAACCAAATTGTTCAATAATTGAGAGAAGTTTTGGTACATTTATTCTAGTGTTCGTAATATAAATCAGAATATCGTCGGCATAAAGAGCTATTTTAAGCTCTTTTTTACCTATCTTGATACCTTCCAGCTGCTGTCTTATTAGAATGGCCATGGGTTCAATAGCTACATCAAACAAGAGGGGAGAGAGAGGGCACCCCTGTCTTGTTCCCCTCTTTAGCGCAATATCTGCAGAGGTCATACCATTTACCATTAACTTTGTGGAGGCCTTGCTGCATAGATTATCAATAAATTTGGGGAACTTATCTCTAAAGCCAAAGTGGGAGATGAGAAAATAAGAGGTGATGGAAATTAATGCTTTTTCGGCATCTATTGCAATAATTGCTAAGTTAGGGGTGCCCTCCTCCTCCCCGAAACCCAGTTTCTCTAATGTTTTAAAATAATCTATAGTGACAAAGACTTCTCTTATTTTTGCTGAATAATTCTGCTTAGATAGAAATCCTGCTTGGTCTTTGTGAATAATACTAGGAAGAAGCAATTGTAATCTTTGCTCTAAAATAGAGGTAAGTATTTTGTAGTCTGTATTCAGTAAAGCTATCGGTCTATAAGACTCTTTTTGATCAGGATCCTTCCCCTGCTTTAATATAAGGGAAGTATAAGAGGCAGCGAAATTGGGAGAAATCATGTTGCCCTGAATGTACATGTCATTGAAAAGCCTAGCTAAGTGTGGGATGATCCGTGAGGACAAAATCTTGTAAAATTCATTAGGTAGGGCATCGGGGCCCGGGGCTTTATTTAGGGAAAGATCCAGATAGCTCTGGTAACTTCCAATTCAGAGATAGGGGAATTCAAGGTATCAGATAAATCAGAAAATTTTACCCCAGAAATCCTCACGCTCGCGACGTTTCGAGTTCTTGAAGGAATATAGCTCTTGATAATATTCTGTAAAGACTTTTAAGACATCTTCCACTGTTGAGACCAATTTTTATCCACTTTGGATAGTGTCAATCAGGGGTGAGCCTTTATCCCTTTTGACAAGGTTTGCAAGGAGTTTCCCTGTTTTGTTGCCATATCTGTATAACTTGCCCTGAAATTTCAATTCTTTCTGTGTGGCCCTATGAATAAGGAAGGTATCCCTTTCCTTCTTAGCTTGTGTGTATCTTGTCCAGCTTTCTGGTGTTCTCTGTAATAGATAACAATTATATGAGTTGGATACTGACTTCAACACTTCATTTTCTCTCTCTTTATATTTCTTAGTTCTGTAAATACTATAAGCTAGGATTTCCCCCCAAAGAACTGTTTTTGCGGCTTACCAGAAGACCGCCGGTTGATTTAAATGTAGAACAACCAATTTTAAACAACTTTCCAATTTACTTCTACTATCAAATTAAATTAATTATCTTGTTATGTTTTGCTGAAGGAGCAGCATTGCACTACTGGCAGCTAGCTAAACACATCTAGTTAGCCAATCACAAGAGACAAATGTATGCAGGCACCAATCAGCAGCTAGCTCCCACTAGTGTAATATATGTGCGTATTCTTTTTCAACAAGGAATACCAAGAGAATCAAGCACATTTTAAAATAGAAGTGAATTTAACAGTGTCTTAAAATTACACCCTCTTTCTGAATCATACAAGTTTAATTTTGAGTTTCCTATCTCTTTAAGCCTCCCTTTACAGGTTGCTGGTCTAACATTGTAATATTGCTACACACACACTGTTGTCACATAGTGCTCAAGGCAAGGCTTTCTTCATTATGCCTTCAAGGAAGGGCAACATTTTAAAGAAGAAGACAATGTAAAACAAAGTGAACATAAATATTAACAGAAGAACAATTGAATGCTTTTTTTTGTTTGTTTTTTTCAAAAGAGTAAGTTCTATCTAAATCAAAATAAGTTTAATTTTTACCTCCATGTTCCTTTAAAGTTAACTTTCTTGCATTAACTACCATTAACAGAGCTGGACAAAACAAAATCGAATGAATGTGTTCAAAATAAAATACTAAGAATAAATTAAACTCAACATTTTATTATTTATTTTCAAATGCTTCTCCTCTACTTCAATGAAGAAAATGTCTGTGAAATGCAGAAGCGTGAGACTCCTACATGCTGCACACTGATTGGTTAATATGTTCAGGACCTCATTTATATCTGTATCTAATTAGCCACAGGATAGGGAGTAAGACAAACAACATTCAAGAAGCTTTAATGGGATATTTTTCTAACAAATTGAGGGGTCAATCACTATCCTTTGGAAAAACTTATCAAATCATGTTCAACAGAAAATCATCACTATTAAAGTCTAAGGGGAATTTTGTAGATAACTAATTTGAAAAGTTTTTCTAAAGCATTATCATCAACCCCTGAGAGTTTTAAATGCTATTTTTCATGCAGTTCTTTTGCAATGCAGTAAATAATTTACGATGGATGCATACATAAAATAAACAACTAGTATTTAAAAGGATATGAAACCCATTTTTTTTCTTTCGTGATTCAGATAGAGCATGCAATTTTAAGCAACTTTCTATTTTACCCCTATTATTAATTTTTCTTCGTTCTCTTGGTATTGTCAGGATATCTGAGTATTATTAAATAATATATATATATATATATATATATATATATATATATATATATATATGCATGTATTTTTATCTACACATAGATTTATCATAAGACCAATAACTCTTTTTTTAATTATTTGTTTTGTGAAACTGCCTATAAGACATTAGATGCCTGACTGGCCACAATTCAATCCTCCCCCACTATGCAAAATTACAATGCATCCAGGTGAGGACAAAGGGAAGACATTTGGTCTAGTTAAGTTCAGACAGTCATTTCAAAGAAAGACAAATTACTTAAAAAAAACTGATCATCTATATTCTGTGTATTCCAGATCTTAGATCAGACATGAGATACGCTTATCCTGATTAAGATAACATTTAAGTTATTTCAAAGAGAGAGCATCTGTCTCGTTACCTAGGTCACAGGAACCCTCTGAGTTAATAGAGATGTGATGTCTGGGATTTTTCTTTTAGGCCTAATGAGATTTGTAGAGAAGATTTTTAGCTGAAGAAATGACTAAAGAGTCGCCTATGTATTAAATTGTCCCTGTTGTTTTGAATCAACATCTGTACTGGCTAACAAAGACACATGTCTTGCATTGTAACTCTTGGGTTCATTTTAAAATAAAGCCTGTATAATTTTAAATACTGTATAAAAATGTGTAATCTGCTGTGTTTTTATATGAATATAAGGAAATACTCAAATGAACATGTATATTCAGACACATATTAAAAACCTGAGAGTTAAGATTTTAACATGTCTTAACCTATGTATTTTTGTTTTTAAAAAAAAGCATAGAATGTCTTAAGGATACAAAATGTTGTAAAATTAATAACACTATTATTTTCATTTCAGATCTGCATCTGATATTGCCATGCATTCAAAATTCCTTTGAAATATGAAATACATTGCATTCCTATTGAGATGAAATGCAATGCCAGGATGTTGAATGCTGTGATTCTGGAGAGGGCAAATGATTGATAGTGTAATTGTTTATTAATATGATCACTAGAAACATACTGTATTTGGTATTGGAGTAATCAGAAAAATGACATTATATTACCCCATCTATAATCAATATTTTAAATGATTAATACAAGGAAGTAAAGTAGTTTAAATAATCACTTTATAAGGATGTATTAAATTGTAGCAAAAATGGATGGTAAGACTATATTTCTGGTTGTCTGCTGCCCCCTAGGGGATTAAAACTGGTATGGCAGCCAAATGAATTGTCTATTAGAGCACATACAGAGCCAATCAGGGAGGCATCTCCCAGGTGACCAATGAGAGGGACAAGCTCCGAGAGCCAATCACAGACAAGCTTCCGGAGGGCCTATCATATCATTTCACCAATAATTAAGATTATATAAGCTGAATGCAAGTGGAGAGAAGGAGGCTGCTGACTTTTTGCTGAATTCTAGACTGATAACTGGTTATGTTGGAACACAGTCACTTTTAAGCAAATTGGGCTACTTTTTCTTATCCACCTTATTTTCATTTGAGGTAAAACAAGGAATATTGGAATATTAAATTGGCTCATGTTGGTAATGTATTAACTCTATAATTTGATATTTTAAAGCAAATACATTCATTATTGCTACAATCAAACTGCAGTAAATAGGTTTAAAAGAGCATTTTGTATTTTAGCATGCATTCATAGTACTGTGTAGTCTTAACTAGTCATTCTTGTATGCTAAGTAATTCATTTATTTACTAGATAAATTGGCATATAAACTGGCTGTTTACATTAAGAATATATAAACTTCTGGTGTTTTAATTAGCGTTGTATAGAATCATTTTAAATAACTTCATTGTACTAGTCTAAATGTTAGTGGCTCATATCTTGGTATCTCATTGTGGCATTTTAATGAAATTCAATTGCGAATAAGGTTAATAAATAAGGTAATTTTTATGATCTTTGCATAGAATATTGTAACAGTTTAAACTTGTATATTATTGATTCATATCTGGTTTTCAAGAAATATAATCCAATGTGTCTATACATTTTAACTAATATAAAGAATTTAGAAATTTACATTAATTTTATTGTTTTGTATATGCATATTATTGGGGGTTTATTTTAAAGAATAATTATTAAATATATTGTATTATAACCCGGCCATATACTGAAAGTATCTTTATTTGAAAAAGCAGAAATGTAAGTTTAAGAGCCAGCCCATTTTTGTATTAGAACCTGGACATTGCTTGCTTATTGGTGGCTAAATGTAGCCACCAATCAGCAAGTGCAACCTGGGTGGTGGATAAAAAATGGGCCGGCTTCTAAGATTACATTACATCATTTGCACTTAAATCAGTGTTTTATTATTCGCTAAACTGAAAATGCAGCAAACCCCCCCCCCCCCAAAAAAAAACTGTTGTTTGCAGTTTTTGGTTAACTGCACAGATTTAAAAAGACTCAAATGCCTTTTAAATTGCTGACGACAAATACTTCAAACAAGGCAATGACTTTTAACACAAAAAATTTACAAAAGCCAACAAACAATAAAGCATAATACATATTGCAATTATCATGAAATAAAGTTTTTTTTTAATTAATTGAATTAAATGTGTTTATATGATCTACCAAGCAGTAAATTAAATTAAAAGTTAAAACAAAAAATCTCACAAAATGAATTTGGAAAACCTGTGCAAGCATAAACAGGATTACTATTATTATACATTAGAATAATTTAAGAATATACGGTTTGCTGGTTAATTGATTGATGTTGAGTCTAAAGTCTGTTTAGCAAAATTAAGTAGCGACATTGTGGTAACTTAAAAATGTACATTAAAATGTTTTGTGCAAAATAATCATAGAGGCCAATGCAGAAAAAGTAATATAAAGTATGCTATGGTGTCCGTTTGACAGGGACCTCAAAATCTTATTTTCTTGCATCTAATATTGTATTTCTACAGGGTTTAAAAATAAAATTGTAACATAACCTTTTGCATGCAAAAAAAGGCACATTACACACTAAGGGCCAGATTACAAGTGGAATGATATTTAAATGGACACTGTACCCAATTTTTTTCTTTTGTAATTCAGAAAGAGCATGCAATTTTAAGTAACTTTCTAATTTACTCCGATTATCAATTTTTCTTCGTTCTCTTGCTATCATTATTTGAAAAAGAAGGCATCTAAGCTTTTTTTTGGTTTCAGTACTCTGGACAGCACTTTTTTATTGGTGGATGAATTTATCCACCAATCAGCAAGGACAACCCAGGTTGTTCACCAAAAATGGGCCGGCATCTAAACTTACATTCTTGCATTTCAAATAAAGATACAAAGAGAATGAAGAAAATGTGATAATAGGAGTAAATTAGAAAGTTGCTTAAAATTTCATGCTCAATCTGAATCACGAAAGAATTTTTTTGGGTACAGTGTGCCTTTAATACTCCTGCACAAGCGCTAAATCCGCTAGAAGTTTTTTTGCACACGTCGGGTAGCACTCGTATTGCAAGTTGAAAATAAAATGTTTTCGCTTGCGTGCTAACCCAGTGCGTATAAACAGCTGAACTTAGAATGTTGCGCGCATGATAAAGTATTCCCCCATTGAAGTCAATGGAGCAAAAAAGTGGAAAACACACCCTACTCACGCTCAAACTTGAATGCATATTCTCAAGTGCGCTAACCCAACATGAAAATATGAATTTTTTACATTCCAATGTCCTTCACATAGAAGAATATGTTATATTTATTCATTTATTAATTCTTAGAACATATTCCCCTGCCTTAGTGAAGAACATTGGAATGTGAAATATTTACAGTAAATACACAGTATAACACTTTATTAAAAATGAATATTCCATAAATATGCTTTTAAATGTTTTCCTCTACTTAAAGGGATATGAAACCCATTTTTTTTTTCTTTTATGATTCAGATAAAACATGCAATTTTAAGCTACTTTCTAATTTACTCCTATTATCAATTTTTCTTTGTTCTCTTGGTATCATTATTTGTAAAAGCAGGAATGTAAGCTTAGGAGCCAGACCATTTTTTGCTCTCCTGCAAATGGGAAAATGTACCCGCTTGCGGGCACGCAATAAATAACCAGACGTTACAAGTGTCCAAAAAGTATTAAAAAAACCTGCACGTAGCAGTTTTTGGGGGTTGAAGTGAACGGCTGTGATATACATATAACATAATTTATGTAAGAACTTACCTGAAAAATTCATTTCTTTCATATTAGCAAGAGTCCATGAGCTAGTGACGTATGGGATATACATTCCTACCAGGAGGGGCAAAGTTTCCCAAACCTCAAAATGCCTATAAATACACCCCTCACCACACCCACAAATCAGTTTAACGAATAGCCAAGAAGTGGGGTGATAAGAAAAAAGTGCGAAGCATAAATATAAGGAATTGGAATAATTGTGCTTTATACAAAAAAATCATAACCACCACAAAAAAAGGGTGGGCCTCATGGACTCTTGCTAATATGAAAGAAATGAATTTATCAGGTAAGTTCTTACATAAATTATGTTTTCTTTCATGTAATTAGCAAGAGTCCATGAGCTAGTGACGTATGGGATAATGACTACCCAAGATGTGGATCTTCCACGCAAGAGTCACTAGAGAGGGAGGGATAAAATAAAGACAGCCAATTCCGTTGAAAATAATCGACACCCAAAACAAAGTTTAAAACTTATAATGAAAAAAACTGAAATTATGAGCAGAAGAATCAAACTGAAACAGCTGCCTGAAGTACTTTTCTACCAAAAACTGCTTCAGAAGAAGAAAACACATCAAAATGGTAGAATTTAGTAAAAGTATGCAAAGAAGACCAAGTGGCTGCTTTGCAAATCTGATCAACCGAAGCTTCATTCCTAAACGCCCAGGAAGTAGAAACTGACCTAGTAGAATGAGCTGTAATCCTTTGAGGCAGAGTTTTACCCGACTCGACATAAGCATGATGAATTAAAGATTTCAACCAAAATGCCAAAGAAATGGCAGAAGCCTTCTGACCTTTCCTAGAACCGGAAAAGATAACAAATAGACTAGAAGTCTTTCGGAAATTCTTAGTAGCTTCAACATAATATTTCAAAGCTCTAACTACATCCAAAGAATGCAATGATTTCTCCTTAGAATTCTTAGGATTAGGACATAATGAAGGAACCACAATTTCTCTACTAATGATGTTAGAATTCACAACCTTAGGTAAAAATTTAAAAGAAGTTCGCAACACCGCCTTATCCTGATGAAAAATCAGAAAAGGAGACTCACAAGAAAGAGCAGATAATTCATAAACTCTTCTGGCAGAAGAGATGGCCAAAAGGAACAAAACTTTCCAAGAAAGTAATTTAATGTCCAAAGAATGTATAGGTTCAAACGGAGGAGCTTGAAGAGCCCCCAGAACCAAATTCAAACTCCAAGGAGGAGAAATTGACTTAATGACAGGTTTTATACGAACCAAACCTCGTACAAAACAATGAATATCAGGAAGATTAGCAATCTTTCTGTGAAAAAGAACAGAAAGAGCAGAGATTTGTCCTTTCAATGAACTTGCAGACAAACCTTTATCCAAACCATCCTGAAGAAACTGTAAAATTCTCGGAATTCTAAAAGAATGCCAGGAAAAATGATGAGAAAGACACCAAGAAATATAAGTCTTCCAGACTCTATAATATATCTCCCTAGATACGGATTAACGAGCCTGTAAAATAGTATTAATCACAGAGTCAGAGAAACCTCTTTGACTAAGAATCAAGCGTTTAATCTCCATACCTTTAAATATAAGGATTTGAGATCCTGATGGAAAAAAGGACCTTGTGACAGAAGGTCTGGTCTTAACGGAAGAGTCCACGGTTGGCAAGAGGCCATCCGGACAAGATCCACATACCAAAACCTGTTAGGCCATGCTGGAGCCACCAGCAGAACAAACGAGCATTCCTTCAGAATCTTGGAGATTACTCTTGGAAGAAGAACTAGAGGCGGAAAGATATAGGCAGGATGATACTTCCAAGGAAGTGACAACGCATCCACTGCTTCCGCTTGAGGATCCCTGGATCTGGACAGATACCTGGGAAGTTTCTTGTTTAGATGAGAAGCCATCAGATCTATTTCTGGAAGACCCCACATTTGAACAATCTGAAGAAATACCTCTGGGTGAAGAGACCATTCGCCCGGATGTAACGTTTGGCGACTGAGATAATCCGCTTCCCAATTGTCTATACCTGGGATATGAACCGCAGAAACTAGACAGGAGCTGGATTCCGCCCATACCAGAATTCGAGATATAAAATGACGCCACATCCGGAACGCCGACACTTTTGGCGCAAAAGAATGTCAAAAATGACGCAACTTCCGGCGACACGTATGACGCCGGAAACAGAAAAAAAAATTTTGCGCCAAAAAAGTCCGCGCCAAGAATGACGCAATAAAATGAAGCATTTTCAGCCCCCGCGAGCCTAACAGCCCACAGGGAAAAAGTCAAATTTTAAGGTAAGAAAAAAATTGATTTATTCATATGCATTATCCCAAATATGAAACTGACTGTCTGAAATAAGGAATGTTGAACATCCTGAGTCAAGGCAAATAAATGTTTGAATACATATATTTAGAACTTTATAAAAAAGTGCCCAGCCATAGCTTAGAGTGTCACAGAAAATAAGACTTACTTACCCCAGGACACTCATCTACATGTTGTAGAAAGCCAAACCAGTACTGAAACGAAAATCAGCAGAGGTAATGGTATATAAATAAGAGTATATCGTCGATCTGAAAAGGGAGGTAAGAGATGAATCTCTACGACCGATAACAGAGAACCTATGAAATAGACCCCGTAGAAGGAGATCATTGAATTCAAACAGGCAATACTCTCCTCACATCCCTCTGACATTCACTGCACGCTGAGAGGAAAACCGGGCTCCAACCTGCTGCGGAGCGCATATCAACGTAGAATCTAGCACAAACTTACTTCACCACCTCCATAGGTAGCAAAGTTTGTAAAACTGATTTGTGGGTGTGGTGAGGGGTGTATTTATAGGCATTTTGAGGTTTGGGAAACTTTGCCCCTCCTGGTAGGAATGTATATCCCATACGTCACTAGCTCATGGACTCTTGCTAATTACATGAAAGAAATATATATTTACATTTGCTGCCCATCGCAGCACAACTTACCCCACTTCACTGCTCTAGTTCTCATGCCGTGTGTGACAGCAAAAGAACAAGTCTCCCTTTAGAGCCAAAGGAAGCAGGCTCTACAATGAGAAGAGAATGGTACCGTATTAATAAGGTAGGAAACAAATGGTCCCTTTAAAGGTTAAAGGGACATGAAACCCAACATTTGTTTTTCATGATTTAGGTAGAACATACAATTTTAAACAACTTTCCAGTTTACTTGTATTATCAAATTTGATTCATTTGAAGGGGCAGCAATGCACTACTGGCTTCTAACTGAACACATGGGTGAGCCAATGGCAATCGGTATATATATATATATATATATGCAGCCACCAATCAGCAGCTAGAACCTAGGTTCTTTACTGCTCTTGAGCTTTCCTAGATAAACCTTTCAGCAAAGGATAACAAGAGAATGAAGCAAATTACATAATAGAAGTAAATTAGAAAGTGGTTTAAAATTGCATGCTCTGTCTAAATCATGAATGTCTAATTGCGACTTTACTGCCCCTTTAACTAATATATAATAACATGCTGTTAGACTAATTTTTAACATGCCTAAGGATGCAGTAATGCAAAGCTCTAAGAAGTCTCACCAGTGCTGCAAAGTCCATCTAACAATTGTAGAAAGGCAGCTGTTATCTTGCTAACTGTTTAGCTATGCAGAGTTCTGAATATGAAGGACAGACACCTACATTACCATTTAATGCTTAAAAGAAGCCCCCAAAGATTTTGTGTGATTTAGCTCCATGCTGCTAAGTGTTTGATTATCAGGCCTTAAGAGAGATGAACTTAAATGATGAGGGAATTGAAATGATTATGTTGAAAGTATTTATAGAAGCCGGTATATAGACTATCAAGAGTATAAAAAGACTAGAAAACAAACCAAAATTATTCATAAACTTACATTTATTGTTAGTGATATTTTCAGCTTTATTATTATCACCTTTTGTTTAAATATTGAATATGGAGCTTAGCTTAGTTAATCATATTCAGTTCCTTCGTGTTGAAAATCATGAATAATTATTATTTATTTTTTATTTTATTTTTTTATTCTTTTTATTACAGGAAACAGAATCAACATGAGACAATGAAACATCACAAATCATTGGAAATTGTATACAGAGGTAATCTCGGTTTCCCATTCAGACCTCGAGGAAGCGGCCTTTACATATAGGTGGCCAAGATGGGCCGTAACCTTTTATATTTTTCTTTTGGATATTGTCCATCTGTCTGCTTTCTTCAAAATAAAGTCTCTTATGATCATTTTAAGTGTGGTTCTCTGTTTCCAAAATTTTAACTTTTTAACATTAAAACATATAACATTAGAACAAACAACTGGGGATGGGGATAAGTGAGGCAGGAGAGGGGCAGGGAAGGAAGGGGGATGAAGAGAGAAAAAAAAAGGGGAGAAGGGGAAAGGGTCACCCCTTTAGAAGAACATTTCTTCAAAGAAGGTTGGGTCTGTGTTTTGGGGTTTCTCAGGGCCCAACAACTCTCGCCATTCTCCCCCCAGATTTATCTAAAGCATGGCCTCCAAGTTAGCAAAGGGACGCAAGATCTGCTGTTGCAGAGCTGTACTAAGTGTGATGATAAGGGGTTGCCATTTTTTCAAGAAAGGATGCAGCCTGCGAGTAGCATCTAGTTTTACATCATATAGCTCCACGAAAAGTTGTTTGATCAGTAAACGTTTAAACTGGTCAATCGTTGGGGTTTGTTTGGATATCCATCTACTGAGAATGCAATGTCTAGCTAATAATGTACACAGCGTGAGCAGTCGATGATATTGTCTATGAGTGTCATCTCATCTAAACAAATATATCTCTCTTGTGGTCAGATTTATCTCAATGTGTAATGTGATTTTTATCCAATATTGAAAGTGTCCCCAGAAACGTCTGATGGTCGGGCATGTATAAAATTATTGTTGGAGCGATGGAGATATGACACTGCACTTAATGCATTGATTAGGAATTTGCTTATTCCATTTTGATAGTCTATGAGGTGTAATATAGTCCCTGTGCAGTAATCTAATCTGCGCCTCTCTATAAGTGATTGCTAGTGTTGCTTCTTTCGTGACGTCTAGGCTGTCTTTCACGTCTTGAATTGTCACCTGTGTGGGGAAGTCAGTATTTAATTTTGTTAGTAAGTCACACTGGAGTGGAGATTCACTCTGTTTTATTAGTTGTGTGTAAAAGTGTGAAAGGGAGAAACTCCCCATAGAGAACAGGGTCTGGGAGACGGCAAAAGGAGATTTGTCCCAAAATTTGGGGTTGGACAACTGTAGGCCAGACATGTAGTGTCTCAATTGCAAGTATGCATAGAAGTGTCGGTCAGGGACCTGAAATCTGGTTTTCAATTCCTTAAAGGATCTCATTGTATGCTGTAGCGGGTCTAGCACATCCCCAACCCTCCTAATGCCAAGAGTTTTCCATATGTGGAATGGTTCATGTTTGTCTCCTGCAGGAAAGTCTGGGTTTCCAATTACAGGAATGTATTTAGGGATGGTGTGGTCCACTTTTAGATATCTGTGGATCATACGCCAAGTTCTGGGTCTCGGTATAGCATGCCATTGGCACCGAAGGCGGCAAAGATGTCAATTTTGCATAGGCAAGGTAGGCCGGCGCCAAGGGCACCAACACCGCCTCCTCCAGTCTCGCGTCACAGAAGTGGCTTATGTTAAGCTACCAGTCAGTAACCAGTCTGGCCAAGGCTGCCCAGTTGTACAACTTGAAGTTTGGGAGGCCGAGGCCTCCCCCACGAAATGGGAGTTGCAATTTATCAGCAGCTATCCATTGCTTGCTCCCCCTTCCAGATAAACCAAGACACAGTGTGTGATAATACATTCAGGTCTGTTGTAGTCATGAGAAATAGTAGCATAAGCAGTGGGTAGAGTATTTTAGGCAGGATCGTCATCTTGACCAAGTTGATACGCCTTGATAGTCCCAGAGGAAGAACAGCCCAATTCGACAACCGAGAAGAAAGGCTTAGGCACTTGTCGGATATATTCATTTTATATATCTTGGACGGATCTCTATGGAGTCGGATGCCCAGATAGACAAGGCCCTCTGTGGCTTCCACGAACGGATAGCGCTGTCTAGAATGCTGGCGCCTGTGTAGCCACAGTATCTCCGATTTGGATGTATTAATCTTGTAACCTGAAAAGCTACCAAATTCTGTGATTGTGTATAATATGCGTGGCACGTGGACTTTCCGGTGAGTCTACAAAAAGTAGCATATCATCTGAGTATAACGCCAGATTTCAGCGGGACTCCCCTCACTGTGATCCCTGGAAACCGCTGCGTAATATCACGTAGAGTGGCTCCAGCACCAGGTTGAACAATAGTGGTGATAGTGGGCATCCCTGTTTGATTCCTCTCTGTAGAAGGAAGTCAGATGAGAAGAGCCCATTGGACAGGACACGCGCCACCGGTGATTTGTATATTTTACCGACAATTTCCAGGAACGGGCCCTCAAAGCCAAATCTCTGCATGGTGTGTAATAGATGTGGCCATTCCACCCGGTCGAAGGCCTTCTCCGCATCCAAGGAAAGCAGGAAAGCCTCCAACATGCCCCCCAAATCTCCTCTCCTCCCCAGGGACCAATAGTGATCTATGACCTGCAGCACTCTGCAGAGGTTAACCACAGAGGTACGCTTGAAAACAATGCCCATTTGATCTGAGTGCAGCAGGTCAGGGAGTAACTTTTAATCTGTTCTTTAGGATTTTCATAAAGCATTTGTAATCTGTGTTCAACAAAGATATTGGTCTGTACGATTCTGGCAGGGAGTGATCTTTACCTGGTTTGGGAATGAGAGTAATATGTGCTGAGGTGAATCCCCTGGAAGGAGGCGTCTCTGTTAGCAAAAAGGCATTGTACAAACTAGTTAGTGTGGGGGTGAACTGAGGCTGAAGAATCTTATAAAACTCAGCAGGCAAACCGTCAGGGCCTGCCGCTTTGCCAGATGGAAGAGAGCGTAGGGTGAGAGCTAGTTCATCTCGGGATACGGGGGCGTTCAAGGTGTTAATGTTAACCTGATCTTGTGTCAGCTGGGGCAATTTCAGTGACTGCCAGAACCGGGTCTGCGTCTCCTCGGGGGCCGCCTCCTGTCGGGTATATAATTGTGCATAATACAGTGCAAAACCTTGCACTATATCAGCAGGTTTAGCAAGAGTCTTTCCCTGTATTCTGAGTGCCACCACTTTGGTCTTTAACATCTGGGGTTTTGTCAGGGTTGCCAGCATTTTACCCTCCCTATTGCCGAAACTGTAAAATTTGCCCGTCGTTTTGAGCAGTCCCGCCGCTGCTTGATGGTTCGTAAAGGCCTCAAGCTCTGCTTTCGCTGTCTCCCAGAACAACTGAACATTGTCTAGGTGGGCCCTGTTGTCTGTATAGTAATCCATCCAGGCATGTTGTAAATAGTTAGTGAATGTCTCCGATGATGTCAAGTATGTGGGGAATCTAAGAATGTTTCTATTTGCATGCAGCCCCTGATTTCCCAACGACAGCTCACCGGAGCATGGTCAGATAATAAAATGTTGTGTATCTTGCATTGATGGGCCTGTGTAACTAATTTGTTTGCTATCAAGAATAGGTCTATTCTGGACAGGGTGTGTTGGCCTTAGATAAGCAGGTGTATTTCCTACCCTCCGGGTGTTGTAATCTCCTAATGTCACAAGTACCTAGGTCTGAGTCGAACATATTGAAAAATTTAGTTTTGTATCTAGCTTTGTAGTTTGTTTTCGGATCCTGTATGGTATGTGGTTCTAACCAGAGCCTATCCAGAGTGTGCATGGGGGATATGTTGAAATCTCCTCCTATTATCAGTTTCAAACTTATATATGGAGCTAGATTTTTTATCAGATCCCTCCAGAAACCCATTGCTCTATGATTGGGGGCATAGAGATTGCAAAACACGTAGTTAACAGAGTTTACCATTGCCTGAATTATCATAAATCAACCATCTGCATCAGTGTATGTTGACCGAAAGCCTCTTACCTCCACCTCAGAGATATGGGTCTCAGCTGTACTTAGCCGCGAGGAGAACTGTCTCACCTCGCTTGTTAGTATATCTACCCCAGCCTGGAGGGAATCTATCTTTGGCAAAAAAAAGGATTTTAATTCTTGCAGTAAAGAGGTTTGTTCTAAGCCCGAAGGCGCAGCATGGTCAGGCGGAGTTGAAATTTCTAAGTGTATATCCGCAGCATGTTTCTGTTGCTTTTTCTCATTAGCCCTTATTCTCTGAGACATATCAATTTCGTTGGAGAGTTTATGGAAGTATTTATCGACTTTCATTAGAGAAAAGGTATTGATCTGTGCAAGGCAATGCTCAGCATAGATGAACAAAACACAGTATTCAGTCAAACCAACAAAGGTGAGCTCCGGCAGGGCCCCTTTAATGAAGTAGCTGAAGGTAATAGTTCCTATTATTAGGAGTGAGGTCTATCTCTCTTTTATTAACGTAATGTTCCTGTGCAGTCACTACTGTCAAATTGGGTATGATCGAATATTACTTTGATACAGGCTGGAGTAACCTGCTCCTTCACTCTGCACCAGTACGGGGGCGCCCCTCTACAGGGTTAGATAGGTCTGGGGCCTGGGCCACGTGGCTCATATGGACGCCACAGAAAACGACCATGGCAATAAACACCCCGAACCTCGGCAGTCTCTGACAGAAATGATCTCTGATAACCGGACAATGGGATCCCTTATTGTAAATCACAGGGCTATCTCCTCTATTTGTAGTCAAGCTGCATGAGGGGGCTTTCTGTCCGTGACCGTTATATCTTCCTTGTCCCCCCTTACAGCTGATCAGCTCACCTAGTCTGGACTCAGTAGCGTCCTCTGAACTGCACAACTCCCAAGAGCGGATCCCCACTCTGGGTGTCTGTCCGACCTCTGTATGCTTGCTCTCCTGGAGTGTTGAAGCGCTTTTTCTTTTTTATAGCAAGCCATGTGGATGTTCCAAGATGGCGCCGCAGCATCTTTTGCGTTCCGGAGCTCCCGGTGGCCAGGATCGTTGGTAGTTATCCTGCACACTAAAGTAGGCAGCCAGCGTGGGTGTCCTCCACCCGGCAAGTCTGCTGTGTGGGGTTAGGCAGTACAAACAACTGCTTTATCTGGTGTGGTTTTACTCCGCTGTACGGAGCTCTCTTGCTCTGTGACTGCACCAATTATTATTTTTTTTATAAAAATCTCAGGTACAAAATTTACAGATGACTGAAAGCCAAAATGATTGGAGATGCATATTAAGGATGCCATACGTATTTCCCTTTGTAGCCTATGGAAGCACTCTCTCGTGAGCGCAATGCTTTCGTGCAATGCAATCGCGACCTTGCGTTTGCATTACACCTCACCTGTAATACCAGTGCACATTTGCATGCACTGGTATTACAAAGTGAAGTACAAATATCGCTTTAGCAAAAGCGATATTTTGCGCTCCACTTAGAATTTGGCTCTTAGTGTTTAGTGTAATTTGAATATGTTTAGAGGTATTTCATACATATGACCTTTACTGTCACAGTCACTTTAAAATTCAAAGCCATAGTTCTTACAGTGGTTAATTTGGTGTTTTTACCAACTGTATTCCAGTCCATGAGATAATTACAGAACTTCTAAATTCACCACATTCAGATTGGGTAAACAAACATATAGCTAAAAGCAACAGTCATTTTTACAGACTTTCTAGAACCCGAGTCAGAACAAGAAGAAAAAGAAACAGCCCAATTAGGGCCAGATTACCAGTGGCGCGCTAACAGTTACGTGCAAGTGAAAAGGGGTTTATTGCAGGTCTTTGCACGCGTTAGCTTTAACGCTCGTATTAGAAGTTGAAAGTAAATGAAAAATAAATGTGAACGTTTGAGCACAGGCACAATTTAAGCTAGAATGATTACCACATCCTCAGAGCACTGGTTAACTGTTTTATGACACACAAAATTTGCACAAAACACATCACAAATACTTTAAAAAGTAGAGTTACACTCATAATAACACTATGTAATAATAATAATAATAATAATAATAAAAAGGTGCGCAAAAAAGTTATAAGGGATCAAAGACATGAGGTCTCAGGTGTTAGAAAAAAAATGGCAGGCAAAGGGAATTTACATAGAAATTCATACCTATACATGTCCTAATATGTACAGTATATCTATGTATGTACAGTATATATATATATATATATATATATATATATATATGTGAGTACATATGTATTTAAATGTGTGTATATATGTATTTACAGACAAATATACACATATAAACACATAAATACATATGTTTACATATATTGACATACAGTATATAAGTGCAGCCCTTTGCTGTGAAGTAGAGGAAAGCATGTAAAATCATATTAATGCAATATTCATATTTAGGGGCCGATTTAGCATGCCCCGACTGGTGCCTAATGCGCCTGTTATATATATATATATATTGTACCAAAATACCATCCGATATATGTAGAAATATGTATTTATAAATAAATAGAACATATTCTGCTATGTGAAGAATGGAATGTGAAATATTCATATTTTCATGTCAGTTTAGTGCTCTTGAGAATATGCGCTCGAGTTTGTGCTCCATTGACTTATATAGGGGAAAACGTTAACGCAAGTGCGATATGCTAATTTCGATATGTTCCATATTCATTTGGCTTTTTACGCAAGTTGGGTTAGTGCGCAAGCTAAAAATGTTAACTTTCAACTTGTAATACACATGCTACCCGATGCATGAAAAAAAATGTATTTCTAGCGGAGTTAGCCCTGGAGCAGGAGCGTTAAATACCGCTGCACTTGTAATCTGGCCCTTAATATCTAACATTACTGCAAACAACATTTCTTAAAAAACATTTCTGGCTCAAAACTTTTGGTCTGCACTGAAAGCAGTAGTGAGAGGCCATCTTATGCAGTTTGAACTCGAAGCCCGCTCAAAAAGTAAGGCCACCCTATCCTCCTTGAATATCCAACTCCACCACTTAAAAGCAGATCTCTCTCATACATATTCCCCCGCTACAAACGTTGAAATAACTAAAACGTCGAAATAAATCCAAGCCCTGGAACTCAAAAAAACTCACACCATGCTGGAAAAATTTAAAAAGATTTATTATCACTTGGGTAATAAAGCTTCCACCCTTTTAGCCACCAAACTTAAGAATAGAACAGCCCAGGCCAGAATAATGTCCATACAATCCGCGTCAAGTACACACGTCTCAGCTCCAGCCGACATTGGGACTACCTTCAGACAATACTATCTAAATCTATACAATATTGAGGCCAACTTAGAATCGTCGGCATCCCCCGCTAAATATATATCTAATTACCTCAATTCCCTATCTCTCCCTTCGTTGACTCCTGAAGATGCTTCCTCCCTCGTGACCCCGATCGCGACGGAGGAAATATCGAAAATTATTCGAAACCTAAAACTGGGAAAAGCACCTGGCCCGGATGGCTTCACAGCCAGGTTCTATAAGACCTTTCTTCCTCAGATAGCCCCCATTCTTTGTAGGTTTTTCCAGGAGATATTCTCTGGAGCCTCCTTCTCCGCGGAATTTCTGGAAGCAGTGATAATCACAATCCTAAAACCCGGTAAACCCCCTGACCTATGCAGCAGCTACCGCCCCATCTCATTAATCAATATCGATACAAAAATATACGCCAAACTTTTAGCTAATAGAGTCACAAAAGTAATAACCCCCCTCATAGCCAACGACCAAGTCGGATTTATCCCAAATAGAGAGGGAGCAGACACTTCCAGACGGATACTAGACGTCCTCCACGTAGCAGCCCGAGGAAACGCACCCTTCCTGGCCCTGTCACTTGATGCTGAAAAAGCGTTTGACAGGGTCAGGTGGGAATTCTTGTGGGAAACTCTGAGTACCTTCCACTTCCCCACAACTTTTATATCTGCAGTGAAAGCCCTGTATAGTTGCCCGACGGCAACTGTGCGAGGTGTAGGGTTTCAATCCCCAAATTCACTATAGCAAATGGTACCAGACAGGGATGTCCCCTGTCCCCCCTTCTATTTGCCTTAGCCATTGAGCCCTTAGCTCAATCCATCAGACTAGACCCCCATACTTCGGGCCTCCTCATTGGATCTCATACCCATAAAATCTCCCTATATGCAGATGACATCACCCTCTTCTTAACGTCACCCGAAAAGTCCCTTCCAGCAGTCTTCACTATCCTAGATAGATTTGGTACCTTGAGCTTTTATAAGCTAAATGTAGCTAAAACTGAAGCCCTCCCCCTAAACATCTCCACCAAAGCTCTTACCTCCCTTCAGCTTACATACCACTTCCAATGGAAATCCTCGTCTCTCAGGATTTTAGGAATTCATCTCAGTCCTGATCCTGTCAATACTATAACTCTGAATTATTCAGACAGGCTTCTAGAATTCAAACGACTCCTTGAGTCATGGGAGTTCCGGGAAATATCCTGGACCGGTCGCATCATCGCGGTTAAGATGTCCCTCCTCCCCAAGGTCACATATCTCTTAAGATCCATCCCATATAATATTCCTAGGGCACTCCTCAACAGATTCCAAAGCTTAATTACTTCCTATGTGTGGAAGGACCGTAGGCCCAGAACTTCGGGACGCACGCTTGAAAAGCCGATCTCACAGGGCGGTTTAGCTGTTCCGAATTTAATATCTTACTACAATGCTGCCAGATTATCCCACATCCTCCGCTGGAATGACCCTGAAAGACAACTAAGCTGGTACACCTTAGAGTCTTCACTACTCCCACCCGGCATATCCCTAGCCGACCTCATATGGATCCCCACTCATCATAGGCGAGCCATTGATAACCTACATCCTGTTTTTAAACATGCCTTACAATTCTGGGACCAGATCAGGCATGAACCAGACATATCTCCCCATCCTTCCCCCATACTGACAATCTCAGCTGCACTATACTGCCTCCCGGACGCCCACTCTGACCTCTGGCCACAACTACAAACACTGCAGGTATCTGACTTCTATGAAAATGACATCTGGCTTTCACACCCCGCAATATGCGCTAAACTCCAACTCCAACCTAGATTACATTTTGAGGGATTCCGTCTAAGTAACCGTTTACGCACGTGGGGTTACCCTAAACAGACATTACGCCCCATGACAGTCTGGGAGAAGGCCTGGTTGGGAGCTCATAGTCTCAGGCATCTCTTATCCTTCCATTATAGTATACTGACTAATCCGAACCCCCCCCCACAAAATTTCACAACACCAAGCATGGGAAAAAGAAATAGGATTCACTGTTACTTTAGATATCTGGTACTCCAGAATCAAGATAACCAAAAAACTTCTTCACTGCGCTACACTATGGGAACTTCATTATAAACTCCTAGTACGCTGGCACCTAGTCCTTACTACACTGCATAGAATATACCACTCGCAATCTCCCGAGTGTTGGAGAAAATGCAAATCTCCTGGCACCCAGCTACACATATGGTGGTCCTGTCCGGTATGGAAGAAAACATACGCACTTCTTCAATCACTTGGCCTCACTCCCCCGTTCACCCCTGAAACAGCCCTCCTACACATGCAAATGCCCAACCTTACCCCCTCTGGAACAGCCCTCGCAATTTATGTCCTTATGGCCACTAAACTTAACCTTGCAAGAGCTTGGAAAAAAGAAGAACCCCCGGCTCTCTCTCAGGTTATCTCCACTACACACTACATCGGTCAAATGGAGCAGTACTCGTACAAAGCCCTTGATAAGACTGACTCCTTCTACGAAATCTGGTCCCCATGGATCACCAAATTCCCAAATTGGACCACAAATCAGTAGGTCCTACCTCAGGACACCCCCCACTTTCTTCCCTTGCACTCTCCCCCCCCCCCTTTTTTTTTTTTTTTTCTTTCTCCTATTCCCTCTTCCCCATCCCTCTCCCCCTACCACACTTGAATGGCACATGAGTCCATCTCTCTATTATACCTTTCACAATAGACACAGCAGACAAACACATACTCATCATAGATCACTTTCAGAAAAAGAGACCCTATCCATACCTCTTGCAATCTCCAACCACCTATCCGTATTGCTACCAACATTCTGCTTTTATAATACTCCAACATGTCAATTATCTGTATTTAATTTTACCTTCAGATTGTTTCACTTGAAAGCTTTGTTGTTATATACTTACTTGTCTCAATAAAAAAATTTTGTTAAAAAAAAAAAAAAAAACCATTTCTGTAGCAAGTCGGAAAATTACTGGTAAGACCCTAAAAGAGAACAGTGTTACTGAATCCACAACAAATACACACTGGTAAAGTGCCAAGCAGCTTTCAATAAAAGGAAAGCTGTCCGAATGCCTTACACTCCACGAATTCCATGTAAAGCACTGATCTAAAGTAGGTTTGTTGATATATAGGGAATTGCTACATAAAAGACTTTGGGGCCTAGTTATCAAGCTGTCAACCTCAAATACGCTGGAATTCCGCAGTGTATTTGTGGCGAGGCTAATTCGCCTTAGTTATCAAAGGCTAGAGACTGGCAAAAGTAGAATTTTGTGACGTAAACTCCGATCCGCCGGACTCAGTCCGACACAGATCGATTCTTACGTCACTCCAGATGTTCCGCACACAAGTGCGGCACAATCTGACTACTTTTGCTACTTATCAAAAAACTAGCAGGTACGCTCAGCACTTTTCCGGCCCAGCGTACCTGGTTTTCAAACCGCCACCCTGGAAGCGGCGGATCCCATAGGAATCAATGGGAGTCTGACCATAGCGAAAGTACAAGTTCGCTGCTGCCAGACATCCCATTGATTTCTATGGGAGATGTCTGCACCTAACACCCTAACATGTACCCCGAGTCTAAACACCCCTAATCTGCCCCCCCTACACCGCAGCAACTAAATAAAGTTAATACCCCCTAAACCGCCGCTCCGGGAGCCCACCGCAAGCTACTCTATACATATTAACCCCTAAACCGCCGCTCCCGGAGCCCACCGCAACTATAATAAATGTATTAACCCCTAAACCGCCGCTCCCGGAGCCCACCGCCACCTACATTATACCTAGTAACCCCTATCCTGCCCCCCCTATACCGCCGCCCTCTATAATAAAGTTATTAACCCCTATCCTGCCGATCCCGCACCTCGCCGCAACTAAATAAATAGTTTAACCCCTAAACCGCCGCTCCCGGACCCTGCCACAACCTATATTAAATTTATTAACCCCTAATCTGCCCCCCCTACAACGTAGCCACCTATAATACATTTATTAACCCCTATCCTGCCCCCCACTACACCGCCGCCGCTGAAATAAATTTATTAACCCCTAAACCTAAGTCTAACACTAACCCTAAATATTAATTAAATATATAAATAATATTTCTATTATGAACTAAATTAATCCTATTTAAAACTAAATACTTACCTTTAAAATAAACCCTAATATAGCTACAATATAAATAATAATTATATTGTAGATATGTTAGGATTTATTTTTATTTTACAGGCAAATTTCAATTTATTTTAACTAGGTACAATAGCTATTAAATAGTTATTAACTATTTAATAGCTTACCTAGCTAAAATAAAGAGAAATTTACCTGTAAAATAAAAACTAACCTAAGTTACAATTACACCTAACACTACACTATACTTTAATAAATTATTCCTATTTAAAACTAAATACTTACCTGTAAAATAAACCCTAAGATAGCTACAATATAATTAATAATTACATTGTAGCTATCTTAGGATTTATATTTATTTTACAGGTAACTTTGTATTTATTTTAGCTAGTTAGAATAGTTATTAAATAGTTATTAACTATTTAATAACTACCTAGCTAAAAGAAATACAAAATTACCTGTAAAATAAATCCTAACCTAAGTTACAATTAAACCTAACACTACACTATCATTAAATTAATTAAATAAATTAACTACAAATAACTACAATTAAATACAATTACATAAACTAACTAAAGTACAAAAAATTAAAAAAGCTAAGTTACAAAAAATAAAAAAATAAGTTACAAACATTTTAAAAATATTACAACAATTTTAAGCTACTTACACCTAATCTAAGCCCCCTAATAAAATAACAAACCCCCCCAAAATAAAAAAAATGCCCTACCCTATTCTAAATTAAAAAAGTTCAAAGCTCTTTTACCTTACCAGCCCTTAAAAGGACCTTTTGTGGGGCATGCCCCAAAGAATTCATCTCTTTTGCCTGTAAAAGAAAAATACAACCCCCCCCAACATTAAAACCCACCACCCACATACCCCTAATCTAACCCAAACCCCCCTTAAAATAACCTAACACTAATCCCCTGAAGATCATCCTACCTTGAGTCGTCTTCACTCAGCCGAGCAGCGATGGAACCGAAGAGGAGACCCGGAGGGGAAGAAGTTATCCTCCAAGCGGCGCTGAAGAAATCTTCCATCCGATGAAGTGATCCTCCAAGCGGCGCTGAAGAAGTCTTCCATCCGGGCGATGTCATCTTCCAAGAGGCGCTGAAGAAGTCTTCTATCCGGGCGATGTCATCTTCCAAGCGGGGTCTTCAATCTTCATCCCGCCGACGCGGAACATCCTTCTTTACCGACGGACTACCGACGAATGAAGGCTCCTTTAAGGGACGTCATCCAAGATGGAGTCCCTTGAATTCCGATTGGCTGATAGGATTCTATCAGCCAATCGGAATTAAGGTAGGAAAAATCTGATTGAATCAGCCAATCAGATTCAAGTTCAATCCGATTGGCTGATCCAATCAGCCAATCAGATTGAGCTTGCATTCTATTGGCTGATCGGAACAGCCAATAGAATGCAAGCTCAATCTGATTGGCTGATTGGATCAGCCAATCGGATTGAACTTGAATCTGATTGGCTGATTCAATCAGCCAATCAGATTTTTCCTACCTTAATTCCGATTGGCTGATACAATCCTATCAGCCAATCGGAATTCAAGGGACGCCATCTTGGATGACGTCCCTTAAAGGAGCCTTCATTCGTCGGTAGTCCGTCGGTAAAGAAGGATGTTCCGCGTCGGCGGGATGAAGATTAAAGACCCCGCTTGGAAGATGACATCGCCCGGATAGAAGACTTCTTCAGCGCCTCTTGGAAGATGACATCGCCCGGATGGAAGACCTCTTCAGCGCCGCTTGGAGGATCACTTCATCGGATGGAAGATTTCTTCAGCGCCGCTTGGAGGATAACTTCTTCCGCTCCGGGTCTCCTCTTCGGTTCCATCGCTGCTCGGCTGAGTGAAGACGACTCAAGGTAGGATGATGTTCAGGCGATTAGTGTTAGGTTATTTTAAGGGGGGTTTGGGTTGGATTAGGGGTATGTGGGTGGTGGGTTTTAACGTTGGGGGGGTTGTATTTTTCTTTTACAGGCAAAAGAGCTGAATTCTTTGGGGCATGCCCCACAAAAGGTCCTTTTAAGGGCTGGTAAGGTAAAAGAGCTTTGAACTTTTTTAATTTAGAATAGGGTAGGGCATTTTTTTATTTTGGGGGGGTTTGTTATTTTATTAGGGGGCTTAGATTAGGTGTAAGTAGCTTAAAATTGTTGTAATATTTTTAAAATGTTTGTAACTTATTTTTTTTTATTTTTTGTAACAGCTTTTTTAATTTTTTGTACTTTAGTTAGTTTATGTAATTGTATTTAATTGTAGTTATTTGTAGTTAATTTATTTAATTAATTTAATGATAGTGTAGTGTTAGGTTTAATTGTAACTTAGGTTAGGATTTATTTTACAGGTAATTTTGTATTTCTTTTAGCTACGTAGTTATTAAATAGTTAATAACTATTTAATAACTATTCTAACTAGCTAAAATAAATACAAAGTTACCTGTAAAATAAATATAAATCCTAAGATAGCTACAATGTAATTATTAATTATATTGTAGCTATCTTAGGGTTTATTTTACAGGTAAGTATTTAGTTTTAAATAGGAATAATTTATTAAAGTATAGTGTAGTGTTAGGTGTAATTGTAACTTAGGTTAGTTTTTATTTTACAGGTTAATTTCTCTTTATTTTAGCTAGGTAAGCTATTAAATAGTTTATAAGAATTTAATAGCTATTGTACCTAGTTAAAATAAATTGAAATTTGCCTGTAAAATAAAAATAAATCCTAAGATAGCTACAATATAATTATTATTTATATTGTAGCTATATTAGGGTTTATTTTAAAGGTAAGTATTTAGTTTTAAATAGGATTAATTTAGTTCATAATAGAAATATTATTTAGATTTATTTAATTAATATTTAAGTTAGGGGGGTGTTAGGGTTAGTGTTAGACTTAGGTTTAGGGGTTAATAATTTTATTACAGTGGTGGCAGTGTAGGGGGGGCAGGATAGGGGTTAATAAATTTATTATAGGTGGCGACGGTGTAGGGGGGGAAGGATAGGGGTTAATACATTTAATATAGGTTGTGGCGGGTTCAGGGAGCGGCGGTTTAGGGGTTAAACTATTTATTTAGTTGCGGCGAGGTGCGGGATCAGCAGGATAGGGGTTAATAACTTTATTATAGAGGGCGACGGTATAGGGGGGGGCAGGATAGGGGTTACTAGGTATAATGTAGGTGGCAGCGGTGTCCAGGAGCGGCGGTTTAGGGGTTAATACATTTATAAGAGTTGCGGCGGGGTCTAGGAGTGGCGGTTTAGGGGTTAGTAACTTTATTTAGTTGTGGGGGGCTCCGGGGGTGCCGGTATAGGGGGTTGAACAGTATAGTATAGTGTGGGTGCTTAGTTACAGGCTAGCAAGAAAGCTGAAAAAAAGCCGAAGAGCAGCGAGATCGGATGAGTGATAACTCTCACAGTCCGCTGCTCATCACCCCGTACTTGGTGCGCGGCTTTTTGACAGCTTTTTTGATAGCTTAGGCGAATTTTTGCAGGTCTGCGGCGGCGATGTGAGGCGAGCTTAGGCGGGCGTATTGGGCCGGCGAAGGCAGGAAAAGTAGACACGTTGATAACTACCCCCCTTTATTGAACAGTTCCTTATTCCGAGCATTAGTTTGAGGCGCTAGATACCATAAAAGTTTCAGAAGTTTGAACACTACAGGGAGTGCAGAATTATTAGGCAAGTTGTATTTTTGAGGATTAATTTTATTATTGAACAACAACCATGTTCTCAATGAACCCAAAAAACTCATTAATATCAAAGCTGAATAGTTTTGGAAGTAGTTTTTAGTTTGTTTTTAGTTATAGCTATTTTAGGGGGATATCTGTGTGTGCAGGTGACTATTACTGTGCATAATTATTAGGCAACTTAACAAAAAACAAATATATACCCATTTCAATTATTTATTTTTACCAGTGAAACCAATATAACATCTCAACATTCACAAATATACATTTCCGACATTCAAAAACAAAACAAAAACAAATCAGTGACCAATATAGCCACCTTTCTTTGCAAGGACACTCAAAAGCCTGCCATCCATGGATTCTGACAGTGTTTTGATCTGTTCACCATCAACATTGCGTGCAGCAGCAACCACAGCCTCCCAGACACTGTTCAGAGAGGTGTACTGTTTTCCCTCCTTGTAAATCTCACATTTGATGATGGACCACAGGTTCTCAATGGGGTTCAGATCAGGTGAACAAGGAGGCCATGTCATTAGATTTTCTTCTTTTATACCCTTTCTTGCCAGCCACGCTGTGGAGTACTTGGAAGCGTGTGATGGAGCATTGTCCTGCATGAAAATCATGTTTTTCTTGAAGGATGCAGACTTCTTCCTGTACCACTGCTTGAAGAAGGTGTCTTCCAGAAACTGGCAGTAGGACTGGGAGTTGAGCTTGACTCCATCCTCAACCTGAAAAGGCCCCACAAGCTCATCTTTGATGATACCAGCTCAAACCAGTACTCCACCTTGCTGGCGTCTGAGTCGGACTGGAGCTTTCTGCCCTTTACCAATCCAGCCACAGGCCCATCCATCTGGCCCATCAAGACTCACTCTCATTTCATCAGTCCATAAAACCTTAGAAAAATCAGTCTTGAGATATTTCTTGGCCCAGTCTTGACGTTTCAGCTTGTGTGTCTTGTTCAGTGGTGGTCGTCTTTCAGCCTTTCTTACCTTGGCCATGTCTCTGAGTATTGCACACCTTGTGCTTTTGGGCACTCCAGTGATGTTGCAGCTCTGAAATATGGCCAAACTGGTGGCAAGTGGCATCTTGGCAGCTGCACGCTTGACTTTTCTCAGTTCATGGGCAGTTATTTTGCGCCTTGGTTTTTCCACACGCTTCTTGCGACCCTGTTGACTATTTTGAATGAAACGCTTGAATGTTCGATGATCACGCTTCAGAAGCTTTGCAATTTTAAGAGTGCTGCATCCCTCTGCAAGATATCTCACTATTTTTGACTTTTCTGAGCCTGTCAAGTCCTTCTTTTGACCCATTTTGCCAAAGGAAAGGAAGTTGCCTAATAATTATGCACACCTGATATAGGGTGTTGATGTCATTAGACCACACCCCTTCTCATTACAGAGATGCACATCACCTAATATGCTTAATTGGTAGTAGGCTTTCGAGCCTATACAGCTTGGAGTAAGACAACATGCATAAAGAGGATGATGTGGTCAAAATACTCATTTGCCTAATAATTCTGCACTCCCTGTAGTTAGGGAGAAATGTTTTATCTTATAGTATTTCTTTCAATCATCAGTATTATTTTCTATTATTATTTCACTGTTAAAAAATAAAATTGAAAAAAAAAATGGACTAATGGTCTAAATATATTTAAAGGAGTCATATCTTAATTCTTAAAATGATTTAGCCTCTTTTTTACCATCCTTATAACCTCAATGCTTTAGTGTAACTTTTTTGTGTAGTCTGTTCTACAAAAGAAACACTTTTAAAATAATTTGAAAGAGGTGCAGCATTGCACTGCTAGATGCTAGCTAAACATATCAGGTGAGCCAATGACAAGAGACATATATATGTGCAGCCACCAATCAGCAGCTAGCTCTCAGTACTGCATTGCTGCTCCTAAGCATATTTAGGCATGCTTTTCTTAAGCATATCTAGGTATGCTTTTAAACAAAGGATACCAAGAGAATGTTACAAATTAGATAATAGAAGTAAATTGGAAGGTTTTTTTAAAAATTGCATGCTCTATCTGAATCATGAATTAATTTTGACTGTCTCTTTTCCAATTCACATCAATAAGAACAGTAACTGTCCCACACATAATTAGAAATATTCAAATTAGAAAATGGTGTAACAGAAAACAAAATGTATCCATGAAAAAACAAACTAAAAGAAGGCAGGCATGTGAGTTTGCACAAAGATTTTCACAGAAGTAAGTAAAAAGTAAGAAAACTATTAGGTGGAAATTAAACCATGGCAACCAATTACTTACATTTAGATGGTGACTTCCTAATATGATTGAATGTAGGTTTTTGGCTTAAACATTAATATCATTTTATGAAGTGTGTAGTTAATAATTTCATGTCACTTTGAATAATTGTATTTGCCTTAATCTACAAACACTTAATTACAAATATAAATTAACATTTACATGGTTATATTATTATTGTCCATCTCCTTTTTCTCCTGCTCTGAATAATCTATCTGCCACTATAACTCCACTCTTACATCGTTCTTTCACAATTTGGCCCCTCCTACCATAGCACGCAATTCATGTAGTCATTCTAAGCCCTGGCATACTCTAACACGCTTCCTATAAAGATGTTCCCACACTGCTGAACGACAATGGGGAAAGTTTGCTGTTCAGCTTTCATCACTACAAGTTCATTGTGAACTCCTACTATTCAATGTTCAACCTCTCTAAGCCAGACTTCTTATCTGCTCTTATCTCTACTATTTCTTCAAACTCCAAACATCTGTTCTCCACTTTCAATACCTTCTCCAACCTCCCCCACCTCCTATTATCACTTCTCTCTCAGCTCAAGATTTTGCCAGCCATTTCCATAACAAATAGATTCCATCAGAAATGAAACAATCTCTTAACACACTACCAGTCTGCACCCCCTCAACTGACAACTGCAAATGTCCAACACCCACATAGCCATAAATTATGCTCTTTAACCACTATCATGGAGGATGAAGTTTCTGCCGTAATACTATCCTTCCACCTCATAACCTGTCCCCTCAATACTACTGACCTCCCTTTCTCCTACTCTTACTTCAATCCTCACAAATATCTTCAATCTCTCAGCACTGGTATCTTTTTCGTATCCCTTAAACATGCACTAGTCACAACTATACTCACAAAACCTTCTCTCGACCCAACCTCACCCTCTCCCCTTGCCTCAAAACTTCTGGAAAGGCTTGTATATACCTGTCTATCACATTTCCTAACAACAAACTATCCATTGCAATCTTGATTTCACCCCCAACACCCCAGAGAGACTGCAATAATTAAAGGGACACTGAACCCAAATTTTTTCTTTTGTGATTCAGATGGAGCATGCAATTTTAATCAACTTTCTAATTTACTCCTATTATCAATCTTTCTTTGTTCTCTTGCTATCTTTATTTGAAAAGAAGGAATCTAAACTTTTTTCTTGGTTCAGGTCTCTGGACAGCACTTTTTTATTGGTGGATGACTTTATCCACCAATTAGCAAGGACAACCCAGGTTGTTCACCAAAATTGGGCCGGCATCTAAACTCACATTCTTGCATTTCAAATAAAGATACCAAGAGAATAAAGAAAATTTGATAATAGGACTAAATTAGAAAGTTGCTTAAAATGTCATGCTCTATCTGAATCACAAAAGAAAAAATTTGGGTTCACTGTCCCTTTAAAGTTACCAATTAACTGCTTACAGCAAAATCTAAAGGCCATTTTTCTCTTTTAACTCTTTTTGATCTGTCTGCAGCCTTTCATACTGCCACTACCCTTCTCTTGCTCCAAACTCTCCAATCTATTGGCATTTGTGACAGTCCTTTTATGATTCTTTTCCTATCTGTCTAACCATACTTTTAGTGTATCCTTCTCTAGCTCATCCTCTACCATTTTACCACTTTCTGTTGGGCTACCACAAGGCTCTGTTCTTGGTCCCCTTTTCTACTCAAGCTATAATTCATCCTTATGTTCCTTTATACAGTCCCACAGGCTTCAATATCATTTGTATGCAGATGACATTTAAATCTACCTCTCTGCACCAGAACTATCTCTGTAAAACTGAGCTTCTTATTTCCTCCCTTCTTACAAAAATCGAAACACACCAACTTTCTATGACTGTTAATAATAACATCATTACCCAAACCCCTCATGTCAATGCCTTAGGGTGACTCTTGATTAAGATCTTTCATTCATTTCTCTAATCCCGTCTTTGGCCATGCTTTTAATCCATTATTTTATCATTTTCAGCTTTGGCTATTGCAAATTCATCCTCTCTGAACTCCCTAGTTGCCATCTGTCTCATTTACAATCACTCCTTATTTGCTGTACCTCTCTGCCAATTCCTTCACTGGTTTCCCCTAACTTCCAGAATAAAACAGTAAACAATTAAGGCTCTTAATAACACTGCTCCCCCTTCATATTTGCCCCTGTCTCCAGATACTCCCCCTCCCATCCCATTCACTTTGCTCATGACCACCTTCTCATCTCCTCTCCTGTTATCTAAAGAAGTTACCTACAGGACTTCTCTAGAATGGTCCCTATCTTGTGGAACTCTCTGCCTCTCTCCACAAGAATATACCCCAGCTTTCAAAGTCTCAAGCACTCCTTAAAGGCTCTACTGTTCAGGGATGTATACAATGTATGCTAAGCTCTTCTTACCTCATTCACTCACCTCTTTTGTCATCCCCCTGTACCCCCTTAGCTTGTACGGTCCCAGCTGTCATGTTGATTACTTTCATTTATGGTGATGTAAAATAGTGCACTTCTTGTTAGGACCCTCTACCCATTTCCCTCTTACAAATACTACCTTTGCATATTATACCTTTATCTATAGTGCTGTGGAATATGTTGGTGCTTGTTGACTTAGAAGTGTGACTTAAGCTTTTATTGAACTTGGATTGGAGTAAGTGTACGGCAAACTGAATTTCTATTGATTGGAATACAGATGCCCAACTGTCACCAAATAAGTTATATGGGCGTTTTCTATCCACAACTGCATTTGAAAGCATTAGATAAAGACTTACGGTATAAGGGGATTCTGATTGACCAGAATGGAACAAAAATAAATGTCCCTACTATCATTTTTAAACCTGTTTCAATTTATTTTTGTTTCGTCGTCTTTTTTATTTTTTACTTAATTTTCTATTTTACTCTAAGAGCTCCATTTATGAAGCAGCAGATGCTGCTTTGGAGTCCCATCGTTTCAGGATTGTTCCCATCGTTTAAGACCACTGCTCCTTAAAGGGACAGTCTACACAAGAATTTTTATTGTTTAAAAAGATAGATAATCCCTTTATTATCTATTTCCCAGTTTTGCATAACCTACACAGTTATAATAATACACTTTTTTACCTCTGTGATTACCTTGTATCTAAGCCTCTGCAAACTGCCCCCTTATTTCAGTTCTTTTGACAGACTTGCATTTTAGCCAATCAGTGCTGGCTCCTAGGTAACTCCACGTGTGTGAGCATAATGTTATCTATATGACACATATGAACTAATGCCGTCTAATGGTGAAAAACTGTCAAAATTCAGAAAAGAGGCGGCCTTTAAGGTCTAAGGAATTAGCACATGAGCCTACCTAGGTTTAGCTTTCAACTAAGAATACCAAGAGAACAAAGCAACATTGGAGATAAAAGTAAATTGGAAAGTTGTTTAAAATTGTATGCCCTATCTAAATCATGAAAGTTTATTTTGGACTAGCCTGTCCCTTTAACTTGTCCGCCACCTTTTAGGTGGTGGATTTAAATCATCCTATTCCAATCCAAATGGGATGATTGACAGTCCCTGCTCCAGTGTGCAGGAGCGGCATTGCACAAGCATTTCACCAGAAATGCTTGTGCAATGTTAAATGCGGACAGCGTACGCTGTCCGCATTTAGCGATGTCGAGTGGACATGATTCGCTACAGCAAATCATGTCTCCTCAACATTTAATAAATCAACCCCTAAGACCAGCTGCTAATAGTAAGTACACCTCAAGAACTTGCCTATTTGTTAATGAAATTCATATCCTAGGCTCACAAAATGAAATTAATTTGGAAGTCATATTTTATAAAAAAAAAACCTTTGAAATTAAGCTCATATGCGAGTTTTTCATATTAGTAAAATCTACAATAAAAATATAATTCAAAATCTAATTAGAAAGTATTTGAAGTTACAAAACATGCATATACACTGCTTTAATGCTGAAGGTGCGTTTAGGAATACCTTACATTCCTATGTTCTTCACATTGAAGAAAATGTTCTTTTTATTTCTACACAGATATTTCTAAATATATCTGATAATTTTTTTGTAAAATATATATTTATACATATTTATCTATATGATATATATATAGAAATACCTATTTAAAAATATAAATAATATTTTCCTTTAAGTGAAGAACACAGGGATTTAAAGTACAGGTGGCCCTCGTTTTACAACGGTTCAATTTACACAGTTTCAGAATAACAACCTTTTTTTCCAGTTATGTGACTGCTATTGAAAAGCATTGAGAAGCAGTGCATTTATTAAAATAGCCAGTAGGTGGAGCTGTCCGCTTGTGTTGCAGCAAAGCCAAGCAAGCTGAAATTAATCAGTTTAACCAGACCTGAGCTATCAAGCAGATTTCAAAGGAACAAGATCTTCCTGTCTATAAATCAGTCCAGATTGGAATGCATAGAAAGAACTGTTTGCAGATAAATGCAAGTGAAGTCTGTGTTGTGTGATTATTTTATTAGGTTTATAATGCTGTTTAGCAAATGTTTTTGTTCATTTAACTTAGTTAAACTATATATTCTGTGTTGTGTGATTATTGTATTAGATTTATAATGCTTGTTTAGCAGCATTTAAAGTCTTCATTTCAAAGCTTTAAAAATAATGTATTAGGTGTTACTTATGACAATTTTGAGAGGGGCCTGGAACCTATCTCCCTCACTTCCCATTGACTTACATTATAAACTGGGTTTCAATTTACAACGGTTTCGATTTACAACCATTCCTTCTGGAACCTAACCCCGGCGTAAACTGAGGGCTACCTGTATTTCTAATAAAAAATCTGTATAAAACATATTAAAAATTAATAAAAATAATATTGCATGTTCAAAGGTATTTCACTTGAAAGGGCTTAAAAGTGTATATGTATGTCTACATATGTGTATACATGTGTTTATATGTGTATATATGTATGCATGTGTGAAAATAAATATTTACACATATAAATACACATGTATACATAAACACATACACAGCTTTAGACATATATATATATATATATATATATATATATATATATATATATATACACCCACACATACACAGTAGAGCCCTTTCAAGTCAAACACTTTGTCATATTCTATATCCCTTTATTTATCTTGAAAAAAATTGAGAATAAAATTATAAAAGTACAAGAAAAAAAGTGTTGTCTACAACAAGTATAAACAGACTTGTCAACAAGTTTCCAAAGAGTTCTTTGTGTTTACCAAATGTCCTTGTATAAAAGCGAGTCCCTGTTGACATTGATATTCAGTTTGTGAGCATAAAACAGTGGAAGCAGTACGCACTTCCATCCGAAGTAATATTAGACTTTAAAGTGTCAAATAGAACTTTAGAACTAGAAATATAACAATATACATAATTACCGGGGGGAGCTAGCGACCGCACGCAAGAACGTGGCATGCACAAGCTGGTGATTCTTGCCAGAATGCATCGCTCATTTGATTCCTTGGCATGGATCTAAAACACCTGGAACCTTTATCAAGCAGGATAGAGAATCCACACTCTTGCGCTCGGACCCCCATACAGGGGAATCCACTTGAGCTGTGTGCGCTGAACATAATTCTCAGCGTTTGATGGTACATGCAATGTGCACTGAAAAGCCCTACCTTTAAGCAACGGCAAGCTGTGAGCGGTGAATGCTCTTCCTTTTAACCAGCTGTTAGCTGTGAGCAGTGATTAGCCCACAGACTCTGGAGTCTTTAGAAGGCACTGTCAGGAGGCTGAGAGGCTGTTTATCCTGTGGTAAGGTAACTGCTTTTCCTGGTGTCTTGATTTATATATATGGAAGGAAAAGGTAAGCCCTAAAGCTGATTTACAAGTCTGGGAGTGTGGGCTAGGTTTACTGGAATTCACCCCCATATGGCTTAAAATTAGGGAAGCGCTGTCTATTGGACACTCATTTCCTGCACCCACATTTGCTAAGTTAACAATTAAAAAGGAGAAATTTGGCTTAATCTCAGTGAAGACATTTTGTTTTAGGTGAAGATCTCATTAAATGGTTCCACATGATATAAATTTACTGGACTTTATTTCTCTCCTCTGAGGCAGTGTAGGTAATCTGGTCCTTATACTTTTCCTTGGGGTTCTTTCAATATCTTTCAGCATAAACAAATATAATTAAGTTCTAAAACTTGGTTTACCAGTCTGGGGGTTTGGCATAGTTTTCTGGCTTGTTTTCCCTACTTATGTTGAATTTGGGGAAAATTTGCCTTTGGGACATTTCTCTTTCTAAACCACACCTGCTACAATGAGCCCCAGTGAAGACACCAGTTTTAGGTGAAGATTTCACACTCAGGAAGTAAATTTGCAATTGCTCTATGGCTATAACGCCCAAATCTAAAATATCTCTGTCTTTGTCTGAGATATCCGTTTCATAATTGCTAAAAGTTGATGTATTATAATCATATAATGTAAAGATGCAACATGTATTTCCTTAGATTTGCCTCAAATATCCACTTATACATATATTTTTTATATCATTTAACATTCACTTTTTTCTCTCCTTTACCATTTGTTCCACACTTTTTCACACCCTTGTCTATTTCTTTCATTGAAGGAAGAATACACATTTCACTTTATATTGACTAATATATTGCCATTTACATTAACTTTTGTTCACTTTATGGAGAGATTTCTATCACCCAATTATGTAGACTAAAGTGAAATCTCCAATGATGCCACTAGACAACGAGACAAAAAAACAGAAACTCTACTAAAATCTTGGTAGAGGTTCATCCAGATAATAATCCCCCCTTACTGAATAAACCTATTGAAAGATTACTGTTGGTTAAAAACATTACTGACTCACTATCCCCACAATTTAAATCTATTAAACAGGAGATTAAGAACAAAATTTCCTCTTTGAGGAATGATGTTAGAGAGTATTCAAGCAGGGTACAGGAAGTAGAACAGAGAGTATCTGAGTTAGAAGATATTTGTGATTCCTACAGAGCTAAATCTGAAAACAATGAGAAGGAAATCCATAAAATGCAGTAAAAAATTGCAGACTTTAAAAACAGAAGTAGAAGGAATAATATCAGAATCATTTGGGTTCCTGAAACTAAAAAATATGAAGACCTTGTTAAAGTTGTTTAATCTACACTTCCATCTGTATTAGGTTTGCCACCTTCCCATTCTTCAATTATTGTATAAAGGACACATAGAATAGGTAAGAATTTTAATAATAAAGATGGCACTGTTAGACCTAGGCCAGTCCTAGCTAGGTTATTGAATTTTCAAGACAAGGTACTTCTGTTACAACACTATCATCAGCTTCAAACAGTTCACCTAGATGCGAGTAAAATTATGATCTTTCAAGATCTTTCCTATGAGTCATTCAATAAAAGAAAAGAATAAACTTCCATTTGTGGTAAGATGATAAAGGAAGGCCTTAGAGCCTCACTGATCTACCCGGCTAAACTTAGGGTCATACAGGATAATGCAACACATGTCTTCGAGAGCACCAAGGAAGCAGAACAGTTCATGATTTATAAAAGAGGTAGTTAGATTATGAATTTTATGCAAAGTGCACATGCATGGCCCATATGGGGTTTAATATTTAGGATGTTGTTTATTTTTCTTATTGTGTTGTTTTTTTTTTTCTTCTTCCCTTTTTCCCCCTTTTGTCCCTCCCATCATGCCCCCTCCTTTATTTCTAATAAAACAATTTTAAAGAAATTGTTATGGACATAGCAAGTACATTTTTGATAACCTCCTGGAGTGTGGGAGGCATTATTTCTCCCATCAAACGTAAGGCTATTATTCATCACCTTAAAAAAATGCACACAAATATTGTTTTTTTACAAGAATCCCACTTATCCTTAGAGGAAGCCTTAAAGCTTAAAACCTCCTGGGTTACTGAAATATTTGCTTCTCCTTCTACTGCGAGAAAAAGGGTGGTAAGGATATTACTAGCTAAGACTTTTAAATATGAAGTACTATACTCTCTCTTATTGACCGAGAAGGGAGATATGTTATTTTAAAAATAAAAACAACCAGCGGCGTATAAACTCTCTGCAATTTGTACGCACCCAATCATTTTGATCCAATATTCTGGGATTCAATTCAGCTCAATTTGTTAAATACTACAGAAGGACACCTCATTTTGGGAGGAGATTTCAAAATGGCACCCCAGTATCCGTTAGATAGGCTAAGACAAAATCAAAACCAAGTTAAGACAAATAGAGATAAATTGGAGAATAAACAATTCAAGAAACTTTTTTCTTCATTTAGGAGTTTGAGATGTCTGGAGAGCACAAAATCCTAATATCCAAGGTTTTAACTGTACGTCCAAAAGGCATAACTCGCTCTCCAGAATCGATTTATTTCTGGTTAGTTATAGTTTATTAAATTCTGGATCTCTATTTCTTCTTTCTCTCTCAGATCATGCCCCTGTTATGTTAACACTTTTTTGTAATAAGTTTAATTCTTTTTTCCGTTGCTTTCACTTCCCTACATACTTATTTAATTGTTTAAAATTTATTTTCTTATACGTAAATGGGAATATTATCTCTCAAATCAGTTCTATTATCGGTCAAATCAGTTCTACCCGGGGATGTAATCTCCTATACTACTAAATTAAAGAAACATTTTTAAAAAAGAGAGGGGGCGGAGCCGGCATCCGACCGAGATGGCCGCACATTAAGTAAGCTCCAAAGTCAAAGCCCAGCAAATCCACATCCTAAGCCAATACTGACCCACTGAGCGCTGTTGGAAGATTGAAGGGGGTCTCGGACCACACTCTGAGATAACTGAGCACATAAGACTCTGCAATACTTACAGCATGGCCATTATGTGAAGTCCCTGCATGACTCAAGCGACACCACATGGTTGTTCAGGCCTGTGGATCTGTTCTGGAGAAAACGACAGAGAGAGCTGTCGATCTTCTGCCGAGACCTAAGGAGATAGCAAGACAGGCAAGGCTCTAATGAAGACCTGACAGGACAGCACATGGAACCGTGAGCTAAGGCCTCAAAGAAAATATACAAGCGTGAGTAGTATGCACATGGTCACACATAAATGCGCACCTTAAATATGTTGAACAGCTTTTAATAGCACTCTATAAATCCATGTATAGCCTCATAGCGATACATCTACATACTGGCATAGCAAGTAACATGTGAAACTTAAATTGAGTCACATATGGACAGAAATTTAAATTTCCACTTGAGACCTGACGTCTAATAAAATTACAGAGCAGGTGCGACTCCAAGATAGATGGACATAAAGCAGGCATACTAGCAAATTTAGTGCAATATAGCCCATCACAGTCCTCCTCCTTTCTATCCACCTCAGAGAATCATTTATAAGGGACATATTATAAAAAAGGTTGACACTTTCATAAGGGCTTAATAATAATAACAACTAGTATTTATATAGCGCCTTTCTCCCAGGGGGACTCAAATCGTTTTTTCAGCGCTCGCTCTCGGAAATAACCAAATTGGCAGCTGAAGAGTAATAGTTGTTATTATTACCCAATTTAATGGTACTCATTTTATCGACCTCAGAAGGATGAAGGGCTGAGTCAGCCCTGCCTGGATTTGATCTTTTTAAACAGGCTTTTTTTGTAGTCAGGGCATTTACCAACTGAGCTACCTCACCAGCCTTTTTTGGCACAACTTTATAACTGCAGCAATTAACTGATGGGATTCTAAACAAACAAAGGTAAACTTTATTACAGCAAGTATAATACACAGATTGTTTATATATCACCTGTATAAGCTACTTAAACACTTTGGAGCCAGAACTCTTCACAATGTTGCCAAAAAAAGGCGCTCAGAAGGAAAAGCTTCTTAAAGCAACGCCATCATCAGGCATCTCTTTTAACTCTTTCTTTAAAAACTCAAGCCAGCAACAAAACTCGAAAGCTGCTAAAACACCATCTAAGACTAGATCACCTCAATCATCATCAGAATTACAGGAACCAGATACCCTGATCACTATCCCTATAGATGTTTTACCTTCACTGCCTTCAAAAAAGGACTTTTCCACTTTAATAATGCAGGTTAAACAATGTATTAAACAAGAGATATCTGATCTCAAAAAAATTAATTGCTGAGATAGGCTACAGAGTTGAACAACTGGAAGAAGATGGTGCAGTACATAGAAATGTTTTTGCAATATTACAGCAACATGTATATATACATGACAAAGATTTTCAGCAATTAGAGGACAAACTTGAAGACCTAGAAAAAAGGCATAGAAGACGCAACATTAGAATTCGAGGAATACCTGAGCTAGTAGAGTCTGCAGACCTAGAACCCTATCTCCAGAATCTATTTGCCTCCTTGAGTGGAACATCAGCAACTGAAAATGTGGAGCTAAATAAGGCTCATAGAGCACTTCGTCCAAAGCCCGCGGAGGGGGCACCACCTAGAAATGTTATAGTTAAACTGACAAGATATCAAGTTAAAGAGGACATTATGAAGGCTGCCAGACACAAAGCAAACTTTTAATATGAAGGAGCAACTCTTCAACTGTTTGCTAACCTCTCGGTTCACACCCTATTCCGCAGAAAAGAACTACAGCCTTTGACCAGGCATCTAAGAGGTCTTAACATCCAATACAGATGGAGTTTTCTGTTCCAGTTAAGCATCATCCACAGGAATAGAAGAGCTATTTGTATTTCCCCAAAATAAATAACTTAATGCTGTTGAAAGCTAGAAATACCATTTCCAGAAGAAACCACTACCCACCCTTCCACAAATGAGGCGGAGAAACAGTGTGCACCAAAACCTTTACCACAAAAAATAGAACGGTCCACCGCCCAACGCAAAAGGTCCAAAGCTCAGGATCAAATGAAACAGGCAACTGCAGTAGACTGTAATGTATCCTATAATTTTTTATAAGATTATGTATATTACTTTATGTACTGGCTTATATACATGTGCAGACAGTTAATTTTCCTGGGCAGAGATGGAATCTTATTAGATTTCCATCCACCCACCTCTCATATATTAGATAGGAATTATCTAATTTTATAGTTTAAATTGAATATGAATTTAAAAATGAATATGATAGAAACAAAGATGTTATTCCCAAAAGGAATTAAGTTATATATTGTGCTTTTTCATATCTTTCAATGACAGACACCACAATTAAAGGCATTTCTCAAAATGTCTCCAGGAAACCCATTTTAAACATAAAGCTATCCCAAAATACTTTACCTCCTCATATAACCAACACTACCACAGCACAAATCCCTCCAAAAAAAAATAAATAAAAAATAAATTAATGGAGTTAGCATATTGCTGCACAGGTCTATCTCCTTTATTTTAAATAAACAAATTAAGGATAGGGAAGGTAGATTCATAGGTATTAACAGCCTACTTTATGGCAAGCCGGTTACTATAATAAATCTGTATGGACCCAACAAGACCAAAGCCCAATCCTCTTTTTTCAAGTCCACTCTTCCTATGATACGAGATATCCTTTCAGGCCAATTAATCATTCTAGGAGATATTGACCTACCCCTCAACCCAAAGATAGCTCTAACCCTAATATACGGGTTGCAAAATCAACCTTGCAAAAAATATGGTTCTGGCTTAAATCACTAGGACTTCATGACCCATGGAGATATAACTTTCCAGAAAAAAAAGACTACACCTTTTTTTCAACACCTAATACCTCTTACTCAAAAATTGACTACATATTGGTAGACCATATAACCCTCTTGTTCATTACAAAAACAGCTATAACACACACGTCATGGTCAGACCACTCAATAGTACATTGTACTATAAAATGGCCATCAGCCCCACCCAAACAATTTCTATGGAGACTAGATGAATCTCTGTTAAGATCTCCTCAACTTAAGACAGAATTAGGAAAATCCACAGATGAAAACTTCACTATTAACAACTCTTCAGTTCCAACTTATGACATAGTATGGGAAGCACATAAACGTTATATCAGAGGGGAATTAATTAAAATGAAGGCAGCTAGAAACAGGGCAGACTGTGAAGAACACTATTCCACAGAAGTCTCCAGGCGTGACTACCTACATAAACTAAACCCCCTAAATAGAGAGATCTCCAACCGGCTAGATTTCTACAGGGAAAAATTAAATACTTTTCTTCACATTAAAGCACAAAGGACAGCGCTGGTTCTCCAGCAAAAAATCTACAGGGAAGCGAACAAGCCTGGCAGACTCCTGGCTAGAGCTTTAAAATCTAAAGGATTGAAAAATTATATACACTCAATTAAAAAACCTGTGCTGTGGGGGGGGGGGGGGGGTGGCTGAGGACACATTCTCAATTGCAGAGATTTTTAAACAATACTATCACAAGTTATATAACCTATTTCCATCACGAGAGATGCCCACACATTTTAACAAATGTAGAGAATACTATGGGGTCAATTTATGATAGTGCGGACAGACATGATACGATGTAGCGTATCATGTCCACCGCACATCGATAAATGCTGTCAGATATATCACTGCACCAGCAGTTCTTGTGAACTGCTGGTGCAATGCCGCCCCCTGCAGATTTGCAGCCAATCGGCTGCTAGCAGGGGGTGTCAATCAACCCGATTGTATTCGATCGGGTTGTTTTCTGTCCGCCGCCTCAGAGCAGGCGGACAAGTTATGGAGCAGCGGCCTTTATACCGCTGCTTTATAACTTCTGTTTAGGCTCGCCGGAAATACGGGGCATCAAGCTCCGTATGGAGCTTAATAAATTGACCACTTAGACTCACTTTACCAAAACTATCTCGAGGCACACAAATTACCCTAGAAACCAAGATTACACATGAAGAAATAAAAGAAGCTATGACATCACTGAAATCTAACAAACCACCAGGACCAGATGTTTTTTCTGATCTATACTATAAAACTTTTAGAGATTGCCTAATACCACAACTTCACAAATTATACCAATATGTAGATGAGGGAGGATTTTTTCCTGACACTATGTTACAAGCCCATATCGCGGTATTACCTAAGCCCGGGAAACAAGCAGATACACCAGCAAACTATAGACCGATATACCATTACTCAATAATGATATAAACTTTATGCAAAGATCCTTGTAACCAGACTAAATAAAATACTCCCCGATCTGGTATCCTCTGACCAGGTGGGTTTTGTGCCACAGAGGGAGGCAAAGGGAAACACAACAAAAATTCTGAATCTACTTTCTTGCTAAAAACGCACTGGTACTCCAGCTCTTCTGTTATCCATGGATGCAGAAAAAGCTTTTGAAAGGTTGGACTGGGCTTTTTTAGACACTTCCCTATATAAATTTGGATTCCCCAAATTATACATCCAGCGTATCCTTTTCCTTTACACTTTCCCATCAGCACAGATTAGAATAAATGGAATATTGCCAGAGCAATTTGAAATTAGAAACGGGACCAGATAAGGATGCCCCTTAACCCCACTTCTTTTCATTTTATCCTTAGAATCCCTTGCATCAGTAATACGTCAGCACCCGAATATCAATGGGATTACAGTAAATAACAACAGGTATAAATTAGCAATGTATGCAGATGATATCCTACTTCCCTTGTCAGACCCCAATGCATCTCTCACTGCAGTTCAGCATGAGCTTATCAGAAACGGGGAGGTTTCCAACTTCTCAGTGAACATGACTAAATCTGAGGCACTTCCGATTAATTTTACACAAAAGGAATACGCAAATTTAAAAAAGACTAGCGTGTTTAGAATACAGAGACATTCTTTAAATATTTAGGTATTCATATATCCCCAGACAAAGATAAGGTACAATCACTAAATTATGGTGCAGTGCTATCAGAGTGTATCAGACTCACTTCTACATGGAATTCCAAACACTTTTCCTGGACTGGACACATTAATACAGTCAAAATGACTCTTCTTCCAAAAATGTTATAGCTCATGCAGACTCTCCCATTCCCACAGACTACCACATATCTGAATAAAATGAAAAAATTAATCAATAGTTACATATGGAAATATAGACCCCCTAGAGTACCAAAAGTGACTATGTATTTCCTAAAGGATATGGGAGGACTAGGTGTTCCCAATTTAATGTTATATAAAAGGGCAATATCACTTTAAAGAATTCTAGTATGGTGTCACCACTCCACAAAGAGCTATAAAAGCTGGGTGTTCCTGGAACACGACCTTGCAAAGTCTACACAATTATGCAGCACATGCTGGAATCCAGGCCAACTGGAGTCCCTAAGACACACAGACATTCCCACTATAGCATAACTTTTAAGGACTGGCTATACATTATAACACATTTTAGGGATGTGTCCTCTGCCATCTCTCCTCTTACCCCAATTTTAAGCAATAGGGACTTCTAAGCAGGTAATAATTAGCCTATTGAAGAAAATTCAAACTTAGCCAATACAATTCCAGTTGGTATGATACTTGATCATAAGAAACTAAAGTCTAAAATATATTTAGATGCCTTGGGCTCCGTTTTTTTCACATCATGGTTTAGATACCACCAAGTAAATTACTTTCTAGTCACTCATAACAGGAGAGATGATTTCACAAGAACGTTCACAACTTTTGAAAAAATGTGCTTGGCAAGCACATCAGGTACTAAAACAATCTCCATCTGTTATAAACTCTTATCACTAGCTTCCACACCAAATCCACATAACTTTGTAAAGGACTGGGAAAGAGAAATGGAGGAGACGCTCCCTATACCTGTATGGAAGTGAATCTTCCATAGCATAGCTCATTCTGCACATACCGCACATATGCAAAACAGAAAGAGAAGCAGTCTGCCAGGAACGAACAGCAGCATCAATAGCTTGTTCTATGGCCCAGTTGCCACCTGGGAGTAGCTTCTTTCTGCCCAATTGTGCATTTCACAGAGGAAAACTTTCCTGTAGTATATCAGTCTGATCCCGCCGACATGGTCAGTCCAGCCCCCAAATACCAGGCAATTCTCCTCTGAACAAGGAACATGACAACCCCAGATGATTGTTTCAGCCTCCTTTGGGCCTCGTCAGTGAGGTGCAGCCATATCCCTCTAAGCACATTGGGCACGGAGTCCACCTCTGATTTCCCCCATCACCCTTAGGGAGACTGTACCGAGGGTCATATTTACATATGCAAAACAGAAAGAGAAGAAGTCTGCCAGGAACGAACAGCAGCATCAATAGCTTGTTCTATGGCCCGGTTGCCACCGGGCAGTAGCTTCTTTCTGCCCAATTGTGCATTTCACGGAAGAAAACTTTCCTGTAGTATATCAGTCTGATCCCGCCGACATGGTCTGTCCAGCCCCAAAATACAGGCAATTCTCCTCTGAACAAGGAACATGACAACCCCAGATGATCGTTTCGGCCTCCTTTGGACCTCGTCAGTGAGGTGCAGCCATATCCCTCTAAGCACCTTGGGCAAGGAGTCCACGTCTGGTTTCCCCCATCACCCTTAGGGAGACTATCCCCAGGGTCATATTTATATATGCAAAACAAAAAGAGAAGCAGTCTGCCAGGAACGAACAGCAGCATCAATAGCTTGTTCTATGGCCCGGTTGCCACCTGGGAGTAGCTTCTTTCTGCCCAATTGTGCATTTCACAGAGGAAAACTTTCCTGTAGTATATCAGTCTGATCCAGCCGACATGGTCAGTCCAGCCCCGAAATACCAGGCAATTATCCTCTGAACAAGGAACATGACAACCCCAGGCGATTGTTTCAGCCTCCTTTGGGCCTCATCAGTGAGGTGCAGCCATATCCCTCTAAGCACATTGGGCAAGGAGTCCACATCTGGTTTCCCCCATCACCCTTAGGGAGACTATCCCCAGGGTCATATTTACATATGCAAAACAGAAAGAGAAGCAGTTTTCCAGGAACGAACAGCAGCATCAATAGCTTGTTCTATGGCTCGGTTGCCACCTGGGAGTAGCTTCTTTCTGCCCAATTGTGCATTTCACAGAGGAAAACTTTCCTGTAGTATATCAGTCTGATCCCGCCGACATGGTCAGTCCAGCCCGATTGTCTGGGGTTGTCATGACCCTGGGGATAGTCTCCCTAAGGGTGATGGGGGAAACCAGACTTGGACTCCTTGCCCAATGTGCTTAAAGGGATATGGCTGCACCTCACTGACGAGGCCCAAAGGAGGCCGAAACGATCGACTGGGGTTGTCATGTTCCTTGTTCAGAGGAGAATTGCCTGGTATTTCGGGGCTGGACTGACCATGTCGGCGGGATCAGACTGATATACTACAGGAAAGTTTTCCTCTGTGAAAAGCACAATTGGGCAGAAAGAAGCTACTACCAGGTGGCAACCGGGCCATAGAACAAGCTATTGATGCTGCTGTTCGTTCCTTGCAGACTGCTTCTCATTCTGTTTTGCATATGTAAATATGACCCTGGGGATAGTCTCCCTAAGGGTTATGGGGGAAACCAGATGTGGACTCCTTGCCTAATGTGCTTAGAGGGATATGGCTGCACCTCCCTGACGAGGCCCAATGGAGGCCCAAACGATCATCTGGGGTTGTCATGTTCCTTGTTCAGTGGAGAATTGCCTGGTATTTCAGGGTTTGACTGACCATGTCGGCGGGATCAGACTGATATACTACAGGAAAGTTTTCCTCTGTGAAAAGCACAATTGGGCAGAAAGAAGCTACTCCCAGGTGGCAACCTGGCCATAGAACAAGCTATTGATGCTGCTGTTCGTTCCTGGCAGACTGCTTCTCATTATGTTTTGCATACCGCACATATGTTAGAGACTAACACCAAATTCTTGCATCGATGGTATCTCACTCCACAAATAATTAAACATATATTCACAGGAGCTACAGATAAATGTTGGAGATGTCAGACAGAGAAGGGAAGCATGTTTCAGATTTGGTGGTCATGCACCAAAATACAAACTTATTGGGCACAAATATGGGATAAAATAAATTTAATCTTAGATAGTAGTTTAAGACCAACCATTGAAACCTGCTTATTTAATAACCTGAGTGAAATTAAATGTAAAATCAAAAAGGCCCTAGGTCAAATCTTGTTAAACATGGCTAGACACCTAATTGCTATATATTGGAAACAAAAAGGTACCCCATCAATTTTAGAATGGGAACAAAAAGTAAACAAATGTATTATATTGGAAATATATCACTACTTTATAGAGGGGCAATTAGATTTTTATTACGACATACGATTCTACTGGGAATCTTATACTGGGCGACCTAGTTAATTGAGAATTGTATAAGGGAAACATTGTACATTACATTTATCAGGTTATTTTGGAACGTAATTCTTCACTACACTGTTACTTAAAGGTTGTATGTTTATGTTAACAATTAATATGTTTTTTAGAATATTGTTTTGTGTGTTAAATATAATGTCTTTATTATAACAACACGTTATGAAATGCTTAACTATGATGAAACACCTATAAGCATTATGATTCGAAGGATATGGACTTTAGATCTCATTTAAGATGGACTTTACTAAAAGAAACTTAATTTCATGATCAACTGGGAACACTAATAAAGCAAATGTGAATTGATGAACGTAACGCCAATAGGCTCAATATGCATATGTTCTCATTTGAGAATGACTTGTCAAAAGAATCCATATTTCACCCTCCAAATGTGAGTTAATGACTGTGAGTTAATACATTTTCGATGTTGTTTATGTAGATTTTTTATCAGTCCATGTAGGACTTATGGTTTTTTATTGTCAAAAATTCATAAAAATAATAAAAAAAAACAAAAAAATAAAAAAAAAGAGGAAAAGAAATTATTAATTACTTAATCAACTCCTATAATAGTTATCTGGCTAATAGAACAAAGCAGAATTTGGATATCTATGTTAAAGCTAAAAAAAGAATGTGACACTTTTATGATATACTCTACTACCCAGAAGGAGCTTAATTTGCAGGCCAAATACTATAGACACGGCAACAAATCTGGTAAACTCTTTGCAAGACTTATCAAAAATCATTCTAGTTCCAGTGGCATTGAAGCCATCAGGAAAGATAGTAAGTTATATACTAACTCCCAGGATATTTTATCACTTTTTTCTTTATATTATACAGACTTATACTCACGCAAAGTAGTGAACTTAAATAACAAAGAAAAATTCTGGGATAAAATTAAAACTCCAGTTATCCCAACTCAACTCTTATCTGATGTCAATGTCACAATCTCAAGGAATTATCAGATGTCAAAGATTTAATTTCCCATAATAAAATTCCTGGCCCTCACCTTTTGCCCAATAATTTTTATAAAATTTTGAAACTAAATATTATCCCATATTTAAAAAATCTCTATAATAATTGCCTTCCCTGTGTCCTGGAACACCCTGAACTTGAAAAGTGGGAAGACCCACAGGATATGGGATCTTATAGACCAATTGCACTGTCATGTAACCATCACATTCCTTGCTGTCTCTTTAAATTTCTATGGGTTCCCTATAAAAGTCTCCTCTTCTCAACTTCCTATGCTTAGTATTTTGCCTGTGAATCTCAGTGCCGCCTATTGCACTGCTACAGCCCTGAAGATCCTAAGCCTCGTCCCAGCTTTATGCAGAGACTTCCAAATTGAAACCAGCAGCATCTCTACAGCTCTTAAACCCACATCACCACATCCCCAATCGGACCTACGGACTTCAACCTCACCTCCTGCAGATTTGTTCCTGTTCTCGCTTCACAGTCTGTCTCCCGTCAGCACACAAGGAAACCGAACACTACGCAAGGTAACCCCGCCTCCTCATACGAACTCGCAGTTTCTGGTGCTAATAGACAGAAGCAAAGACTCCAGAGAGTACGGACATTCCACTCCGCTATTTGCAAAGGTAACATCAGGTATAGATCAACTTTACTTCCTCATTATCCTTTGTTGTGTGCAATTTGTTTTCTGTTACTTAAAGGTGAACATCAAAACGGAACTGTATAAAACTGAGTGAAACCTCCTGCTCCTCCTCTACTAACGACTGTCTGGTTTCTTCAATACAGGCTCTATACATACATAACAGCCTGTTCTACCTAACTACTTACTCTTTTGACAAGGATTGCAGCGTGGAGTCTCCTTATATCTATAAATACTCCTCAATGTCATACCCCTGAACTCACTTATAGACAAGGTATTCCTGCTGTGAACCATAGGGAGAGACTATTTCTGTTACATGTTCCTAACATACTTGCATGCTAAATTCCCTTTTGGGCCCTCAAACTAGGATCAGAACAGGGATTATTATACTATCAATCCCGATAATTTTGTGAGACTGAGTGGAACATATATGTAATTCCTCCCAAAGACCTAATTTCCTCACATGCACTTCTTAACTCAGATAACAAAATTTTAACCTCAATCTTGGCCAATAGACTCCAAACTTTGGACCAAGTGGGATTCTTAGAAGCTAGAAATTCTTCAGCAAAAATTAGAGAATTATTCCTTATTATAGACTATCTTAATTCTAATGATCAAAAAGAACCGTCCCCTCTGATGGATCCTGCTGTTATCTCTTTGAATGCAGAGAAGGCATTTGACTCGGTCCAACATGATCATATATTTTTCTCAATGGATAAAGTTGGCCTTAAGGGATCTATTGTGCAATTTGTTAAAAATATTTATAATTGGCAGAGAACTTCATTATTGATTAATGGTCAAATAACACAGAATATACGGCTTGATCAGGGCACTCATCAAGGCTGCCCACTTTTGCCGCTTTTATTTATTATTGCCATAGAACTACTTGCTATTTCTATACGTCAACATATAGATGGTATTAATATAAATTAAAAAAAAGTCAATGTTGCATTATACGCTGACAATCTCTTAGTTTATATCTCCAATCCGGCCAAAAATATTCCATTCCTCTTACAAATTATTGATATGTTTAGTTCACTTTCAGGTTATAGGATTAATACAACTAAATCTGAAATTTATTGGTTGAGCAAAGACTTCAATTCTTCTGTCTCTAACCACTTTCAAAACGCTACAATTTTTTTTAAATATCTTGTGATCTTTATCTTGTTAGATCTGAATAATTGGTATAATCTTAATATTACTCCCTTATTGTCTAAAAGTAAAGAAGATCTGAAACACTGGCATAATCTTCCATTATCTATTTCTGGGCAAATATCTTTTTTCAAAATTATTTCTTTTTTAAAAATCCTCTACATATTACAAAATGTTCCTATCCTTTTTAAAAGGAAAGATCTTCTCAGCTTGCAGTCAGCTATGTTACAATTTATCTGGCAGGAAAAAAAAACAGGATCGCTATAAAAAAAAAAAAAAATACCCCAAAATGATGGCGATTTTTCATTACCAGACCTCCATTTATATAATCGTATTTCTCTGAGAAGAATTGTAATAGGATGGCTGGCTAATCCCAAATACTTTTCACCACTAGATTTGGAAACAAATATAATATATCCACACTCTTTAATTTCGCTTCCTCACTGTCATCCAAAATTTCTCCCAAAGAATTAAAAAAACAATTAAAACCTCTATTAGGAAATACATTTCTCCACTCTATCTGCAACATGGCGAGAATCACATTTGAAATTTGTTATATAACGCCTAAAAAGGGTTATAACTGGCATAATACTAGTTTTAATAAATGCCCTAAGTGTCATCATATAGGAGCTGACTTAGTACATATGATTTGGAATTGTCCTAAAATAAACCAACTTTGGTTAAAACTAGAATATTGGATTCAAAATAAAATGAAAATGGTAGAATTTAAATTCCATCTAGCTCAGATTATATTTCTTTCTACTAGTCAAAGAACAACATATGAAAATAAACTCATCAACTCCATGATATTAGCAACAAGAAGCCTTATCTTTCTGTCACACTGGTATAGGAAATCTAAAATAAAGACACAGTATTTTAGACAGGACAAGTGAATCACAACTGCTGAGATGGAAGGTGGCAACAATAATAAAGTGTATGTAGCAAGAAAATACTGAAAACCACAATAGTCACAGGGTGTGTGAAGGCTGCTTTCCTGTATCAGCAGGCTGTAATTAATGTATAGGAAGAGATTTGTTATGTTAACCCTATTGCAGGCTGATTAAGTGGCTACACTATAGTCTGCAGGGAGAACATATACCACAGTTCCTCAGGTAAGATAATAATTAAAATACCCGGACTTACATGTAAGAAATGGTCAGTGTGAAGGTTAAATAAGCAAATGAACATTCAGCAGGATATTGTAAGTGAACATGAAATATCACATTTTAGGTAAGGATTTTGCGGAAGGTAGAACTGTGTCGTAGTAATTAAGGAACACTGACAAAAGGTCATTATGCCGTTTGAGGATGTATCAAGGATAAGCGTTATAGTGCTGGCACATATCAAGGCTGAGAGGCAAGGTTTGAAAAACTTACAGCGTAGTCGGGAGAGCAGGCTAGAGCTGTGGACTGAGCGGCAGAGCAGCTGGCGTGTGACGTCACCGCGGTTGTTGCGGAGCTCCGTGGAAGTGCTGAGGCAGGAGACAGGAGCGGCTGCGTCCAGGCTAATTAAACGTTAGAGATTCTCAGACGATGGTTGGTAAATCACAGGTGCTTCAGAGGAAACTGAAGGATGAAGGTATCAAGCAACAGTAGCAAAGTTCGTGAAAAGCTTGATCTTTGAATAAAGGAAGCTTGCAGCAAATTGGGTGAACAGCGTTCACACAAAACTGGCTAGGCAATTGAAGTGTAATTCAATACTAAGCAAAGAATGAGTGAGATAGGTGTGCCTTAAATAGGGTAGAGACAGGTATGAGAAGCAGTGATCCTTAAAGGGACAGTACAACCTAAGGATAGTGTATATGGGACAGATGCATATCCTGACAGGATCCCCCCTTCAAAGAGCGACTCCGGAGCTCAGGGTCCAGGAGAGTCGGGATGCCGTTGATGAAAACGAGACACCAATCTGGGTGCGGAGATGTTAACAGAGGGTTCCCAGGAATCCTCATCAGGAGGGTAACCCTTCCAGCTAACCAGGTACTGTAATGCCCCATTCATCATTCGGGAATCTTTGATGGATCGAACCTCATATTCGATATCAGGGTCGACAGAAACCAAAGGAAGAGAAGAACTCGTGGTCGAACCCCTCACAGCCCGGTAAGGTTTTAGAAGGGAGACATGAAATGTCGGGTGGATCTTCATAGTAGCAGGTAGGGTGAGACGAACAGCATTGGCATTTACGATATGCGCTATCGGATAAGGACCGACAAAGAGCGGGGATAACTTCTTGCAGGGAGTGTTCATACGCAAATGTTTTGTAGAGAGCCACACCAAGTCACCTACTTCATATTTTGGAGGAACTGTCCTGCGTCTATCGTAGTATTGTTTGTAGATCCTCTTCGCATTTTCAATTGAGGATTCAATACGAGTGAAATTCGAGGAAAGCTCAGCGATTGAAGGAGAAGAAGAGTCTTGAGTAGGAAACAATTGGAATGTTGGATGAAATCCGCAATTCGAGTAGAATGGAGTTTGATTAGTGGTGGCATGTAAGGTGTTGTTATAGCAAAATTCAGCGTATGGTAGCAAGTCCGTCCATAGATGTTGCTCAAGGGAGCAAAAAGACCTTAGGAATTGTTCCAGCCATTGATTACAGCGTTCGGTCTGTCCATTAGACTGGGGATGGTATGCCGTTGTGAGCCGTCTGTCAATATGGAAGAGTTTACAGAACTCGGACCAGAGTTTACTGGAGAATTGAGTGCCTCTGTCACTCAAAATGGTCTTTGGCAGGCCATGTAGCTTGATGACATTAGAGATAAGAAGTTGAACAGTTTCTATTGAGGTAGGTAACTTTTGGTATGGGATAAAATGACACATCTTTGTGAAAAGATCCACTACAACCATGATTGTATTGTTCCTTGAGGAGAGAGGTAGATCGACTATAAAGTCGAGAGCAATTTCGGACCAAGGTGTCTTAGGAGTAGGTAAAGGTAGCAAAAGACCATATGGAGGTTGTTTTTTCCTCTTTGATATGGTACAAATGTTGCAGGTGAGGATATGTTGGGAAACATCGGCAGTCATATTTGGCCACCAATAGCTCCTTTTTGCTAATTCCAGGGTCTTTTTTATACCAGGGTGACCCGGGAGTGGAGAGTCATGTAATGATTCCAGCAGTGATAGACGGAGTATAGGAGGAATGTATAAATGGGAGCCATGATAATAACATCCATCGGACTTCAACTGTAATTCCTGTAGTGGTTTCGAAAAATCCTTCTGTTGTTCTATACGAATAATAGGCATGGTGTCGTATGTGAAACAGAGGAAGTTTTCTGAAGGAATGATACTTTGTTGAGAGGGTTGTGAGATGGACTCAGGTGGTATGCGAGAAAGTGCATCGGCTTTCTGATTTTTTGTTGAAGGTCGATAGGTAATAAGGAAATTAAAACGTGAGAAAAACAAATTCCATCTAACTTGACGGGAGGTGAGTGTTCGGGAGCTTTTTAAATACTGAAGGTTACGGTGGTCAGTATAGATGAGAGTAGGGTAGGTAGTACCCTCTAAAAGATGTCGCCAATGTTCCAGGGATAGTTTAATTGCAAGTAATTCTTTGTCCCTGATGGGGTAGTTTTGTTCAGAGAAGTTTAAGGTCCTGGAATAATAAGCTACAGGATGGAGAGGTTTATCTAGGCTCTCTCGTTGAGATAGTACTGCTCCAATTGCGAAGTTGGATGCATCAACCTCTAGAATGAACTGGAGTTTTGGGTCAGGAAAACATAGAATGGGTGCACTAGTGAATTTCTGTTTGAGTGTATCAAAAGCTGACTGGGACTCTTGGGTCCACTTGAATGGAACCTTGGCTTTTGTGAGTGTGGTTAGAGGGATTGCCAACTTAGAAAAATCTTTAATAAACTTGCGGTAGAAGTTTGCGAATCCCATAAAGGATTGAACCTGGCGTCTAGTCTTTGGGATAGGCCAGTTTAGTACTGCATCAATTTTTTTATTCTCCATAAAAATTCCAGAAGGGGATATTTCGTATCCAAGGAAGGATATGGTCTGGGAATTGAAAACACATTTTTCGGCTTTTGCATAAAGGAAATTACTTCTAAGCCGGGAAAGAACTTGCCTCACATGTAGAATGTGTTGTTCTAATGTTTTTGAGTAGATGAGAATATCATCTAAATATATGACTATGTTCACATCAAGGAGGTCTCTAAAGAGATCATTTATTAAGTGCTGAAAAGCAGAAGGCGCATTACACAACCCGAATGGCATGACTACGTACTCGAACAAACCGTAACGGGTTCAAAACGCAGTCAGCCATTCGTCTCCTGATCTTATTCGGAGAAGGTTGTATGCACCCCTTAAATCCAACTTTGTAAAAAACTTAGCTCCCTCTAATCTCTCAATAAGCTCTGGTATGAGTGGTAAAGGGTAGCGGTTCTTTACCGTAATTTTATTTAGCTGACGGTAATCGACTATAGGTCTAAGAGTACCGTCTTTGTTTTTAACAAAAAATATTCCGGCCCCAGCCGGAGAGGTCGAGGGTCGGATGAACCCTTTTCTAAGGTTCTCGTCTAAATATGTCTTTAGGTGTGATAGCTCAGTGTGAGATAGGGGAAATATGTGCCCGATTGGGATCTCTGACCCAGGGAGTATGTCAATGGGGCAGTCGTATTTTCTATGTGGAGGCAGACTCTCCACCTCCTTTTTGCTAAAAACATCAGAAAAATCTCAATAATCCTCTGGTATGGGTAGTATGTCTGCAGAGGGAGAAGTTTGTAAGACTGTACTGGGGAGACAAGTACTTTGGCAGTATGATGAATTGTAAGTAAGTGTGGAATTGAACCAGTCTATCTGGGGGTTGTGTGTATGCAACCATTGCATACCCAGAACCACCTGAGAGACCGGGCAGTTTATTACATCGAAAGAAACATATTCTCTATGCTGATCATGAGAGACCACAAGTAGAGGTATGGTATGAAATTCAACAGGCCCAGAAGAAATATTTTTTCCATCTATCCCTCTCAAGAAAACAGGAGACTGTTTCTGCATCAGTGGTATTTTATTTACAGTGGTAAATTCCTTATCTATATAAGAAGCCGTGGCACCGGAATCAATTATCGCGGTGGCGTGAAGACGAAGTTGTTCCCAATGTAACAGAAGAGGGATTTTTATGTAAGCAATTGAACTCTGTTGAGTAGTACAACAATAGAAATCTGATAAGGTCTTACCCTTGTTTTGTTTTTGGAGGGAAGGGCAGTCTCTCACAGTGTGTTCCTCAGAGGCGCAGTACAGGCATAGGTTATTGGATCGTCGTCTGAGCTTTTCTTGAGGAGTCAGAGGACCTTTGATGAAGGCTATGTCCATGGGTTCAGGGGTGTTTTTGTGTACTGAAGAGGCATGTGTGGTGTAGGATGCTTTCCTAGGGTTAGAGTCATGCCCGGACTTTTCTTGGTACCTCTCCCTGAGACGCCTATCTATTGTAATACTAACGGACATGAGCTCTTCTAAGGTACCTGGGATGTCTGTGCGAGACAACTCGTCTTTTATTCCCTCAGAGAGGCCGAGTCTGAACTGGTTCCTAAGGGACAGATTGTTCCATTGAGAGTCCTTAGCCCATTTTTTAAATTCTGTGATGTAGTCTTCGACTACTCTCTTCTTTTGTCTAAGGCCACGCTTGGCGTTTTCAGCTGTAAGCTGTTTATATGGATCCTCATACAATTGACCCATTGCATCAAAAAAATTATCCAAAGAATTTAATATTTGTTCATTATTCTCAAAATAGGTGTTTGCCCATGTACGGGGTTCACCTCTAAGGTAAGATATGGTCGTGAGTACTCTAATTCTATCGTTTGGGTAGGTATGAGGTCTTAAAGCAAACATTAGCAGGCATGCATTTTTAAACTCTCTGCAGAGAGTCCTGTCTCCATGGAAACAATCAGGAGGACTAACCTGGGGTTCATAAATAGGTGTTCTTTTGTCCACCACATCCCTAATGTAAGCTTTGAGGTTATCATTCTCCACTTTTAATGCGTTGAGACCATTTGTTAACAAATCTACTCTTTGAGTTAATGCCTGCATGTGAGTGTTAATCTCAGCTGGATCCATAAGTTTAAGGGCTTAGTATTCTGTCACACTGGTATAGGAAATCTAAAATAAAGACACAGTATTTTAGACAGGACAAGTGAATCACAACTGCTGAGATGGAAGGTGGCAACAATAATAAAGTGTATGTAGCAAGAAGATACTGAAAACCACAATAGTCACAGGGTGTGTGAAGGCGGCTTTCCTGTATCAGCAGGCTGTAATTAATGTATAGGAAGAGATTTATTATGTTAACCCTATTGCAGGCTGATTAAGTGGCTACACTATAGTCTGCAGGGAGAACATATACCACAGTTCCTCAGGTAAGATAATAATTAAAATACCCGGACTTACATGTAAGAAATGGTCAGTGTGAAGGTTAAATAAGCAAATGAACATTCAGCAGGATATTGTAAGTGAACATGAAATATCACATTTTAGGTAAGGGTTTTGCGGAAGGTAGAACTGTGTCGTAGTTATTAAGGAACACTGACAAAAGGTCATTATGCCGTTTGAGGATGTATCAAGGATAAGCGTTATAGGGCTGGCACATATCAAGGCTGAGAGGCAAGGTTTGAAAAACTTACAGCGTAGTCGGGAGAGCAGGCTAGAGCTGTGGACTGAGCGGCAGAGCAGCTGGCGTGTGACGTCACCGCGGTTGTTGCGGAGCTCCGTGGAAGTGCTGAGGCAGGAGACAGGAGCGGCTGCGTCCAGGCTAATTAAACGTTAGAGATTCTCAGACGATGGTTGGTAAATCACAGGTGCTTCAGAGGAAACTGAAGGATGAAGGTATTAAGCAACAGTAGCAAAGTTCGTGAAAAGCTTGATCTTTGAATAAAGGAAGCTTGCAGCAAATTGGGTGAACAGCGTTCACACAAAACTGGCTAGGCAATTGAAGTGTAATTCAATACTAAGCAAAGAATGAGTGAGATAGGTGTGCCTTAAATAGGGTGGAGACAGGTATGAGAAGCAGTGATCCTTAAAGGGACAGTACAACCTAAGTATAGTGTATATGGCACAGATGCATATCCTGACACTTTCATAAATGGAAAAATAAGCACACACCAAAATATGAATGTAGTATCAGATTTTATTAAAAAAACAATGCATAATAGAACAAAGAGACACATACACAAATACTGAATTACAAATGTTGTCTTTTTTTAGGAAGTGGTCTATTTTTATTAATGGGTTCTCTAAACAAGAACAAGACATAATGATACTCCCTTTTAAAAATTCAAATTTGGTACTCTTGGGAATATGATGATTCATAAGACCATGTAATGTTGAGGAAAGGGTCATGGTGGGGAGTTACAATCATTATAACAAATACTTTATTTTGTTTTTGTTTCAGTGTATTTTGATTCAAGGAGTAAAATGCTATATTTATTTATATATATTATTTAGGGTCCACATCTTTTTTTCTTTGTATTGTAGCCAAATTAAGATTGTCTGACTTACATTGTATCTGTATTATGGTCCAAGAAGGACCTGGGTGATTTACATAGCATGGAGGAGGCAAGTAAATGGAGGGAGAAAGGGTGAGTTAGAAGAAGGAAAACTGTAAAGGAAGAGGTATTGTGTTTAATTGTCTTTGGTAGCATTCCATCTTATAGTCATGAATTTGTGGGTATAAATTTTGCTTATTTTGAGGAAGCGATAACTCTCTAGTGTGAGCAGAGTTTCTACCTATTGTTTCCATAATGTCAAGGTTGGAACCTCTAAGGTCTTCCACCTATGTGGTATCAAAATCTTTGCGCTATTGATCATGATGTGTAACAGAGAGTTTTTGGCCTCATCTTTGAGGTTTGGGAGCTTGTAAAAGAGCAGAATGCATGGGTCAAACAGGATTTGTCAAGATAGTGTTTTATTCATGTGTGCTATTATGTCATGTCAGTAGGATCCCAGTCTGTCACATTTCCACCAGATATGTAACAGATCAGCTGTCTCACAACACCCCCTCCAACAGTTGTTACTAGAGTGTTTGTAGATCTTTTGGAGTCATATAAGGGTTAGGTACTATCGAGATAGAAATTTATAATTCATCTCTTGGATTCTGGCAGATACAGATGCTTTTTTATGATTATAAAAAAATTGTGTCCAGTCCCGCTCCAGTGTCAGGTATCAATTTGTATATGGAAGAGATTGTATGTGTGCATTTGTTTATTATTTGTATTATTTTATCCCATTTTAAAGAGAGTTCTGTGAGCAGTGGGTAACTTTTTGATTGTTTCTGGTCTATGGGAGGGATGTAGCCGTGCTACCCAGCCAATGTTCTCTGTTTGTAATAATTATCTATCTAATTGGACCAATTGTTTGTTATTTGAATTAAAACTTCAATCTACTATCCTTTGTAATACGGTTGCTAATCTGTATCATGACACATCAGGGACCCCAAGTCCTCCCTTGTCTTTAGAGAGGTATAACGTTTTTTTGGGAACCCTAGGTTTGGCTCTATTCCAGATAAATTGTTTTAAATTACCTTGTAGCTGTTTGAGGAAGTCTCTTGGTAGCGGTATGGGGAAAGTTTAAAGGACATACAGTATGTGTGGCAAGATATTCATTTTAATCACATGGATTCTGCCAATCCAAGAGAGTGTATTTTTTTCAAACTAGAAAAGTCCTTCACAATATTGTTTTGTAAAAGACAGTAGTTTGGCACGAATAGATCCTTTGGATCCTTAGTTAGAAGGATCCCTAGATATTTAAACTGTGTGTATTGAATGCATAGGGGGCAAGTTTGTCTTAGTTTGTCAATATGGTGGAGGTTGAGATATTTAGTAGCTCTTATTTAGATAGATTAAGGTGGATATAGGAGAGTTTACCATAATCAGAGAGTGTTTCTAGTAGGGAGGGCAATGAGGTCTCTATGTCTGTGAGTGTCATAAGAATATTGTTGGCATACATTGCCAGTTTATACTCTGAATTTTGTGTAGTCACACCCTTAATATGGGGATTAGTTCTAATTTAACACAGGGGTTGTGTAACTAGTTAGCACAGTGGAGTCTCATTCGTTATCGGAATTAACTAGACAAATCGCTCCACCAACTATGAGCGGCCATGCACCACCACCCACAGAATCGAGAAAGAGCTATCGATCTGTCAATCCTTTCCGTGTCTGGTCCAGGAGAGGTTTCCCGAGTTGGGTCAAATTAAGCCACAGGCTCCACTCCTGGTGGTGCCCTTCTATCAATTCCTTTAAGTTTCAGCTTTGCAACCATACTCTCCCTGGAACCCAAAGTCTTTGGTTTACCAGAAGCTGCTCAGCGGGTCATGGAAATAATGCAGCTGGATCACTGGTCGACATTGTTTATGGTTGGAACTACGATGGTATCATCTTCAAACCCCTGACTTTCATTCTTGATTAATGAAAACATTCTTGGCAAATGTTTTGCTTTGGTCCATCTTGCGCTGGTCCAAGAATTTAACCTCTAGTGGCACATTACACATGCCCCCGGCTGTCCCTCTTAATCATGTTCCTGGTTCCGAAAACCAACAAAATAGAACTGTGGTCCTATTCCATTATTCCTAGCTGAAGTATTTAGGTGACCGGCCTGCTTTGAACACTCTAATTTTTTTCAAAGTAAAAGTTTCGGTCTATATCCATTTTTAACCCCTTTAAACCCATTTTTAGCAATATTTAAATTATATACTTTTTTTAATATAGAAAGTGTAAATATGAGTGTAAAACTTTATTTTAATATGTTTTGATGTGTTTTGTGAACATTTTCTTTAGCCCTTACACCTTACTTCAGGTCTTAAGTCATGCTTAATATTCTAGCACAGTTTCGGCTTTCGGTACGAACTATAACTTTCAACTTGTAATAGGATGTAAGCTAGTATGATGGTGGTCTTCATTGAAAGTATGGGTTGCACTAGAGTGATGCCAGCTCTGCTAACCCTTCTCAGGTAAATGCGATTTACAATGGACTTGTAATATTAAGTCGCACACTAATGTTAGCACGGTCCAGTGGTATTGCTTATAGTGCACCACGCTTTCATTAGCACGCCACTTGCAATCTAACCCTTAATCTTTAAACTCTTAAAAATGGGAAATTCTAAACTGAATTCCTTTTCCACAGAGAAAATAGTTGCTTCAATTGAACAAAGTCTATGTACCATAGCTGATTGTGTGCTGTTGCAATAGTGATGATTAAACCAGTAGATTATTTTCACTTACCGGTTTTACCACCTACGCAAAACCTTTCAACCTCTGAAATAATTTACTGTGAAGCTTAAAGCTAGATTCTGTGAAACCCAGGTTAAAAACCACTGTGTTATGTATTATGACTAAGTCTACTTTAATTGGTCTCTAAATAAATTATTTCACCACTAAACCAGTAACCTTTACACCCTTACATACAATATACACTTTTTAAATAGTATATCTGGATATTTTTCATGTTTCATGTCCCTTTAATTAAAAGTCTGCCCTGGTTGGCCCTTTACTTATAATTGCTTTGATATATCACACACACAATATCCTAGAAGCCTGATTTTGTGGCATTCTTGGTTCAGTGACCTTGATTCATTAAAACTAGCTGCAACTCTAAGATCAAGTCTGAAAGGTACAATATGGGAATAAAAAAAAAACTTTGAAACTGAAGGATCTGTATCTCAGTTAAATAGGCTATGAAAAGTAAGTCCTGTTTTCATAGTTTATTTTGTATATTGCAGCACATTAAAGGGACAGTCTAGTCAAAATTAAACTTTCATGATTCAGATAGGGCATGTAATTTTAAACAATTTTCCAATTTACTTCTATTGTCTAATTTGCTTAAGTCTTTAGATATCCTTTGTTGAAGAAATAGCAATGCACATGTGTGAGCCAATCAGGCCTCTATGTGCAGCAACCAATAAGCAGCTGCTGAGCATATCTAAATATGCTTTTCAGCAAGTGATATCAAGAGAATGAAGCAAATTTGATAATAGAAGTAAATTAGAAACTTGTTTAAAATGACATGCTCTTTCTAAATCACAAAAGAAAAAGGGGGTTTGTATCAACGTGTCTACTTTTCCTGCCTTCGCCGGCCCAATACGCCCGCCTAAGCTCGCCTCACATCGCCGCCGCGGACCTGCAAAAATTCGCCTAAGTTATCAAAAAAGCTGTCAAAAAGCCGTGCACCAAGTACGGGGCGATGAGCAGCGGACTGTGAGAGTTATCACTCATCCGATCTCGCTGCTCTTTGGCTTTTTGACAGCTTTCTTGCTAGCCTGTCACTAAGCACTCACACTAACTACACTGTTCTACCCCCTATTCCGGCGCCCCCGGAGCCTCCCGCAACTAAATAAAGTTACTAACCCCTAAACCGCCGCTCCTAGACCCCGTCGCAACTCTTATAAATGTATTAAACCCTAAACCGCCGCTCCTAGACCCCGCCGCAACTCTTATAAATGTATTAACCCCTAAACCGCCGCTCCCAGACACCGCTGCCACCTACATTATACCTAGTAAACCCTATCCTGTCCCCCCTATACCGTTGCCCTCTATAATAAAGTTATTAACCCCTATCCTGCTGAACCCGCACCTCGCCGCAACTAAATAAATAGTTTAACCCCTAAACCGCCGCTCCCTGACCCCGCCGCAACCTATATTAAATTTATTAACCCCTATCCTGCCCCCCCTACACCGTCGCCACCTATAATACATTTATTAACCCCTATCCTGCCCCCCACTACACCGCCGCCACTGTAATAAAATTATTAACCCCAAAACCTAAGTCTAACACTAACCCTAACACCCCCCTAACTTAAATATTAATTAAATAAATCTAAATAATATTTCTATTATGAACTAAATTAATCCTATTTAAAACTAAATACTTACCTTTAAAATAAACCCTAATATAGCTACAATATAAATAATAATTATATTGTAGCTATCTTAGGATTTATTTTTATTTTACAGGCAAATTTCAATTTATTTTAACTAGGTACAATAGCTATTAAATAGTTATTAACTATTTAATAGCTTACCTAGCTAAAATAAAGAGAAATTAACCTGTAAAATAAAAACTAACCTAAGTTACAATTACACCTAACACTACACTATACTTTAATAAATTATTCCTATTTAAAACTAAATACTTCAATGTAAAATAAACCCTAAGATAGCTACAATGTAATTAATAATTACATTGGAGCTATTTTAGGATTTATATTTATTTTACAGGTAACTTTGTATTTATTTTAGCTAGTTAGAATAGTTATTAAATAGTTATTAACTATTTAATAACTACCTAGCTAAAAAAAATACAAAATTACCAGTAAAATAAATCCTAACCTAAGTTACAATTAAACCTAACACTACACTATCATTAAATTAATTAAATAAATTAACTACAAATAACTACAATTAAATACAATTACATAAACTAACTAAAGTACAAAAAATAAAAAAGCTAAGTTACAAAAAAAAAAAAGTTACAAACATTTAAAAAATATTACAACAATTTTAAGCTAATTACACCTAATCTAAGCCCCCTAATAAAATAACAAACCCCCCCCAAAATAAAAAAATGCCCTACCCTATTCTAAATTAAAAAAGTTCAAAGCTCTTTTACCTTACCAGCCCTTAAAAGGGCCTTTTGTGGGGCATGCCCCAAAGAATTCAGCTCTTTTGCCTGTAAAAGAAAAATACAACCCCCTGATCGGAACAGCCAATAGAATGCGAGCTCAATCTGATTGGCTGATTGGATCAGCCAATCGGATTGAACTTGAATCTGATTGGCTGATTCAATCAGCCAATCAGATTTTTCCTACCTTAATTCCGACTTAGGTTTAGGGGTTAATAATTTTATTACAGTGGCGGCGGTGTAGTGGGGGGCAGGATAGGGGTTAATAAATGTATTATAGGTGGCGACGGTGTAGGGGGGGCAGATTAGGGGTTAATAAATTTAATATAGGTTGCGGCAGGGTCCGGGAGGGGCGGTGTAGGGGTTAAACTATTTATTTAGTTGCGGCGAGGTGCGGGATCGGCAGGATAGGGGTTAATAACTTTATTATAGAGGGCGGCGGTATAGGGGGGGCAGGATAGGGGTTACTAGGTATAATGTAGGTGGCGGGGTTAATACATTTATTATAGTTGCGGCGGGGTCAGGGAGCGGCGGTTTAGGGGTAAATATGTATAGAGTAGCTTGCGGTGGGCTCCGGGAGCGGCGGTTTAGGGGGTAATAACTTTATTTAGTTGCGGCGGTGTAGGGGGGACAGATTAGGGGTGTCTACACCTAACACCCTAACATGTACCCCGGGTGTTTAGACTCGGGGTACATGTTAGGGTGTTAGGTGTAGACAGTTCCCATAGGAATCAATGGGATGTCTGGCAGCAGCAAACTTGTACTTTCGCTATGGTCAGACTCCCTTTGATTCCTATGGGATCCACCGCCTCCAGGGTGGCGGTTTGAAAACCAGGTACGCTGGGCCGGAAAAGTGCCGAGCGTACCTGCTAGTTTTTTGATAACTAGCAAAAGTAGTCAGATTGTGCCGCAACATCTGGAGTGACGTAAGAATCGATCTGTGTCGGACTGAGTCCGGGGAATCGAAGTTTACGTCACAAAATTCTACTTTTTCCGGTCTCTAGCCTTTGATAACTAAGGCGAATCAGCCTCGCCACAAATACGCTGCAGAATTCCAGCGTATTTGAGGTTGACGGCTTGATAACTAGGCCCCAAAATGTGGGTTTCATGTCCCTTTAAAGGGACATTCCAGCCAGAACTGGAATCCACGTGGATGCATATCCATTTTGCATAGAAACATTTTTGTAATATACCTGTATTAGCAAAAATGCTTTTAATAAAAGCTTTAGCTGTTTCAAAAGTGTATTTAAGTATGCTCCATGTACCAGAATTTTAAACTCAGCACTTACTCAGAGAGCCTAGGGTGTTTGTACCATCTGGTAATGACTCAATTTTTTTAATTGCTGACATGATACAATCCACACTGGTGCTCTGAGTAGCTGCAGGGTTTAAAATGCTGGTGCACTGAGAATATCTATTAATTCTTCACATGCACAGAAAAATGTTAACACTAAAATAGTGATTTTTTGAACTTTTAATAGAAGCATCTTTGCCAATACATTTTTATTGCAAATATGTTTCAATTCAAAAAAGTATGTGCATTTAAATTTTGACCGGACTATCCCTTTAAGGATTATAATTTTATTTAACACTTTATGTTATGTAAAATGGGTCACAATGTTTATTTAAGTCACCTGGAAAAGGGGATTCCTTGGGAGTGAATTTAAAAAAAAAAAAAAAAGCAAAACAAAAAAACAACAAAATTTGTAAAATGATAAAAAAACTCTTATGAGAAACGAGAAATTCAAGTACATTAAACTCAAAAATGTAATAATTAAAGTAAAAATTGAATTCCCCATACAAGTTTATTAATGCATAATTTAAAAAAAAATCAACACACTTATTATTTATTTTCCTGCCTTTCCTATAATTTAACCCTCAAAAATGTAGTGTTTCTACTCCCACCAGAAAGGCTGGAGCACATTCCGGGGAAAGCAGATTCCTGACAATTCTACTGATGCTGATTTATACACAAGCTTGTTTATATCTTTGTCTACCTGGGTATAGCAAAGCCATTCAAGAGATATGTGTATAGTGTATTGCTGTGTCCTGGGCCTGCAATAAAATACCTAAAAAAAAAAATTTCTTTTACAAAATTACATATTTATTGACGTTGAATTTGCAATACAAATTAAAATGCACTAACAACAGTGGATTTCATTTGTATTCACTTTATGCAGAGGAGTTTTAGCAGCGTCAGATGCTGCCAGGTTAACCATGTAGCGCATTACAAGAAGCTACTTTCCTTAATGCTACATTACATTCTAGAAGCAGCTTGCAGCAAGCTCTAGGATAAGCCCTACTTTCTTATTGTAATTAGCAGGGACTGTAGTTATATGAGCAGTTAGCTTGCAGCCAGCACCAGGAAGCTTAACTGATATATGGTCATCAAAAGTGGGATGCAAATGGGCACTTGCTACTTACTGTAATAATGAAAGGGGCAGGGTATTGGCAGTTAGTTTAACTTAAAGGGACATACAAGTCTCAATTAAGCTTTCATGGTTTAGTTCGGAGGCAGCAATTCTCTCTTGAGACCTAGCTGGTGGCAGATTGATACACACATATACCTCTTGTAATAATGCCAGTGCTATGGATTAACATTAAGCTGCTGAGTGGCCTTGTTCTTATTTGAAATTAATTGAAGATCATTTTACTTATCTTTTCTAGGTTATAGCCAGTGGGTTTTTTTTGCCATTAAAGGGACGCTAAAGTCAAAATTAAACTTTCTTGATTCAGATAGAGAATGCAAGTTTAATTTACATTATCACTTTGTGTTCTGTCTTTTTTTATATACACACTTTCTGAAGCACCAGCTACTACTGAGCATGTGCAAGAGTTCACAGTGTATACCTATACGTGTCTATAATTGGTTTATGGCTGTCACATGTTTCAGTGGGCATGGGAATAGAAGTAATCTTTTAAATTTCTCAAAAATAAACAAATCTGCTGATAATTTGAAAATCAGTCTATGGGCTCTATTTATTAAGCAGTGGATGCTGCTTCGGAGCCCCATCGGAGGCCACTGCTTCTTAACCTGTCTGCCACCTTTTAGGTGGCGGATTGAAATCATCCCTATCCGATATGATTGAGATGATTGACAGCCCCTGCTAGCGGTCGATTGGCTGCCAGGGAGCAGGGGGCGGCATTGCACAAGCATTTCACCAGAAATAATTGTGCAATGTTTAATGTGGACAGCGTATGCTGTCCACATTTAGCGATGTAGAGCGGACATGATTCGATACAGTGAATGATGTTTGCTCGACATTTAATAAATCAAACTCTATGTGCTATAATGTTGTCTTTTTATTGTGCATTTGTGTATTATGAAATTCTACTGTGTGTATTGGTCCTTTAGCACACACAGTGCGGATCAGGTCCGACAGACCTCGCTGAATACAGCGAGCAATACGCTTGCCGTATTCAGCATTGCACCAGCAGCTCACACTCGCGGCCAATGAGCTGCCAGCAGGGAGGTGTCAATCAACCCGATCGTACTCGATCGGGTTGATTTCCGGCAATGTCTGTCCGCCTGCTCAGAGCAGGCGGACAGGTTATGGATCAGCGGTCTTTGTGACCGCTGCTTCATAACTGCTGTTTCTGGCGAGCCTGCAGGCTCACCAGAAACACGGGGCATCAAGCTACATTCAGAGCTTGATACATATGCCCCATAGGGTCTGTTTTCTAATGTTAAAATGAGGTCTCTGGACAGAATAGAAATTGCTTTACCAATCTTGCAGTTGGGAGCACAAGCCTGACCATGGGCTTTCCGGCGGATTCTGGAGGCATGAGCACGATTTGTCGCCTAAACTTTGACTAATGAGGGATTTAGAAAGATGTGATTGACTATCTCATCTCCCAATCATGTTTCACTGTGTCAAAGCAGACTAGATTGTCTTGTTTTTATGTTTTAGTTGCTATTATTATTAGCGGTTATTTGTAGAGCGCCAACAGATACCGCAGCGCTAGTTGTCTTGAGATTTTTGTTTTTAAGTTTACTTTTCTGCATAAATCACTGTTGTTTTGTAGAGGATGTTGTTGTTTTGCATTTTTATTCGCTTTGAAAGGTTTTTCTAGAAGTTTCTAAAAGTTCTATACAGCGGGAAGTTAACAAGAAGTATTTCTAAAGGATTGCAATTAACAGCTAAATCTTTATTACTTGTACACATATTATTATTTTACCCATTTACCATATAAGAATAATAATAATGAAAAATAAAAAGCCAAAGAATAAAGTTGATTCTATACTACTTCCATGTGATCTAATAGCAATGGGAATTTGTATACAAATGCAAAACAAGTGATTAAGTTTTTAAACTTTTAAAGATGTCATTACAGGTTAAAAACTGTAAATTAAGCATTCACCACACTTACTTGACCTCTAATGTCTTATTTCACAAAATAGCATCACTAGTATTGTGCGTGCTGATAAAGCTAAACCACAAATCAATAACTGCAGGCTTGAGAATCAATATGGTGCAGGAGCCAGTGTTTGCCATCTCTTAACTTCTTGGAAACCTTTGTGCAGAATTGTAAGTTGCCATAAAAAAAATCTATTACCACATTAATTTATTATCATTTACAGGAATTTATCACTAGCCTAAACCCACACAAAACAATTGCGAAAAGATGCAATTGATCTTACATGGTAGTATAACAGTTAAAAATCAGCATAACTTATGTTATTCTGTAGACGGTCTCCGTCAAGCAGATAAGACAGAATTCTTATTTAGCATTAACAAATTAAGTAGATGTTACTGACAAGTAAGATTTGATAAAAGTCACGTAGAGCAGCTATGAAAGGAAATCGTTTTATTTGTAATAATCACTTGAGAATGATTTTCAAGTTTAAAATATGCTTGTGTCTCTGTGAGATATGGTTGAAATGTAATATACTCCTGTGTTCCTATATTTTTATCATAAACACAAATGCATATTCAGGTTCAGGAGTAATTTGCATAAACATTTCTTTACGGAAAGAGTGGTTGATTTATGGATTAGACTTCCAATAAAGGTGGTAAGGACAAAGACTATTAGCAAATTCAGTAATGTCTTGTGCATAAGAATTAATTAAGTTTATATGGGCAAGATTTATGGGACTGTTAGTTCTTATCTGCCTTATTTTGACTTATTTTACAAATAATCAAGCAAAGTAAGCAGTTGCCTATGGTCAGAATAGAATAACCCTAGCTGGTCATGTGATTTGATAAGTTTTAAATGTAAATTCAATCATTCTTAGTTACATGAGTAAACAAACATTGATAATAAAACATCTGCAATAATAACTTGTTTCTTTCAATGTGCCAGGCTACTAAATTATTCTTCTCTTGACCTTCCAAAATTCAAAGTACAAAACCATTAAGTCCCACACACAGACTAGAAAAAAACTAGAAAGATTTTGGAGATATAGAAGAAGTGTCTTCATGGGTTTTAATCTCCAAGAGACAGATGTTGGAATAGCATTTGCTGACATAGGATAATATGTGAGGTGCCAATAGCAAGGATGAGAGTGAAATTCAGAGCATTTGACAAAAGCAGTAAGAGATGAGTTGTACATGGAGAAAACAAGAGAGACTAGAAATGAACCTTGAGGCAACCTAGCAGACACAGGGCACCATTTATCAAGCACCAGGCAAAGTTTAGCTCCCGGGAACCTGTCCGCCAAGCATCACGTCGAATGCTTGTTTACCGAATCCCAGGTCCACTATCGTGGTGTTACACTTGAGTCTGAACCCACATTCCCTCCACATATACAAGCCCTTACCAATCCTGCAGTGCACACAATATTTCCAGAATTTGCTATTTCCTTACTAAAGAAACTAGAAAAATACTAATTTTCTCATTTTGTTACTTATTGACTACTGCAACTTACTTGCCAATCTACATCAGTCCCTAGACTGGCTCCTTATACATGGAATATAATATAATAAAATTAAGACTATATATAATATAATATATATTTATATATACAGTAAATATTAACCCTAATCTATAAAGCACTCAACAATCTCACCCCCTACTATTTTTGCTCAATCATCTTAACATACTCCCTAACTCTCCCTCTTACCTATGTCTCTCCACTACTGTCTTTTGGAAATCTCTACCCCTCTCCATCATACTGTCTCCAACCTTGTAAAGTTTCATGAACTCTTTGAAACCCCACCTATTTAGAGAAATTTACCATCTCTCCTAGCCACAATAAATCCAGAACTGATTTTACTCGCTACTGCAGCTACAATCTATGTGAGAAGCTACCGAAGACATTATGTCTCTGCACCCTCCACTTATAGAGGGATATTTATCAAGCCAACAACCGCAAATACGCTGGAGTTCCGCAGCGTAATTGTGGCGAGCCTGATTTGACCCATTTATCAAAGCCTACAGACCGGCAAAAGTTGAAATTTGTGACGTAACATACGATCCGCCAGTCTCAATCCGACACAGATCGATGCTTACGTCATTACAGATGTTCCGAATACGAATTCGGCACTATCTGACACCTTTTGAAATTTATCAAATTTCTAACAGGTACGCTTGTCACTATTCCGGCCCAGCATACCTGGTTTTCAATCCGCCACCCTGGAGGCCGCGGATGACATAGGAATCAATGGGAGTCTGAAAGCAGCGAAAGTGTATGTTTGATGCTGCCAGATATCCCATTGATTTCTATGGTAGAAAACAATTTACATTTACACCTAACACCCTAACATAAGCCCCGAGTCTAAACACCCCTAATCTGCCGCCTGACATCGCCGCCACCTACATAATGTTGTTAACTCCTATCCCGCCGCTCCCGGACCCCACCGCAACTAAATAATTGTATAACCCCTATCCCACCGCTCCCTGACCCTGCCGCAACTAAATAAATGTATTAACCCCTATCCCGCCACTCCCGGACCCCTGACACAGCTAAATAAATGTATTAACCTATATCCCGCCTCTCCTGGAGCCCACCGCAACTAAATAAATGTATTAACCCCTATCCCTCCACTCCCGGAGCCCACCGCAACTCTAATAAAGTTAGTAACCCTATATCCCGCCTCTCCCAGACCCCTCCTCAACTAAATAAATGTATTAACCCCTAAACCCCTGGCCTCCCACAACACTACCACTTACTCAACCTATTAACCCCTAAACCGCCAGCCCCCCACATTGCCATAAACTAAATTAAGCTATTAACCCCTAAACCTAACAACCCACTAACTTTACATTAAATATTAACTCATCCCTATATAATACATTTAATCTTACCTTTAGAATTAAAATAAACTATATTAAACTACTAATTAACCTACCCTATTATCCTACAATTACATTAAACTATATTAAACTATGAATTAACCTACCCTAACTATTATGCTAAAATTACATTAAACTAAAAATTAAATTAACTATATTACATATTTAAAAACCTAACCCTACTCAAGCTATTTAAATCTACTATTAAAAATTACTAAGTTACAAAAAAATAACAACTAAGTTACACAAAATAAAAAAATAAATGATCAAATATTTAAACTAATTACACCTAATAGCCCTATCAAAATAAAAAAGCCCCCCCCCCAAAAAAAAAACCCTAGCCTACACTAAACTACCAATGGCCCTTAAAATGGCCTTTTGCGGGGCATTGCCCCAAAGAAATAAGCTCTTTTACCTGTTAAAAAAAATACAAATACTCCCCCCAACAGTAAAACCCACCACCCACACAACCAACATTAACCCCCGAAGATCCACTTACAGTTTTCGAAGACCAGACATCCATCCTCATCCAAGCGGCAGAAGTCCTCAGCGAAGCTGGCACAAGTCTTCATCTAAGCGGGCAGAAGTCTTCATCCAGACTGCATCTTCTATCTTCATCCTTCCGGTGCGGAACGGCTCCATCTTCAAGACATCCGGTGTGGAGCATCCTCTTCTTACAACGTCTCTTGAAGAATGAAGTTTCCTTTAAATGACGTCATCCAAGATGGCATCTCTTACATTCCAATTGGCTGATAGAGCAGCGGGATCGGGGTCTAAACATTTTAGTATAGTGGCGGTGTTTAGTTATTGGGTATAAATAAAGTTGGGAAAAAGCCGAATAGTAGCAAGATCGATGACTGTTAGTTAACAACAGTCCGCTGCTCATAGCCCAGTACTTGGTGCGCAGCTTTTTGACAGCTTTTTTTATAAATAAGGAAAGCGTAATCAGGTCCGCGGCCGCGATGTTAGGCGAGCGTATTGGTGCCGTCGAATGCAGCATAGTTGACGTCTTAATAGATAGGCCTCATAGACTATAAGCTCTTTAGCATAGGGACCTCATCCTCCTGTTCTAACTTGTTTTGTTTAGTCTGTAATGTATTTGTGTCTTACTACATATCATTGCCATTGTATACCAAAGTTTGCGGTGCTATACAAATAAATGATAGTTATAATAATAATTAAAGGGACAGTCTACACCTTAGTCATCTTAAAGTCTTACCTTAGATTAAGCTGCAAACAGCCTCCTTCACCCTTTTTATATCATGCAGCAGGAACAGTAAAAAAGTTATTTTAAAATGAATAGTGTTTCTGTCCAGTTTAAAGTGGCTGCCAGTGCCAAGCTCAGCCCACTGATAACATCACAATCTGGGCTGCATCTAGGCACTCTGCTGAATAGCATTGACAGTCTGTTTAATCCAACTACTGAGCCTTTTGTGATTGGATGCCATATGCAGCCCAGATCATGTGATCAGTGTGCTGAGCTTGGCAGCCATTTCAAACTGGCCAGAAACAATATTCATTTTAGATTAACTTGTTTACTGTTCCTACTGCATGATATAGAAAGGGTGCAGGATGCTATTTGTAGCTTAATCTAAGGTAACACTCTAAGATGACTAAGATGTAGACTGTTCCTTTAACATCTTTATACACACAATTTGAATAGAGGAATTAGGGAGCTGAAATCCTAAAAGTCTGAATATTTAGACCTAGTGGCTTTCATCATTTTAGAGCTCATGCAGTGCTCCCCCACTACAGATTCATAATACTTGGCTGGTTTAAAGCGATACAAATATATATATATAACATTGATTATAATATTTTATTATGTTTTAAATCATGTATTGCCATGTATTTTCAATAAGCATTTTTATGTAAGTTTTAATGGCTATTGTAAAAACAGTTTAAAAAGGTAATAACACGCTCTTGATGATAAAAATTAACATTTATTGGAACATTAAAAATTTACCAAGCCACCAAGTACAAAATAATATGTTAAAATGTGAACAGTGCCAGATTCAATATATTGGTTTCACCTCTAGAGACATAAAGTCCAGGTTAAGAGAACATCTTTCCACTCCTGGCAAGGGTAAGTCCTCTACCCCCCCCCCCCCCTGATAAGACACTTTTCTGAAATCCACAATGGCAATTTAAACACAATGAAGTGGTGTGCCATGGAACAAGTTAGGACACCTAACGGGGAGGAGATGTGGACAAACTCCTGGCCAAGAGGGAAATCTTTTGGATGTTCAAATTGAGGACAAGATATCCAGAGGGTCTAAACTCTAGGTATGATATCATCAATTATTGGCAGTGATCAGCTTCATCTTCAGAAGCTGTCATTTTTGCATAATTGATACTATCCACTTCTGCCCCATTGATTCCTTGTTGTTTCCTCGTTTTTGTCTTAATTTTGAGAGAGGATACACTGGGTATACTATATTCTTAGGATAGTATAAATACCTCAAATCTCTCTGAAATACTAGGTATACCCATAAATATGAGCATGAGTATTGTTCTATCAAGAAGTTTTGCTTTCCATCTTTGCATTATGTATTTTTTCATAATCCCATTGTTCACACAAATTGTATAGGAATAGGTACCCACACTGTACACCTTTTTACAGAAGCCTAACTATGCCCATACTCTCTAGAATGTCAACCCATTATGCATATGTTTCCAGGTCATATATCATATTATTACACACAATGCATGGTGTTGTTGTCAATCATTGTACATTTTATATGATGTGTTTATATGATTTTAGACTTTGCTTGTATGCTAGTCATTTTGCGCTGTTTTGTCTATGTACTTAACTATTTGCACACATTGCAGTGTAATTGTGTTTGGCAAATCCAAATAAATTAATGTAATTTCTATTTGACCATCACATGTTGTTCCGCTATGGCAGAGTTGCAATTTGTATGCCATTGTTTGTTTCCTTTTGTAGCGATACTATGTAAACCTATTCTATCCATGTATGTTTGTTTCTCCATTTAAACAGTTGACAGCTTGTGACGTATATGTATTAGATGAGATGTGCTAAACACACATGTGTTTTCTGTAGAGAAGCTCCCCCCCCCCCTTTTTTTTAACCAATCAGTTACTTGTAGAGTGTTTTTAAGATTAGTTAGATATGCACAAGTTAGGCTATGATTGCGGGACATTCCCGAAACGCGTAAGCCGTTGTGCTGCGCTCCTCACAGACTTTTTGTACTTGGTGCTTGGTAAATTTTTAATGTTCCAATAAATTTTAATTTTTATCACTGCATTCTCTATGACCGGCAATATGCTCTTAATTTGGTGCTTGCTGACGTACCACTGGATTGGATATAGGATATCAGACGTCACACCCCTTTGAAGCCCAATGATTCACAGAAGTGATACTGTGTAGCGGTTTAGTGATGGGAGACAGAAGTTTTCTGCGCCCAGACTAGATTTTAATGCAGAACCCCTGCATTCACAGGTACCGAGATTTTTTCTACACATAGAGGCGGCTTTTGTGAACTGAATATAATCTGAAGTGAGAGGGTTTTATTTTAATCAGTGTAAACACAAGTTTGTTTCAGACCTGAGATTGTCTGACAACCTAGTCCGTACAAGAGGTGCGAGAAGGAATATGTCCTAGGGTGAGATTTTTTCTACACATAGAGGCGGCTTTTGTGAACTGAATATAATCTGAAGTGAGAGGGTTTTATTTTAATCAGTGTAAACACAAGTTTGTTTCAGACCTGAGATTGTCTGACAACCTAGTCCGTACAAGAGGTGCGAGAAGGAATATGTCCTAGGGTGAACACTGAATACTCCTCACACTACAGGTCTCTCAGCACCGCAATTCACAAACAAGATATACACCTAGGGGCTTTTTTGGGACATTTATCCTTTCCATTTTTTCATGAACATTATGAACATGCTCTATGGAAGAGCTAATGTATAGTCTGTAAACCCAATCTTTATTGTAAAAAAACAGCCTCTGAGAGGTTGCAAGGTGTTACGGTTACCCTTAGTCTCGCTGAGAGATGGACCGCTTAGTAGCCTGGATTCCTATTGCTGAAGAGGGGAGAAACTGCTTTCCATAGTATTCTATATGAGTCTCGCAAATGTAGAATAATCCCCCTTAGCTGTAGTACAGCTAGGATACCCTTCTGCCCACAAAAACGAGTCAACGCTGCGATTGAGGGACAACCAAGAACTGAGGACTGGGATGCCCAGCCTGCTTTTTATTTAGGTTACATGCACACAGGGCACTCCCAGGGGGGGAAGCATAAAATCCCCCATCACACATTTAGACAAAGCCCTTGGACAGGCCACCGCAGATAACAAGTACACACAAGAAAACAATTGAGTCCTTCTTATCACCTAGCAGTGAATGCTTATCACAAACTTAATTACAGTACACAATATGCTAGGAAACCTGCCTCAGAAAATAGTTTTCTCAAAACTGAACAGAGTTAACCCTTTATGAAATGATACTTGTTACAGTTTTCTTGGAGCCCTTCTTAGGCGCTGGCTTGGCTGGTTCAGGCATTGCTGCTGGGAAATAAGTTTCTTCACAACAAAATAACTAATGCTTCTGTAACAGTGCTCCCTTTCTGTGGAACACTCTGGCAGACACGGTCTGACCCCTTTTCGGGGCAGACTAAGGCTGTCCAGACCGCTGGTTATGCGGGGCTGAGGTCGGTTTGTCTGGACAACCCGTCGGCGTTGCCATTCTGTTTCCCAGGTCTGTAAGTAATGGTGAAATTGAAGGGTTGCAACGATAAACTCCAACGTAATAGCCTGCCATTATCTCCAGAGACCCGGTTCAGCCACACCAACGGGTTATGGTCGGTGACCAGAGTGAACTCCTGCCCATATAAATAGGGAGTCAATTTCTTTAATGCCCACACCAAAGCCAAACACTCCTTTTCGACCGCTGCATAGCTGACTTCGCGGGGCAGGAGCTTCCGGCTGATGTAGGCAACTGGATGCTCCCCTCCATCTTCGCCTAATTGGCTGAGGACGGCTCCCAGCCCGAACATGGAAGCATCTGTGTGGACGATAAAACGTTTGTTAAGGGCTGGAGCCGCCAAGACAGGAGCGTTAATTAGAGCATTTTTGAGAGCCTGGAAAGCCGTTTCACAGTGGGGAGACCACAGGACCTGTCGAGGTAAGTTCTTCTTGGTCAAGTCAGTCAGGGGTTTGGCAAGTGTGCTGTAGTCTGGTACGAACCGTCTATAGTACCCTGCCGTGCCCAGGAAGGCTAGGACCTGAGTCTTAGTGATGGGGGTGGGCCAATTGGCGACAGCTTCTATCTTGGCCGGCTCTGGTCGCTGCTTTCCACACCCCACCCGGTGACCCAGGTACTGTACCTCGGCCATCCCAAAGTGGCATTTTTCTGGCTTCAGAGTCAGGCCAGCAGCCCGGATCTGATCCAGAACCATTCCTATGTGAGCTAAGTGGTCCTCCCATGACTCACTGTGGATCGCTATGTCGTCCAGGTAGGCGCAAGCAAAACTCTGGAAGCCATCCAGGAGCCTATCCACCAAGCGCTGGAATGTAGCTGGGGCATTCTTCATCCCAAACGGCATTACCCTAAACTGATATAAGCCGAATGGGGTGACGAATGCCGACTTGGGGATAGCCTCCGGGGCCAGGGGAATCTGCCAGTAACCTTTGCAGAGGTCAATAGTGGTCAGGTAATTTCCCCTGGCTATACGATCGAGTAGCTCGTCTACCCTGGGCATAGGGTAAGCGTCCGTCACTGTCTTTTCATTGAGCCTCCGATAGTCTACGCAGAACCGGGTGGTCCCATCTTTCTTGGGCACCAAGACAACTGGGGAGGCCCAGGGACTATCGGAGGGCTCAATTACCCCGAGTTGGAGCATCTCATCGATCTCCTTCTTCATTCCTATCCTAACTGCTTCGGGGATTCGGTACGGAGCCTGGCGCAAGGGAGCTTGTCCCGGAGTATCTACCTGGTGGGTGGTTAAAGTAGTGTACCCTGGCTTCGGGGAGAAGGTGAGGTGTTTGGACTGTAGGAGTTGGTTGAGCTGCTCCCTTTCAGTGGGGCTAAGTCGGTCTCCTATCTGAACCTGAGCCACTATACCTGTGGGGAGACACTTTTCTAATAGGTCTGGAATGGGTAGACTGTCGGGGCCTTCCTGAGGGGAACAACATACGGCCGTCACGTTCTCTGGTCGCTCAAAATATTCCTTGAGCATGTTTACATGGAATGTCTTTCTAAGATTGTTGTCGTGGCAGCTAGCTATCACATAAGTGGTGTCTCCCCTTTTCTCTACGATCTGGTAGGGGCCCTGCCAGGACGCCTGCAATTTGTCTGTCTTCACCGGCTTAAGTACTAACACCTTTTGTCCTATGGTAAAGATTCTCTTTCGGGCCCCCCGATCGTACCATACTTTCTGTCTTCTCTGGGCCGACTGGAGATTAGCCCGCACGGATTTGGCTAATTGCTCCATTCGGTCCCTGAGTTCCAGCACGTATGGCACAATGGGGACACCGTCAGTCTCCATCTCTCCCTCCCAGTGCTCCCGGATCAGGTTTAGGGGTCCCCGTACCTTTCTTCCGTAGAGCAACTCGAAGGGAGAGAACCCTGTCGTTTCCTGGGGCACCTCCCGATAAGCAAAAAGGAGGTGCGGCAGGAAGCGTTCCCAGTCTCGGTATTCCTGAGTGAACGTCTTGAGCATTTGCTTGAGGGTCCCATTGAACCTCTCACACAGCCCGTTCGTCTGGGGGTGGTATGGGGAGCTCAGGAGGGACTTAATTTTGCAAACCTGCCAGAGTTGTTGGGTCAATTCAGCCGTAAATTGGGTGCCTCGGTCGGATAGGATTTCTTTTGGAAATCCTACCCGGGAGAACACCTGTACTAGTGCATTCGCTACCGTATCCGCTTGTATGTTGGATAGGGCGACAGCCTCTGGGTACCTGGTAGCGTAGTCCACTACGGTAAGAATGTAGCGCTTACCGGAGGGACTAGGGGTAGCCAGTGGTCCCACTAGGTCAATAGCAACCCGGCTGAAGGGTTCCTCTACAATGGGCATATTTACTAGATGGGCTTTAGGGTGATCGCCTCGCCTTCCTACTCGTTGACACACATCGCAGGTGTTACAGTAAGTTCTAACGTCGGCGTGTACCCCTGGCCAAAAGAACGTGTGAGTAATGCGGTGTAGGGTACGGGTTACAGCTAGGTGGCCTGCTAAGGGGATGTCATGGCCTATCTTGAGGATTTCTTGACGGTATTTGTGGGGCACTACCAGCTGTCGCCTACGCTGTCCCCTTTTCTCTGTCCAGCGGTATAGTTTCCCTTTTTCCCATAAGAATGTTTCATTATCTGCCCCGCCCCCTCCGGTCTCTGCTCGTTCCCGGTACTTTTGTAAGGTCGGGTCAGTCTTAGACTCTGTCTCGAAAGCATCTGGGGTGTCCCAGGGTATGGGGCCTAACATGTCAGGCAATGTCGGGGTAGGTCTTACCTGTGTCTCCCGCACTGGTGAGAGTTCTCGCTCCGTCCGGGCTTGGGCCCGTGTAGTCACTGGGTCCGCCTCGTTGTTGCATACTGGAGCATAGGCAGAAGTCATGGGGCCCAAATCATTGCCCAGTAGTACTTCGGCAGGTAAATTATCCATTATGCCCACATTCACAGCCCCCTTTCCCGCTCCCCAATCAAGATGCACTTTAGCTGTTGGAATTTTGTACACATCCCCCCCCGCCACTCTAACGGCCACAGTCTGTCCAGATCGCTTGTGCTCCGGCACCAAATGACTCTGTACCAGCGTGATAGTAGCCCCTGTGTCTCTCAATCCCTCGGTAGATCGCCCCTCGAGCCATACCTTCTGCCGATGGTGCTGGCGGTTATCTGAGGCAGCATATACAGGGTCCGCCTCGTGAAGCGGCCCCAAATATTCCTCCATAGGGGCCTCTTGGTTAACACAGAGGGTCCGGGCCGGACGATATGCCCCAGAGGGGTAATTGTAATTCCTGGGTGTCTGGTGCGTATTAAGGGGGCAGCTAGCCATGAAATGCCCTGGTTGCTTGCATCGGTGGCAAGTCGGTCTGGGACGCTCAGAGCTGTTATTGGGTGGTCCTGAGTGTCGGGCGGGCCCTGCGGGCACCGGGGCTCGGAATTCAGCACGAGGGGGTGCACGGTAAACCTCTCTGGGTTTCGGTATAGACGGGAGTCATAATGTTCATCGGCCAATTTGGCTGCTTCTTCTAAGGTAGAAGGTCGCCTGTCTCGCAGCCATTCCTTCCCTTGCTGTTCCATGCCATTATAAAAATGTTCTAAGAGAAACAATTGTAAAATTTCCTCACCAGTCACCGCTTTACTTCCGCTCATCCAGTGATTTGCCGCTCTCCGCATTCGGTGCGCCCATTCCATATGGGTATCGTTAGGCTTCTTTTTCGTGCCCCGAAACTGTCGGCGATACGCGTCCGGAGTTACTGCGTACCGTCGCAACAGTGTCTCCTTAACTAGCTCATACTGTGTCACTTCCTCAGCACCCAGAGTACGAAAGGCTTCCAGGGCTCGCCCGGATAGTTTCCCAGACAATATCGTGGGCCACTCCCTGTTGGGAATCTGGTGCAGGGCACATTGCCTTTCGAAGTCCGCCAAATATTCATCAATCCCTGTCTCGCTCTCTAGGAAGGGTCGAAATGCCGCATAGGGTATCTTGGGCCTCCCAGCATTTTCGACAGGGATGATTACCTGCGGGGCTTCAGCATTGCGGTGTGCGTTCGCTAGGTTGAGTTCGTGGGCTCGAGTCTCTCGTATATCCTTGACCGCTTCCGCCATCAACTGCTGTACCAATTCCATGGAGGGGTTCGGCCCGTACAGTGAGAGCCTCTCCCGAACAATCCTGGTTTTTTCGTCACTAATCGTGGTCGGTGTTTCCGCCATTGTGAAGCTCTGATCCAGTTCGGTCAATTCTGCGATCAGCTCTCTCCTCGGCCGGTTGCTGGCGTACCCCCCTCTGCTTTCAAGTAAATCCTTTAGGGTTGTACGCTTCAATTTTTCGTAAGCGCTCTCCATCCGTTCTGTACCTCTCCTAGGAAATCCAGGAAAAATCCCACCGCTGCCACCAAATGTTACGGTTACCCTTAGTCTCGCTGAGAGATGGACCGCTTAGTAGCCTGGATTCCTATTGCTGAAGAGGGGAGAAACTGCTTTCCATAGTATTCTATATGAGTCTCGCAAATGTAGAATAATCCCCCTTAGCTGTAGTACAGCTAGGATACCCTTCTGCCCACAAAAACGAGTCAACGCTGCGATTGAGGGACAACCAAGAACTGAGGACTGGGATGCCCAGCCTGCTTTTTATTTAGGTTACATGCACACAGGGCACTCCCAGGGGGGGAAGCATAAAATCCCCCATCACACATTTAGACAAAGCCCTTGGACAGGCCACCGCAGATAACAAGTACACACAAGAAAACAATTGAGTCCTTCTTATCACCTAGCAGTGAATGCTTATCACAAACTTAATTACAGTACACAATATGCTAGGAAACCTGCCTCAGAAAATAGTTTTCTCAAAACTGAACAGAGTTAACCCTTTATGAAATGATACTTGTTACAGTTTTCTTGGAGCCCTTCTTAGGCGCTGGCTTGGCTGGTTCAGGCATTGCTGCTGGGAAATAAGTTTCTTCACAACAAAATAACTAATGCTTCTGTAACACAAGGTTAATTAGGATAAATAATTATGGATACTTATGCAGGTGGAACATTAGGTTACTGACAATAAGGGAAATGAGAAAGTAAACCTCTTGATACTTAATGAAAGGTGCATGTTGTCACTGCAGGAGGGAGGGGTATTTCTAAAAATGTAAAACCCTTGTTAAAGTCTATCTACTTGGTATATGACAAGTAGGAGCTACAATTATGTGCCTAAGTTTGCAAACAGATACAATCTAGTTAAATTGCTATCAATGCAGTAAGGAAGTATGTCCTCTCCTGGTAAGGAAGTATGTCCTAATAAACACATAGCATTTTTCAGTTTTGCCAATAAGTTAAACTTTTGTCTATTCTGTTCAGAGTTGATTTTTCCAGAAGCATTGTAGAAAATCCAGGTGGTCTTTAATCTAGAGGCAGGGAGTGCCAAGAATAGGCTAAAGTGTCAGTATCTAGAGGAAGGGAGCGCCAAGAATACGCTAAAGTGTCAGTATAATCCAGGTGGTCTTTGTCACTTTTGAGGCATGCCACAATGTTTAAAAGACAGCAGGGGATATTACAAGTAGAGCGAAATGCAGACTGCGCAAGCACAGTCACCCTTTATGATTCAATCCTTTCTGTGATCTCAGAGCTATGGTTAACTGTTTTCTGAAACTAAAAAAATCATTACAAAGTACAGTTACACTCATATTAACAAGAGAGAGAGATTTATGTACAAAAGGAGGGCATTCACAGGTCTTAAATCTTCAAAACTGTATCTTAAATTGATGATTCACTTCACATTTAAGTTAAGACAATGTTTTGGCTCCAATAGTGAGCCTTTCTCAAGACAATCTATGAACATATAAAAACAATATACATTAATCTAGAGTGCACTGAAATGTGCCCACATAGATTATCACAAAACAAATTCAGATATAAACACCCCCAAAAGTCTCCCCTTGTTGATACACAGTTAAAGCATTTCCAGCAAAGTACAACAATGTTATACATATAAGAATTTCATTACAAAAATGACATGAGCATGGTAACATAATTTCGGCAGAAGAGGGGTTAATAACACTGGCACTAATAGCTTTCAGACTATCAATTGATTCAGATATAGTAGATAAACCGGAGAGGACCTTAGTAACCTCAGATATATCCTACACACAGTGACATTGTTTCAAACAATGCCTTAGCCAGATATTTCATCACAAACTGTTGTTAGCAGTAGCGATCTCTATAATTGTGTGACTACATGGGATTAAATTTTATAAATATCAAGATATCTTCTAAACCACAAATGTGCAGTTCAATACCTTAACATGATACAATTGTATCGTCTCACGCCGCCATTCCAAAAGACAGGTGTAAAGCTCTAACGGGGTTTCACTATTGAAATACCCGCTCTGGACTATAAGTCACTCAGCATGTATCACCTGACTATGGGAGTGAGAGGGGTGTGTCAGACAGGCGACTAACAATTTGTAGTTGTAACAGGCATATATATTATAGATGTCCTCATATGCTGGAGTCATTTACTGGATAATCCAAACTCCTATACAATACATTTATCCATGAGTGTTGTAAATGCATACAAAACAGTCTGTACCAAAACCTCTCACATTCTCAGTGAATCATGTTGCGGTTGTTTGGATATTAAAGAGATATATCACAGCTCATATAACACAGATCATAATATGTTTAAAACACATAGGATAAGAACAAGTTGACCATACCTCAATGATACATTCTTATAAATATTGTAAATACATTCAGGCAGTACAATCTGTACTGGATCTGTTACATTCTCAATTAGTCATATTACGGGCATTTGAAATTTATAATGATATACCACACCTCATACTATGTTTGAAACATTGTGGGATAATAACAAGTTGACTTAACATTTTATCCCCATAGTGAATAAAAGGCAACCAGACTATGTTAGATCCTAATAAACAATGACTATTGACTATGATGTTAATAAAACAGTAATAGATCTATGTGCGTGTTAAGGCCTTGGGGACACAAAGCCTATGAATCCACCTAGCTTCCCTTTTTAGAAGTTCCTCCTCCCTGTTACCACCTTTCCTGCGAGGGGGACCTTGTCTATAAGCATAGTCCTCATCATGGCAATTGTATGGCCATTATCTAAAAAGTGACGTGCCACTGGTTGATCACTCTCATAATTTTTGTAGGTTGACCTGATGGCACTCTTATGGTTGGCCAGAAGCTCTCTAAAAGTGGTGCAGGTCTTACCCACATAATACTTCCCACAAGAGCAAATAATAATGTATACCACATATTTCGAAGTGCATGTGAGTCTATGTCTAATCGTATACTGTTTATTGATATAACGATGGCTAAAATGGTCACCTGTCAGCATTGTGTTGCAAGTGACATAACTTCCACATTTAAAGCAACCAACCTTGCCTTTAGGTAGACAAGTCTGCAAATCACAATGTGTATCATGTTTGACCAACATGGTTCTCAGACTTTTGCCTTTTTTTGTATACCATATTTGGAGGTTTTACATCTTTAAAGGGTAAAGTAGGATCTTCTGATAAAATTAACCAGTTGTTAGCCAAAGTATTTTTGATTATATTACTAGCCGGAGTGAATGTAGTAATAAAGTTTAGTGACTTAGGGTCTATTTCCGTGTCTCTCCTACGTGTAATGATGTATCCCTGGTCTAAATGTGCAATCTCATCCCACATTTTCATGATATCTTAGTTTATATACTCTTGCCAAAAATGTATCTATCATGAGATTAAACTGCACCTGTTTATTGACTGCCTCAATGTTATTTTTAATAACTCTTAATAGTTGAGATTTTAGAATGCCAAATTTTAGTTGTGGAGGGTGGAAACTTTAACAATGTATTTCGATCTGTAGGTTTTGAATATAATTTGGTATTCAACTTAGATTGTTTCTCATCATTGCTTTTGTAAATACAAAGATCTAAAAACATAATTTCTACATAATCATATTCCATTTTAAATTGGATGTTGGATAAGTTACAATTGAGTTGTTCATACCATAATTTAAGTTCTGACTCACTGCCACCCCAAATGATCAACAAATCGTCAATGTACCGACAGAAATATAAAATGATCCTCATACCATGCCATAAATTAATTGACATATGCCGGGGCCATTGGAGAGCCCATGGCAGTACCAACAAGTTGTAAATAATATGTGTTTTCAAATCGAAAATAATTGTGTGTTTGACAAATGTCAGACAGCTAAATAATAAATTCATTAGGAGGACCACTATAATCTTAATCAGAAGACAACTTATTTCTTACAGCTTCTAAGCCTAAATTGTGAGGAATGATAGTATATGAACAGGCCACGTCTAATGTGACCAGTAACACTTAATTAGAAAAAACTTTATCCTTTAAAACTCTAATGAGGTCAATGGAATCCTGTCTTTCTGACTGTGTCTTGTAAAAAATAATCGACATATTGGGCCACACTCTGATAGAGTGACCCAATAGCGGACACAATTGGGCGTCCTGGAATCAGTTTAGGAATCAGGTAGTTTAATCTCATGAGAAATACATTTTTGGCAAGAGGATATAAACTTAAAGATATCATGAAAACGTGGGATGAGATTGCACATTTAGACCAGGGATCCATCATTACACATAGGAGAGACAAGGAAACAGACCCTAAGGCACTTAAGTTTATTACAACATTCAACCCGGCTAGTAATATAGTAAAAATACTTTGGCTAAAAACTGGTTCATTTTATCAGAAGATCCTACTTTACCCTTTAAAGATGTAAAAGTACATGGTATGGTATACAAAAAAGGCAAACATCTGAGAACCATGTTGGTCAAACATGATACACATTATGATTTGCAGACTTGGCTACCTAAAGCCAAGGTCGGTTGCTTTAAATGTGGCAGTTGTGTCACTTGCAACACAATGCTAACAGGTGATCGTTGTAGACATCCTTATACGAACAAACAGCATACGATTAGACTTAGGGTCTGAATTATAAAGTTCCGAATCTAAAGACCGCTGCTCCATAACTGATCCACTGCCTCTGAGGCTGTGTTCTTCAATCCGCCCGATCCTATATGATCGGGCTGATTGACACTCCTGCAGCAAATCTGCAGGGGGCGACATTGCACAAGCAGTTCACAAGAACTGCTTGTTAAATGATAAATGCCGACAGCTATGCTGTCAGCATTTATCGATGTGCGGCAGACATGATATGCTACATCGTATCATGTCAATCCACACTTTAATAAATCGGCCCCATAGACTCACATGCACTTCGGAATATGTGGTATACATTATTATTTGCCCCTGTGGGAAGTATTATGTGGGTAAGACCTGCACCACTTTTAGAGAGCATCTGGCCAGCCAACAACCATAGATTTTAACTATGTATTTACTGTAAATATTTCACATTTGCTAATACGAATATGCTAAGTTGTTTGTGCGATGAGTGTTTTTTTCCCCCATTGACTTCTATGGGGAATGCGAAAAGACGATAGAGTTTGCATGATCTCGGCTGTTTTTTTCTCCACTTTTTTTTTTGCATTAATCTCTATGGGCGAATACATGCACACCCAAGTCAAAACTACAGTTAGGGTTTTCCCGCCATTTGGGTTAACGCTAGCGCAAAATATGTTTTTTTGGAACTTGTTATATGAATGCAACCCGAAAAGTGCAAAAATAAATACTGCGCCATTTGTAATCTAGCCCTTTATGAGTAATCAATGCAGAAATCAATCTAATTTTGTGACTGCATTGCTTACTTGCTATTTTTTCAATCTTGAATTACATATGTATAACTAATACCTTAATAAATAATAATTTTGCTGACGATTCACTTTTAATTTATCAGAGAAGTTACCTGGAATAAAAATATATCCAATAAATAAATCTCTGTTCAGACATTAAAATCTCTGCTTTTATTCAAGTTCTCGGACAGTCTACCATAGAATTATTATTGTTTTAAAAGATAGATAATCCATTTATATTTAGGGTTGCCAGGTGTCCGGTATTAGACCGGACTGTCCAGTATTTCAAGCTACTGCCCGGTAACTTTATTTTAAAAAAAAACAGACATAGCCTCCTTGCTTTATAATTCTTGTTCTTTTACTTTGATTCTTCCGACCGCTGAGTCCAAGCCACATCAGGGCCAACCTACCTACCTAGCACCACTTATTACCCAAGCCCCACCCTGGCAGCCGCCTGCAGCCCGTGTCCACTCAGGCTCCGCTCAGCTGATCCTGATGTGTGGACAATGCGGCCCCGCTGCCGTGCGTGCTGCCAAGCTGCCTGCTGTGTGTGTAAGACTGTCGGACGTCACGTGATCAAGCGCGTGACGTCACAACAACAAGAAGACCTGCTCTGTAATTCTATGCTGCAGCGACTGCTGTTCTGACAGTTCAGCAAGTGTTTACCACAAGACGTGTCAGTCCCACACTCAAGAGCACGGTAAGGACATAATAATATTTAAATATCTTATGATATTTTTTCTCTCTGCAGTCTTTGAAAATTTAATTATCCTTTAAACACAGATAAAAAATAACCTGCAAAACATTATCAGAAATTTGGTCCAGAAATAAAAATTATTCATAGATACTGTATATAACCCTCCTCTGACTTCACCTATTAATATCTCTCCCCTACAGCCCAATTTATATCGCTCCCTGTGCTTACTCATTGCTTCAGTCTATCCTTTCCTTTTTATTTAAATATTGCTTATTACAACTTCGCCAAACACCCCCCATTTGCCATTTAACCCCCCCTCACCCCATACCATGTACCATTAAACTTATACCATGTGCCATTTAAACCCCACCTCACCCCCCCCCCCCCCCAGTTGTCTGTTCGCTGTCCAGTATTTTTTTGATGGACAGCTGGCAACCCTATTTATATTATTATCCATTCCCCAGTTTTGCATAACCAACACTGTTATATTAATATACTTTTTACCTCTGTGATTACCTTGTATCTAAGAACCTTCTTCCAGACCCCTGATCACATGACTGTGACTGTTTATTATCTATTGACTTGCATTTAGCATTGTGTTGTGCTAGATCTTAAATAACTTTCTGTGCCTGAACACAGTGTTATCTATATGGCCCACGTGTACTTTCTGTCTCTTTGTGTTAAAAAGAGATTTAAAAAGCATGTGATAAGAGGCAGCCCTCAAAGGCTTAGAAATTAGCATATGAGCCTACCTATGTTTAGTTTAAACTAAGAATACCAAGAGAAATAAGCAAATTTGATGATAAAAGTAAATTGGAAAGTTGATTACAATTAAAAGTCCTACCGGAAAAATGAAAGTTTAATTTATACTAGATTGTCCCTTTAAACTTTTATTTTTGAGAGATTTATTGATTTCTGAAGCTTTTACAAATTAAAAGTAGCGATGATTTATACTGAACAGCTAAAATAGAAGAATGCATCAGATGACAAGCAAATGTTTTCCTATGAGAGAGGAGCTAATGTAACTGAGTGTCCACATGTCAGTAACCACAAAGCTAATATTACCTGAAAGCTTAGGATAAAATGTGTTGAACAGGAAACTGTGAAAAAGCATCACCACTGATATATATATATATATACACTCAGGCCAGTCATCTGGACTTTGTTTCTAGCTATATTATTCAGTAGTATATAATGTAAGTTCCATTTTCAGAGAGTAGGATTCACCTTTTTATTTAATGTTGTATTTTTATATGTTCCTAACATAAAGAGTAGGGATAAAGGAGTTATACAGTTTATGATGAGATATCAATAGGACATTGAACTATCTAGCTCTGTAGAGTAACTTCACAGGGGAATACGTATCAATGTGCGAGCGGACATGATACGAGGTAGCGTATCATGTCCGCTCCACATCGCTAAATTCTGACAGCATACGCAGTCGGCATTTATCACTGCACCAGCAGTTCTTGTGATTCGCAGTTAATTGGCCACTAGCAGGGGGTGTCAATCAACCCGATCGTATTTGATCGGGTTGATCTCTGTCCGCCGCCTCAAAACAGGCGTAAAAGTTATGGAGCAGCGGTCTTTAGAAACAAGGGGCCTCAAGCTTCATACAAAGCTTGATAAATATGCCCCATAGTGTTGTAGATGATGTAGAGTACAGAGATGATAAAGGCATAATATTCTTTTTTCAACAATAACGTAAGAGATATTAAAGTCGCTTTTCTTTGTTGAATCTAAAAGTGCATTTTAAAATGTATTACCTTTTACATTATTTTTTTTACAAAGGGACGAACCAGTACTACTAATAAAACAATAATAACTAGCCATAGAACAAGCCATTATGCTACTACTAATAAAACAATAATAACTAGCCATAGAACAAGCCATTATGCTACTACTAATAAAACAACAATAACTAGCCATAGAACAAGCCATTATGCTATTGTTCGTTCCCAGGTTGAGTGCTTCTCTCTTTTGATTTAATAAAACAATAATGTTTGCTTTATATTTGTGAGACGTGTCACTGTCCACTAGACTTGTGAAGCACTGAATAATTTAATATAATCTAGACCGCACTATCTACGATATAGTTTAAATGAAAATGAAAAAGAGTGTACGGGATAAGGTAACTTCACTACCCCAAAATCTTCAAATTACTAATAATCCCAGAACAAAATAGCAGACCAAATATACCATATACTATGTTTATTAATGTATATGACAATTTTTTTTTTTTTAAATACTATTTTTATTGAGAACAAGAAAAAGGATACAAGTACATGTAAACTTATACACTGCAGACTCGCAGGTCTGGAATTGACAGAGCGAATGTTCACCTGATACATGCATGCCTTCAATAAGCAAGAAAACAACAGTTTGAGCAATATCATAATCCAATTTTTACTTGTCCTCTTTTCATCCTCCCCTACTTGGGGAACATTATTAATTTAACTGAACTTCTATACATCTATTAATTAACTGTGACACCTTCGTATGGCAATGTATCTTTAGGGTTCTTGGCAAGACTTGTAATAGTCATAGTACCTGCTCTATGAAAACAAAAACAAAAACAAAAACAAAAACGAAAAAAAAAAGGGAAGAGAAAAGGGGAAGAGGGTGAGGGCTGTAGTAGGTAGGGTCCTAGAGTCACCTATGAGCATTTATATGGTCATGTTTTCCCTCTCTCCCACCCCATTATCGCGTGGTTGGTACAAGAATCCCCACTCGCCTCTTAGGGATGCTGTCAGCATGTATTCAGTATGTGCAAAGGGATTTAAAATTAGTCTCTGGGAGTCCAAGCTCAATGATTCGATGTATCGTCGCCATTTAAGAATAAACTGTTTGAGTCTCCTAGTAGTATCTAGTTTAGTGTCTAGCTGTTCAATAAGCAATTGTTTGTGTAAACGGTGTTTGAATGCACTGAAGGTGGGGCTAGTACTCTCTGCCCAGACACTCAAGATAGTCTTCCTAGCAATTAAAATAATGGTAGTTAATAAGAGAGTATCTCTGAAACAGAGATCGCGCCATTCCAAGAAGCAAATTTGTTCTATTTCTAGCTGAACTCCAATCTTAATGGCGCTCGTAATCCAAAAGGCAACCTTGCCCCAGAACTGTCTGATCTTTGGGCATGTGTAAAAGAAGTGAAGAAAGTCTGGGTTAGCCAGTTTGCACTTGCTACATTCATTCACTACTCCAGGTCTCCACTTGGTCAATCTTTGAGGGGTAATATAATCCCTATGTAGTAATCTGAACTGAGATTCCCTCAGGGACATGGATAAAGTCGCTCTCCGAGCGCACAATACGCTCTGCTGGATTAATTCCGTGAGGTCTTCCCTCTCCACGCTCCCACTCCATTTATCAGTCAACAAAGTTATGTTTTTAGAGTTAATGGCGCTTAAGAGCGTTCTGTACATTTCCGAAATGGAAAAGTTGCCTAATTTAAATGAGGACACAGTTCTGGCAAATGCATGAGGCTCTCAGAATTGTGGGTCCCCTCTTATCAGATGGTCTATAAAGTGTCTCATTTGTAAGCATGCGTAAAAGTGAGATCTTGGTAACCCAAATTGAGTTTGAAGATCCGCGAAAGCTTTAATGCACTTCCTAGACAGGTCCACAGCATCCCCAACAGAGCTCAGTCCTCTGGAGGCCCACATGGTAAAGGGAGAGGAGTCTGTTCCTGGGGGAAAGTCAGTGTTGTTTCGCAATGGAATCATTCTAGATGCCACACAGCAGCGGCCGACCTGTTTGAGGGCTAGTCGCCAGGCCCTCATTGTGTCCCTATAGAGGAAGCTGTCCGTAAGCTGTGCGAGAGGGACACTGGGGGGGGGTGAAGGGCAGGACCGATAAATCAAGACCACCCAGGGCCTGTTTCTCCAGGTCTGGAGAGTAGAAGTGGGTTGTTTGCAGCTGCCAGTCGATCATAAGGCGGCCAAGTGTTGCCCAGTTATACAACCTTAGGTTGGGTAGGCCTAGCCCCCCTTCCGAAGGGTGTGAATATAACTTCACAAGAGCTATTCTCGGTCTACCTCCCCTCCATAAGAATTTCGAGAGGGCCCGATTATACTCCGCCAAGTCTTTCCTGCTAATAAGAAAAGGTAACATCAGCAAGGGGTACAGTAGTCGTGGTAGAATCACCATCTTAACAAGACTTATGCGCCCCGAAAGAGAGACTGGCAGATTTCTCCAGCCGTCCATCGTGACCGCGGCCTCACGACATGCTCGGCTGATATTGTCGCGATACAGAGCCTGACCACTGGGGGATAACTGAATACCCAAGTAGGTCAAGGTAGGTTTGGCCTCTCGGAATGGGTAGGGGAACAGTTGAACCTTGTCCTTTTGTAGCCACAAAATTTCCGATTTGGTGTTATTCACTTTGTAGCCTGAAAAAGATCCAAAGGCTTCGATTATCGCCAGGACGTTCGGGATATGTTTGGCAGGATTCTCTACGAATAGAAGCATATCGTCCGCATATAGTGCGAGGTGTAGTCTCTCCTGACCTATTAGAATGCCCGGATATGCCGAGCGTAACTTGATGGCTAATGGCTCTAAGGCCATGTTAAAGAGGAGGGGAGATAATGGGCATCCTTGGCGTGTACCCCTTTGCAGTGAGATGCGTGGGGAGCACAAGCCGTTAGCCATAATGTGGACCCAAGGGGATGCATAGATATTTCTGACATAAGTAAGGAATGAGCCCGCAAGGCCAAAGCGCCGTAGGGTATCGATGAGACGACTCCACTCTACTCTATCGAAGGCCTTCTCTGCATCCAAGGATAGCAGGAAGGCCTCCGAGTTCCCTCTCACCTCAGTGGGTTCTGGGGTCGATGCGAAATGCGCGATAGTGTGTAGCACTCTCCGCACGTTCGTCACTGAGGTTCTATGATACATAAATCCGGTTTGGTCCGGATGAATAATGTCTGTCAGGATTACTTTTAATCTATCTGCCAAGATCTTCATGAGTATCTTGTAATCCGAATTGAGGAGGGAGATGGGGCGATATGATTCAGGGAGACCGGGGTCTTTTCCTGGTTTCAAGATCAGCGACACATGCGCCATCGTAAATGTCTGGGAGGGAGCAATCATTTCCTTATAGTACTGGTTATAGAGTGTAGTTAAAATAGGGGTAATTTGGGGCTTCAACATTTTAAAGAATTCAATGGGTAGGCCATCGGGACCCGCTGCTTTCCCATTGGACATGGAAGAGATTGTTTTTTGAATCTCTTCAGGGGATATCGGGGAGTTTAGAGCCTCAAGTTGCTCATCTCTGAGTTGAGGAAGCTCCAGGTCTTTCCAAAAGTCTGACACCCTTTCCGGAGTAGAGTCTTGTTGGCTAGTATATAGGTTAGAATAGTATAGAGCCAAAGCTTTCACAATGGACTCCGGGGTCTTGTAGGTTTTGTTACAGTATTTAATGGCCGCTATGGGCTTGCGAGCCGTCTGTTTATTTATCAGTAAGGCCAGCAACCTGCCCGACATGTCCCCCTCTCTATAGAACCTAGCGCTGGTTCGAAGAAGTTGACCGACTGCTTGATGGTTAAGGAACACATCCAGTTCGCTCTTACTGGCTAGGTATCTGTCCTTGGAAGTCTGGCACGGCTTGCCACAATAGGCCTGATAAGCTTCCGTGAGAGCTAATTGTAGCGTCTGTAATTTGGCCTGGGCCTTCTTCCATAGAGCGGCCACATAGGAGATTATATCCCCCGTCAGGACTGCTTTCGCAGTATTCCAGAACAGTTCTGGGTTGTCCCGGTGGGCTTGATTATCCGTGTAAAAATCATTCCAGGCATGTGTTAAGTGCTTCAGGAAAGCATCCGAGGTGTACAAGAAGCTTGGGAATCGCAAAGTCTGCTTGTTGGCAATCCTTGCTCCCATAGAGATCACGAGTTCTACTGGTGCGTGGTCAGAGACCACTACCTGGTGTATCTTGGCCTTGTTAACCCTTGGAACGATATCGGAAGAGATCATGAACAGGTCTATCCGCGACACGGTGGGTGACGCTCTAGAGATACAAGTAAAGTCCTTGCATTCTGCATTCCGCAATCTCCATACATCTACTAACTGCAAGGAGTTCGACAATCTAGAGAAGGTCCTCTTTTCAAAGGCACCAGAATCTCGAGGCCGTCCGTCTCCCGATACTCGCTCTGGGTCTCTCCACCTGTCACACACAGGGTTTGGTGCTAGGTTGAAATCTCCCCCGAGTATGATATCCTGACCAAGATAAGGGGACAGTGTCTGGATGAGCCTGGTCCAAAAAGCTGTGGATTTGCAGTTCGGGGCATAAATGTTGCAGATTACCAGTATCTTTTGATTTGTTCTGATTTTGACTATTAAAAAGCATCCCTCACTGTCCTTGTGGGTGTTTAAAATCTCAGTGTTCCCCCTTTTCCCGAATAGAATGGCTATGCCTCTGCTCGAGTTGGTGTATGAGACATGTTCCACCATTCCCACCCAGTCCCGTCTGAGTTTGTCGTGTTCCACCTCTGAGAGGTGAGTCTCCTGCAGTAGGGCAATGTCTGTCCCCAAACGTCGCAAGTGCGCCAATATGGTGCTTCTCTTAGCGGGGGAGTTAATTCCCCCCACATTCCATGTCACTAATCTTACAGCCATTTAAGTAATGCTATAAGGTGGCCGTTCAAGTGTTCCCCCAGTGGGGGGAGTCGGGGAGGGGTAAGGCAAGCGGCAGGTCGAAAGCAGCGAGAGAAGGCGTAGAAAGGGCAGGGGAAGCAGGAAGGAGGAAGGAGAAGAAAAGGGGAAGGGGGGAGGGAAGGAGAGAGAGGAGAAGGGAGAGGGGAAGAGAGAGAAGAAAAAAAAAAACAAAAAACAAAAAACAAAAAAAAACAAAAAAAAAAACATCAATTTGATATTTTCCTGATAGGTTAAGTACTCTAGAATGGGGAGGTCCTTTATTTCATCAAGTTTGTCATGAGCATTTAAACTAACGGGGTCCGGGGACGCCACTCCCAGGAGTATAACTTGTGTCCCATTCTTTAGAGAGAACGTGAAATATGTAATATCAGAGAGATGGCAAAATAAACGGTTCCAAGATAGCATATAAACCCAACTAAACATTCTTAGTACTACAATAGAGAGGTTGAATCGGTACCTGCAAACCCTCCAAGCTGTTGACATGATCTGTCTGACATATTGTAACATTATTACCATAGAAATAAAAAAAAGATACCTTATAATATGAGGTGTCTTATCCAACTTAACATTGCTTTGAGTGTTGGAGCAGTAGCAGTCCCTCTGCTCCGGCCCTTTTGTCCGGATTACTGTCACATACCTCATGACAGTAAACTTCAGGAGTAAGAACATTATCAGCTTATACAATGAGCTAGGTTCACAAATAAACATAACAAGAAAACATTTTGTGCAAAAAACAAACATCATAACCAGTCATTAGGCCTATATGGCAACTATCCTGCAAATGAAAAACCTGGACCTGATCAGGGCCATTGATCTAAACCCTCTCAACCCGGGTCTGAGCGAGATGGGCCATTGGGGCTATTCCCTCTTCTATTTTGTTCTCTTCCCAGGTATTCTGTAACCTCCCGCGGGGAGTCAAAGAATCTAGGGCCCGAGGGAGTTAGCAGTTTAAGTCTGGCTGGGTATAAAAGGTAAACCTGCCTACCCTCTGAGTTAAGTCGCGAGCATAGCGGGGAAAATTCTTTACGCTTCCTCATTAGTTCTGAGGAGTAATCCTGAAAAATGAGCAATTTAGAGCCTTCAAAAATTACGGGTGACATTTTTCTATAAGCACGCAGCAGTTCTACCTTCAATTGGAAATGTAGTAACTTGACCATCACTTGTCTGGGCTGCGCATTATCCCTCTCCTGCTGTCTATCAGGTCCCACCCGATGTGCCCTTTCCACACTACCTTTAAAGATGTTGGGGATGAGTTTAAGCACTAGGGGCAGGGTGTTTTCAATAAAGTGAATAAGGTCTCTGGGCTTGACGCTCTCAGGAATCCCCAATATGCGCAAGTTGTTGCGGCGGGACCTATTTTCTAAATCCTCCAGCCTCTGGTGTAAAACAATGTTTTCCTTAACTAGTACATCAATTTGGGTACCATGAGTAACTGCAGTGTCCTCAAGCCCTGACACCCTGTTCTCTATCTCAGTGAAGCGAACTGAAAACTGTTTCATCTCCCCTGTTAAGTGATCTAGGCCCTTCTGCAAGCTATCAATCCTGGGGAGAAAGATGGAGGAAAGCTGCTGCACCACAACATGCGTATCGAGAGGTAGCCCATTAAAGTCCTGCACAGCAGAGGGCGTATCCTGTGTGTGGTCAGCAGCCCCCCTGTTCTTTCCTGAGGACTTGTTTTTCCCTGACATTTTGCCCCCAGTCAAAAATCTATCCATGCAAGGGTACAATCTCTATCAGAGGTAGTGTCCCACCACCCCACTCCCCTTCAGAGGTGTAATCAATTCAATAGGAAAAGCCTGTATAATACAACACTGTCTTAGTTATATGAAACAATTGGCACAGTAAATTAACACCGTCTATACAGAGTCTTAGTTGTATGAACCTCTTTGCATATAATCATCAAAAGTCCAGGCAAGAAACAAACATGTACAAGAGAGTCTGTTTTCTTTTCTTCTATCTCCCCTTCCCCTAACTTCTGGGTGGATCAGCCAAGGGGAATCCCTGTTGATTGTAGAGAGCTTTAACTGGCTCGTAGCAAGGGGGTTAGTAGTGATGAGAGAGGGCTATAAGGTGATTAGAGCCACTGATATTGTAAAAAGTTCTCTGCAAACTGAGCCGTTTGTGGCTTAAGGTGTGCTTCCCCCAGTGTTCTTACAGCTACTGAGTGTTATTATAGCACCGTCCAGGCCCCAAGATTAGCTATCAGGGATAGTGCCAGGGCACTCTGTGAGAAGTGCGTTCCCTTGTCTAGTGTATTATCAGAGTCTGTCCCACACCAAGTGAAAATGTGCAGGGTGATAAAGTTACCTTTTCAGCCGGTCACAAGTTATATGTTGCAGGTACTTTGGCACACAAGTGATCTTTTCTTTAGCGAGCCGATGCGAGGTATGAAGCGGCAAGAAGCGGCAGTGCTTTGTGGAGTTGGGCAGCGCTTTTTTCCAGCAGCCACGTGGTTCCGGTCTTTCTCAGCGGCTTGCGGTGAGCAAGATGGCGGATTTCGCGCAGTATGTTGGCGGCCCTGTGGAGTCGGTAGTCTCTGCTCCTAGACAGCCCCGCTTACCTCCGCTGTCATCTCGGCTATCACAGGTGAGTACACTTTAGATTGGTCCTCTCTACTTGATGTTTCCCAATACCGGCCCAGGGGGGAAGTTTTTCCGGACTCAGTGGTGAGGTTTAGCACTCTTCAGGTAGCGGTCTCACCCTTGTGGTCTCCCCAACCAGGTGGGGGTGCCTGTCGAGCCCTTCACAACAGCAGCCGGGTTGTCAGACGTGATCCGGAACTTTGCGGTAACACTCTCACAATCAGAATGGCGCACGTACATGTGCTATCTTTCAACGGTGGGGGCGAGATGACTGTCGCCAGTGCTTGAAGTGCCGAACACCAACCGTGTTAAGGCTATAATGCACTTATGGGTAGCCAGTAGTAAAAACCAGCAATCCAAAAGGGGCTAAGTAGCTGTTTAATAGCTTTGAATTTGCAGCAGCTCCGGAGCTCTTCACTTCAGCTGCCTATCCCTTGGCCCGCCCACCGGAAGTCCTCATGTATATGACAATTTTTAATAATTCAGGAAGCCTGATCATTAAAAGCCCCAAACCATCACACATACGCAGGCACACCAAAAAAAAGAAAACAACAAAAATAAATACAGAGCTAAAGACCCCAAAGGCGTCCCAAGGGGGGGGGGGGATAAAGGGATAGAAAAGTTAAAATTAAACGTGCATGATTCAGACAGAGCATGCAATTTTAAGACACTTTTAAATTCACTTCTATTTTCAAATGTGCATCGTTTTCTTAGTATACCTTGTTAAAATAAAATATGCACATATTATACACCAGTGGGAGCTGCTGCTAATTGGTGCCTGCACACATTTGTCTCGCGTGATTGGCTAACTAGATGTGTTCAGCCAGCTGCTAGTAGTGTAATGCTGTTCCTTAAACAATGGATAACAAGAGAATGAAGCAAATTTGATAATAGAAGTAATTTGGAAAGTTGTTAAAAATTGTATGTTCTATCTGGATCATAAAATATTTTTTTGGGCTTTTCTATCCCTTTAAGTCATCAGCAGTCCAGGGTTAATTGCAAAATAAATCAAGCAAAGCAAGTTAATATGCATTAAGCAATAGTCCCTGTAATTCTTGTTCCCTTGTAAAAGGACCACTTGAGTCACACAAATTCTCAGCCAAGTGTGCTAAGTCCACTATTATGTAGAAGTGAACAATTTGTTTCGGACGAATCATTCGTAAACAAATATGCTGAAAAATTTGTTTTTTAGAATATTCATGTATACAGAGAGTTTGAAAACTAACCGAATACTGAATATAAGTTAAAGGGACACTGAACCCGAATTTTTTCTTTTATGATTCAGATATAGCATTACATTTTAAGTAACTTTCTAATTTACTCCTATTATCAATTTTACTTCATTCTCTTGCTTTCTTTATTTTAAAGGCAGGAATCTAAATCTTAGCAGCCAGACCATTTTAGGTTCAGAACCATGGATAACGCTTGCTTATTGGAGGCTTACATTTACCCACCAATAAGCAAGCATACCCGAAAATGGGCTGGCTCCTATGCATCACATTCCTGCTTTTTAAATAAAGATAGCAAAAGAACAAAGAGAATTTGATCATAGGAGTAAATTAGAAAGTTGCTTTAAATTGCATGCTCTATCTGAATCATTAAAGACAAAATTTGGGTTTAGTGTCTTTGCATACATGTTTTGTAGATAATCCATTTATATAGCCCATCAGGGAGTGTTTTTGTAAAAATGTATAGTTTTGCTTATTTTTTAAATAACATTGTGCTGATTTTCAGACTCCTAACCAAGCCCCAAAGTGGCAGATGTATACATGCGTTTACAGACCACTGCTGGCTCCTCTTTGTATAATCTGTCTTTTAATATGCAGGGAAGAGAGGGGGGGGGGTATCTGCTCTCAGTCCCTTTAACTGGGTGTTCCAGCTAATCTCATCAACAGTGCTAAACTTGGAGCTTCTACAGAAGTTTTTAAAATATGTTTTACTGGATTTTTAGATCAGTATCTGTGCATATTCTTCTTTATAGTAGTGTCTATTACATGCAGTTATATGAAAATTGGTGTAAACTGTCTCTTTAAGGACCTTATCCTTAAGTGCAGGCAGGGGACGCACTAATCACACCGTTCTTCACAGAGTCCTGTGCCTAATTATACTATTAGTGTAGTCCTGGACTCTGTAAAGAAGTTCAGATAAGCAAGGAGAAGGTCCTTAAAGCGACACTAAACCCAAAAAAATTCTTTCATGATTCAAGTAGAGATGACAATTTTAAACAGCATTCCAATTTACTTCTATTATCTAATTTGCTTCATTCTTTAGATATCCATTGTTGAAGAAATAGCAATGCACATGGGTGAGTCAATCACACGAGGCATCTATGTGCAGCAACCAATCAGCAGCTATGGAGCCTATCTAGATATGCTTTCAGCAAAGTATATCAAGAGAATGAAGCAAATTAGATAATAGAAGTAAATTAGAAAGTTGTTTAAAATTGCATGATCTTTCTAAATCATGAAGAAAAAAAAATGTGGGTTTCATGTCCCTTTAAGCAAAGGCTCTGGGATCCTCAGCGCTAATGCTCTTATTAACACGGCCTGGGAGTCTATGAAGAAGAAGAGGATTAGCGTGGCTCCCCAGCATGCTACAGGTAATTAATACACATAATTTAAAGAATAACGAATATACTCATTAATTATATTCAGTATTCTTTAAATTAGTGTAATCATTCGGGTATTTGTTTCATTAAAACAAAACGAATATCTGTATTGTTATAAATCGGCATTTGTAACAAAATGAATGTACAACCCTACTGTTAACCAGAAGAGCTGTGCAAGTCTTGCTTATCAGCCAGAGACCTTCTACCGCATAGACCAGTAATGGAAACACATGAACTTTCTGCTATTTTTAAAACATGTTTTTATGGTTGTGCTGTACAACTTCCATATTTCAAAATATATTGGCGCTACCATTAAATATTCCAATTTTAAAATGCTTATTTCTTGTCAGAGGTAGTTCAAACTCACTATAGGTTTTTTTCATGCTGTTTTAAAATAATCTAAGCAAATTAAACAGTTTGTTTTATAGTTGTAATTAGAAAGCACTTAGCAGGGGGTTATACTAGAAATCAAAGCAATTTCTGTTGTTCATAATTTTTAAAGTATTTTACATTTTATTTTATTTATTTTAACTTAATTTGTGAAAGAGTCCATTACTTCCTGTCACAACCCCACAAGGGGGCTGGGGTTTCTACAGGAAGACAAAGAGTCAGATTTTCCTTTGATTCTCTGCCAAAAGAAACACAATAAATTGCTGCAGTTAGTTTATTGCCAATGATCAGTAAATGATGTTAGCCGCAAAAATAATTTGACAATAGAACTTGTGTTTTGTAATGTGGCACCCTTATCTAGCTGTAGCCTCATTTAGCAAGAAAACAAATACGTTGTTGGCAGTTTTTAACACAATGTTTCTTTTTATGTTGATTTAACATATATATATATTTATATATATATAATTTATTTTACTAAAGGAGGATTTTTTTTTTTTCTTTCATAATTCAGATAGACAGAGCATGCAATTTGAAGCAATTTTCTAATTTACTCCTATTATCAAATTTTCTTCGTTCTCTTGCTATCTTTATTTAAAAAGCAGGAATGTGATGCACAGGAGCCGGCCCATTTTTGGTTGAGAACCTGAGTTATGCTTGCTTATTGGTGGGTAAATGTAAGCCTCCAACAAGCAAGCGCTATCCATGGTGCTAAACCTAAAATGGACTGGCTGCTAAGAATTACATTCCTGCTTTTAAAATAAAGATAGCAAGCAAATGAAGAAAAATTGATAATAGGAGTAAATTAGAAAGTTGCTTAAAATTTAATGCTCTATCTGAACCATGAAAGAAAAAAATTGGGTTCAGTGTCCCTTTAAGCTTAGAAAGTTATAGTGAGTTTTGAGTGACTCCTGGTCTGTGTTGTTAAAATATGCTATTGTTAAAACCACTAATTGTGATAGCTGGTGCTGACTCTTCCCTGGATGCAATACCAGTTGCAAAAATATTAGCTCTATTGTGTTTATATCTCTCAAGTTAAATAAGTAGCACATTTATTTTTTCACTCATATTACAAGTCAAAAGTAATATTTAAGCGCTTGAGTAATAATCTAGGCTAGGGTACACTAATATCTGAATTAGTTCTTCACTTTGATTTATTCAATGGTATTTAAGTGAAATTTAAGTTATATACACTTATTAATGCATTTTATATATATATATATATATATATATATATATATATATATATATATATATATATATATATATATATATATATATATATATATATATACTGTGTGTATGTAAGAGAAAGCCATAGAATTTTTGGATGTTATACATGGGATATGAAAGGGAATGTGTCCACCTCTACTTATTTTAAACAGGTGGACTGTAATCATTTCCTACATTTTTCAAGTAACCATCTAACCAAATAGAAGACTAACATCCCTTACAGCTTGTTCTGTAGGATAATAAGAAATTGTAGTACGATTGAACAATACAACGCACAATCTGAAATCCTTATATCCAGATTTTTGGAGAAATGTTATCCTTTGGAACTTATCCATAAGGGACGAGAGAGAGCAAATAACTTAGATAGAGAGCATCTATTGACCTCTTCTTCAACTAAGCATAAGGAGAATGATTTATATACTAATAAACAACCCCTTTTTGTCACTCAATACAATTCAAACCATAAAATGGTCACTAGGGTACTTAAAAAACGCTGGCCTATCCTTTTAAAAGATCAATTTCTTAAGAAAATGTTACCTTTTCAACCCAAACTTGTGTATAGGAGAGCGCCAACATTTAAACAAAAACTAGCGCTGAGTAAAGTGGTGATGTCCAAGAGAAAACGGAAGACCAATATGAAGTCTAGTGCTGTACCACATGCTTTGCCAAATAGGACAGGGACTTTTAGATGTGGTAAGAGGATTTGTGTAAATACATCACTCATGGATCAGTTAGTATAACATCCCACACCACAGGCGAGTGTTTTGTTATACAAAACAGAATGTCTTGTGATTCCAGTTATGTGGTTTATGCACTCACCTGTGAATGTGGGATGCAGTACATTGGTAGAACGTGTAGGAAAGTTAGAGTTAGATGGAGTGAACATCTGAGAAATGTTAGATCTAAATCCCTCAAACAAAGTGTATCTAGACACATCTGTAACGAACACATCCCTGGGAAATGCAATCTTAAAATTACACCTATAGAAAGTATTCCTCCTAGCAATCAGTTCAATAGGTTCTCCAAGCTTAGGCAAAGAGAGACTTTTTGGATATACAAATTCAACACCTTATTTCCTTTGGGTCTCAACAAGGTTATAGATTCTGCAGTTTTTGTTTAAATATCACTCACATATATTATTCTCTGTTGCTTGAGAAGGGTTTCTTTGTTTGTTGTTTCAATTGCCATTTTAATTTTTATATTTATATATTTTTAAATATTATATACATTCTTCATGTGTTAACTCAATTTATATATGTCATCATATTGGATTGCACAATCCTTTTAGGTTTTTCTGTATTTTTGCTTAGTTTTATGTACAACGCACTCTCCACTCCTCATTGTCATTAAATTTAACTTATCCCTAGCACATATCTTCTCGTGCTTGTATGCACATGTATAGCTTTCTATCTACACGTTTATCACATTTTATAGTCTTTATTCTATGTGATCCTTTTCACTAATATTATTTTCACACCTATAGGATGCTCACTTTTTTCCATTTTAGTTCTAGTGTTATTATGTTGTTACATTATTTCAATTATTATATTATTGCGCTCTTTAGCACTTCTATACACATCTAGTTATATACATTAGGTCAATCTTTTCTCCAAGACTACATATGTAGTATTTCACTTATATATCTAGTCCCATTATATACGCATATTATTATTCTATCCATTTGACACATACATAATGTTGTATACCGGCCACCATTCATTGTCACTTTTATTACTTTTATATTGTGGGGCACATATTTTACCAGTACACTTATAGATCACACATTATCACGCACACTTATTAAATTTCATCGAAGCGTCTATCACTATTATTTTGCATGACTCAATATACATCATTTACTATGACACTTTATGACCAATCAGATGGTCCCTACAGACCTTACCTACCTTTTTGATTCATCTGATTGGTTCTTTTAGTTTTACATATTATTGGCTAGTAGTTGACATGTATCGTATACGCACCTCACTGCATTAAGTTATATGGATTGTGATTGACCAATTAGACATTCCTGTTGGATCGCACCTCACATGCTGGCCATATGATTGGCGGATAACATCAAAGATGGCAGACAGGAGCGTGATCACACTCACAAGCAAACAGATCTCTCTAACGATAATCGGCACTAGTAAACACATTTTCACTATCATGTAAGTAAATATTTTTTTTCACTACAATGGCATTCTCATCTTCATTATGGCAGCGCCCATGTCCTATACACATATTATATTCATTCACGCACTTTTTGTTTGAGCCATTATTCACTAGGCCTGCTTTAGATCCATACTTAGCAGTATTAGTGGCATTGCATAGGACTATGTCTTTATACATATATATCGCCTGCTGAGTAATATATATTTTTTTCTTTTGCCCTTTGTATAGTTATACATGTTCTCATTTTATTGTCTGATCATTTAGTTTACATATTTATATATTATTATTTATGTAGAGCATTATAACTGACAATGGGGTGTGTTTGAGAGGATGGGTTCTCATTGGTCTAATTTGTACATGGGAAGGGGAGGGGCTTATACATTGTTTGGTAGCTCAGCCCTATTTAAAAGGGCATATGTGAGACTTTAGTATACAAGCCTGAGGAAACAGGGTTTTCCCCGAGAAATGCATCACATTTTTATTTGTTTATCTCACTGTGGAGATTTTATATACACCCAGCTGGAGTTTTTGCTTTATATCTTTGGTATTCTTATATACCTTTTAATAAATATATTTTTAAGTACATACTCCTGGCAGACGGTGTGTTAGATACTCCTTTTCAGCTACCAAGGGGCCAGACCGCCCTCCCTTCCACACTCTTCCACAACCTGCTCCAATTCCAGTGGCCTAGTACTTTGGATGGCATTTGGTTGTGAGAAGAATTGCCTTGAATCAGCCAGCTGGTTTGCTGTGTAATACCAGCCTGCCTCTACTGGCACAAGAGAGTGCCATTCCACTTGTGAGTACCCTGTATCTTCCCATCACTTGATTCCTTGGTGTATGATTGTTCTACACATGTGGCGCCTCTGTCTCCTTTTTGTGTTTTTGCTGCAGTGTATGTATGTATGTATCTATGTATGTGTGTGTGTATATATATATATATATATATATATATATATATATATATATGTACTGTGTGTGTATATGTATATATATATATCTCCAAGTTGTATAGTGTATGCACTCTGACCACCTAACTTCAACTGCCAGGGTGCGGTTGCAAGGTATATAAAGATTCTATGAAAAAGCACTCGCTGGACTTTGGACATCAGTGACAATCCTTTTTATTGTGACGTTTCGGGACCACAAACGTCCCTTCTTCTGACAAGCATCAAGTGAAAAAATCAAAACATTTATAGGCCTGTGTGAAAAACAGCCGTGTGCAGAATATTGTAATCTGCTCTATAATATGTATATGTGATATGCCAAAAAATAAACTGGTGTGACCATAATAAATGTACACATAAACTAGGTGTTTGTGATAAAATAGAAAGTTGTGTATCCCCTCCGTACAGATGATACAAATCTAGTCCTGCGTGGATATACCTAATTGCTCTTGTACCATCAGCCTGCATCGTAACCACATGGCTATCATAACAACCCTACTTATAGGCTCCAGTATACTACACCCACCTACAGGATTTGTCAATGGGTATTGATGTGTGGTCAAGCCACTCCCCCCACATGGAATTACAGTCCGTGTATAATACAGCACAAACATATCCTAATAATTCAAAATACCATAGCCGTACCCTCAGATATAAGTTCTAGAGTACCTATGCACACGAACCAATGCTACAATACATGCACGATCCAAAATATATATATATACTGTGTGTATGTAAGAGAAAGCCATATAATTTTTGGATGTTATACATGGGATATGAAAGGGAATGTGTCCACCTCTACTTATTTTAAACAGGTGGACTGTAATCATTTCCTACATTTTTCAAGTAACCATCTAACCAAATAGAAGACTAACATCCCTTACAGCCTGTTCTGTAGGATAATAAGAAATTGTAGTACGATTGAACAATACAACGCACAATCTGAAATCTTTATATCCAGATTTTTGGAGAAATGTTATCCTTTGGAACTTATCCATAAGGGACGAGAGAGAAAAAATAACTTAGATAGAGAGCATCTATTGACCTCTTCTTCAACTAAGCATAAGGAGAATGATTTATATACTAATAAACAACCCCTTTTTGTCACTCAATACAATTCAAACCATAAAATGGTCACTAGGGTACTTAAAAAACGCTGGCCTATCCTTTTAAAAGATCAATTTCTTAAGAAAATGTTACCTTTTCAACCCAAACTTGTGTATAGGAGAGCGCCAACATTTAAACAAAAACTAGCGCTGAGTAAAGTGGTGATGTCCAAGAGAAAACGGAAGACCAATATGAAGTCTAGTGCTGTACCACATGCTTTGCCAAATAGGACAGGGACTTTTAGATGTGGTAAGAGGATTTGTGTAAATACATCACTCATGGATCAGTTAGTATAACATCCCACACCACAGGCGAGTGTTTTGTTATACAAAACAGAATGTCTTGTGATTCCAGTTATGTGGTTTATGCACTCACCTGTGAATGTGGGATGCAGTACATTGGTAGAACGTGTAGGAAAGTTAGAGTTAGATGGAGTGAACATCTGAGAAATGTTAGATCTAAATCCCTCAAACATAGTGTATCTAGACACATCTGTAACGAACACATCCCTGGGAAATGCAATCTTAAAATTACACCTATAGAAAGTATTCCTCCTAGCAATCAGTTCAATAGGTTCTCCAAGCTTAGGCAAAGAGAGACTTTTTGGATATACAAATTCAACACCTTATTTCCTTTGGGTCTCAACAAGGTTATAGATTCTGCCGTTTTTGTTTAAATATCACTCACATATATTATTCTCTGTTGCTTGAGAAGGGTTTCTTTGTTTGTTGTTTCAATTGCCATTTTAATTTTTATATTTATATATTTTTAAATATTATATACATTCTTCATGTGTTAACTCAATTTATATATGTCATCATATTGGATTGCACAATCCTTTTAGGTTTTTCTGTATTTTTGCTTAGTTTTATGTACAACGCACTCTCCACTCCTCATTGTCATTAAATTTAACTTATCCCTAGCACATATCTTCTCGTGCTTGTATGCACATGTATAGCTTTCTATCTACACGTTTATCACATTTTATAGTCTTTATTCTATGTGATCCTTTTCACTAATATTATTTTCACACCTATAGGATGCTCACTTTTTTCCATTTTAGTTCTAGTGTTATTATGTTGTTACATTATTTCAATTATTATATTATTGCGCTCTTTAGCACTTCTATACACATCTAGTTATATACATTAGGTCAATCTTTTCTCCAAGACTACATATGTAGTATTTCACTTATATATCTAGTCCCATTATATACGCATATAATTATTCTATCCATTTGACACATACATAATGTTGTATACCGGCCACCATTCATTGTCACTTTTATTACTTTTATATTGTGGGGCACATATTTTACCAGTACACTTATAGATCACACATTATCACGCACACTTATTAAATTTCATCGAAGCGTCTATCACTATTATTTTGCATGACTCAATATACATCATTTACTATGGCACTTTATGACCAATCAGATGGTCCCTACAGACCTTACCTACCTTTTTGATTCATCTGATTGGTTCTTTTAGTTTTACATATTATTGGCTAGTAGTTGACATGTATCGTATACGCACCTCACTGCATTAAGTTATATGGATTGTGATTGACCAATTAGACATTCCTGTTGGATCGCACCTCACATGCTGGCCATATGATTGGCGGATAACATCAAAGATGGCAGACAGGAGCGTGATCACACTCACAAACAAACAGATCTCTCTAACGATAATCGGCACTAGTAAACACATTTTCACTATCATGTAAGTAAATATTTTTTTTCACTACAATGGCATTCTCATCTTCATTATGGCAGCGCCCATGTCCTATACACATATTATATTCATTCACGCACTTTTTGTTTGAGCCATTATTCACTAGGCCTGCTTTAGATCCATACTTAGCAGTATTAGTGGCATTGCATAGGACTATGTCTTTATACATATATATCGCCTGCTGAGTAATATATTTTTTTTTCTTTTGCCCTTTGTATAGTTATACATGTTCTCATTTTATTGTCTGATCATTTAGTTTACATATTTATATATTATTATTTATGTAGAGCATTATAACTGACAATGGGGTGTGTTTGAGAGGATGGGTTCTCATTGGTCTAATTTGTACATGGGAAGGGGAGGGGCTTATACATTGTTTGGTAGCTCAGCCCTATTTAAAAGGGCATATGTGAGACTTTAGTATACAAGCCTGAGGAAACAGGGTTTTCCCCGAGAAATGCATCACATTTTTATTTGTTTATCTCACTGTGGAGATTTTATATACACCCAGCTGGAGTTTTTGCTTTATATCTTTGGTATTCTTATATACCTTTTAATAAATATATTTTTAAGTACATACTCCTGGCAGACGGTGTGTTAGATACTCCTTTTCAGCTACCAAGGGGCCAGACCGCCCTCCCTTCCACACTCTTCCACAACCTGCTCCAATTCCAGTGGCCTAGTACTTTGGATGGCATTTGGTTGTGAGAAGAATTGCCTTGAATCAGCCAGCTGGTTTGCTGTGTAATACCAGCCTGCCTCTACTGGCACAAGAGAGTGCCATTCCACTTGTGAGTACCCTGTATCTTCCCATCACTTGATTCCTTGGTGTATGATTGTTCTACACATGTGGCGCCTCTGTCTCCTTTTTGTGTTTTTGCTGCAGTGTATGTATGTATGTATCTATGTATGTGTGTGTGTGTGTGTGTGTATATATATATATATATATATATATATGTACTGTGTGTGTATATGTATATATATATATATATATATATCTCCAAGTTGTATAGTGTATGCACTCTGACCACCTAACTTCAACTGCCAGGGTGCGGTTGCAAGGTATATAAAGATTCTATGAAAAAGCACTCGCTGGACTTTGGACATCAGTGACAATCCTTTTTATTGTGACGTTTCGGGACCACAAACGTCCCTTCTTCTGACAAGCATCAAGTGAAAAAATCAAAACATTTATAGGCCTGTGTGAAAAACAGCCGTGTGCAGAATATTGTAATCTGCTCTATAATATGTATATGTGATATGCCAAAAAATAAACTGGTGTGACCATAATAAATGTACACATAAACTAGGTGTTTGTGATAAAATAGAAAGGTGTGTATCCCCTCCGTACAGATGATACAAATCTAGTCCTGCGTGGATATACCTAATTGCTCTTGTACCATCAGCCTGCATCGTAACCACATGGCTATCATAACAACCCTACTTATAGGCTCCAGTATACTACACCCACCTACAGGATTTGTCAATGGGTATTGATGTGTGGTCAAGCCACTCCCCCCACACGGAATTACAGTCCGTGTATAATACAGCACAAACAGATCCTAATAATTCAAAATACCATAGCCGTACCCTCAGATATAAGTTCTAGAGTACCTATGCACACGAACCAATGCTACAATACATGCACGATCCAAAGTGTACCCTGCAAATAGTGTGTAGAAGCACTTGGTGTGACCACGCATCCCGCACAGAGCTAGAAGCCAATAGGGCAGAACCTCTAAATGGATAGACACCTATAATAGCTGCTATCCAAAAAACTGAAATAAACGACCCAGCAGGGTACCTTGATTGACAGTGGGGAATTACGTACAGAATAAGAGTCACAGTAGGAAGAATCCCCATTTAGCTATAGTACACAGAAGGCAAAACGAGGGCGAGAAAAAAAACAAAAATTGAAGCCAAAAATCAGACAAAAGTTGAGACCGTCATACTACGGTATAAAAAACGAAACCTTAGCAATCCGCAACTGAAGCTACAAATAAAAATAATAAAGTAGAATAAAAGTCCAAACCATAATATTACTATATCAGAAAGAATTTTTAACCATCAGAGTGACATGAAGTCAAACCTGAGCACTTCAACCCCATAATGTTACAACAAATGAAAATACCATCGGCACCTCTGAACTGTCGACTAGGAGATCATGGTGGTCCTAAAGCCTGCGCTCTGAAATATAATCATTATAGGGAATAGAAAAGTCTATTAATGACAAATCGCCCAAAAAAATAGAGAGAAATTAAACACTTAAAACCCACTGAGCAATCTCCCATAAAGCAAAACAATACAGGAGAAATACATGGCACATCGGATACACCGCAATCCAAAGAGCTCCATACGCTCATAAGGTACAATCAAATTATGCATCATAATGGACTCAATTATAAGCTTTAGAAGGGAAAGAAATTCCACATAAACAATTCATAATGCCCTGGGTAATAAGATAATACTAGACCATGTATACTAAAGGTAGCCCACCCTAAACACAGCCCTGGCCACAAGGCAATAATAATCAAGCACAATGCTCACAAAGATTCATCACTACAACATTTGTAGTGGGCACCATAGAATAAAGGGGTGCAGGACCAGCATATCCAGGTAAACCACACCAGAGACAGAGATCATCTTGCGGAGAGGAATCTCACCGTAGAGGTGTATGAAAAAAGTGTTTACCACAAGTGTAGTGAACATATAATAAAAATACATATATACAAACAAATTAGATAAAAAACAATATAGATGAACAATATAGATAAAAACAAACAAACATTGCATAGAGAACCACAATCCAGACTAATGCTACATCAACTATTAAGCTAATTTGGGTCAACCCTATAGGGAGCTATAGAGACTATTGGTTCTAGGGGCAATACTATCAAAAGAATATTATAAGTCTAAGCTAAACAGCTGGACACAAGCCTAAATGGATCAGAGGGCTCTCCCTGTCAACCAGCAAGAATGGATCGAGCCAACATGGAAAGATGAACTCTCAGATCAAATTTTATCTAGAAGTTCATATCAGAAACTGGTTGAAATCTCAGAGTGTTCATTAGAAGCACTGCCAGCCAGTATAGACATTTAGACCCCTCGGATCTAGGGTACCCAGTTCATGTATCCATCTCGCCTCTTTCTGCAAAAGTAGTTTGGCCTTGTTGCCTCCTCCTCTTGGAATCGGTACGTGATCTATAATTCAAAATTTTAGATCTTTGACAGTATGGCCCGCTTCAAGAAAATGACGGACCACCGGTTGATTCGATTTGCCAGTCTTGAGGGCAGTCCTGATGCTGGAACGATGGTTCACCATCCTCACTCTGGCATCATCATTGGTTTTGCCTGTGTAGAACTTTCCACAGGGGCAGTTAAGGAGATAAATGATACATTGTGTAGTGCAAGTCAAGAAGAATTTGATTTGATATTTCTTCCTGCGGTCAGGGTGTTGAAAACTCTTTTTCTTGAGCCAGGATTCCTTATCGCTCATGAGGGTTACATCTGTTTTCATTAATATTATTTATTATTTTTATTTGTAGCTTCATTTGCGGATGGATAAGGTTTAGTTTTTTATACTGTAGTATGACGGTTTCAACTTTTGTCTGATTTTTAGCTTAAATTTTAGTTTTTTTTCTCAGCCTCATTTTGCCTTCTGTGTACTATTGCTAAATGGGGATTCTTCCTACCGTGACTCTTATTCTGTACATAATTCCACACTGTCAATCAAGGTACCCTGCTGGATCGTTTATTTTAGATTTGTGGATAGCAGCTGTTATAGGTGTCAATCCATTTAGAGGTTCTGTCCTATTGGCTTCTAGCTCTGTGCGGGGGGCGTGGTCTCCCCAAGCACCTCTACACACTATTTTCCGGTGACACTTTGGATCGTGCATGTATTGTAGCATTATTTTGTGTGCATAGGTACTCTAAAACTTATATCTGGGGGAATATTCTGCACACGGCTGCTTTTCTTTTGCACACGGCTATCTCTAATTGGTAGCCCTGAGTGAGAGGGTCACATAGGCCTAAAAATGTTTTGATTTTTTCACTTGATGCTTGTCAGAAGAAGGGACGCTTGTTGTGGTCCCGAAACGTCACAATACAAAGGATTGTCACTTATGTCCAGCGCGTGCTTTTCCACAAAATATATATATATATATATATATATATATATATATATATATATATATATATATATATATATATACAGTTGTGCTCATAAGTTTACATACCCTGGCAGAATTTATGATTTCTTGGCCATTTTTCAGAGAATATGAATGATAACACAAAAACTTTTCTTTCACTCATGGTTAGTGTTTGGCTGAAGCCATTTATTATCAATCAACTATGTTTACTCTTTTTAAATCATAATGACAACAGAAACTACCCAAATGACCCTGATCAAAAGTTTACATACCCTGGTGATTTTGGCCTGATAACATGTGAACACAAGTTGACACAAAGGGGTTTGAATAGCTATTAAAGGTAACCATCTTCACCTGTGATCTGTTTGCTTGTAATTCAAGTGTGTGTATAAAAGGTCAATGAGTTTCTGGACTCCTGACAGACCCTTGCATCTTTCATCCAGTGCTGCACTGAAGATTCTGGATTCTGAGTCATGATGAAAGCAATAGAATTGTCAAAGGCTCCGCGGGAAAAGGTAGTTGAACTTTATAAAACAGGAAAGGGATATAAAAAGATATCCAAGAAATTGAGAATGCAAATCAGCAGTGTTCAAACTCTAATCAATAAGTGGAAAATGAGTGTCTTAAAATGGTATGCTCTATCTGAATCCTAAAAGTTTATTTTGACTTGAGTGTCTCTTTAGGTATATAGATCCAGTATGTCTCTCTCTTGCTGAGTTGTAGCAATCTGTTCATACCATCAATGTGTGGAATATGTTCTATAGCTTTTACTGTGAAGTCTTTTGGGGTTTTATTGTGATATTCTTCAAAGTGTGTACCTAGTCCATATACTGTATATATACAGTTGCAAGAAAAAGTATGTGAACCCTTTGGAATGATATGGATTTCTGCACAAATTGGTCATAAAATGTGATCTGATCATCATCTAAGTCACAACAATAGACAATCACAGTCTGCTTAAACTAATAACACACAAAGAATAAAACGTTGCCATGTTTTTATTGAACACACCATGTAAACATTAACAGTGCAGGTGGAAAAAGTATGTGAACCCTTGGATTTAATAACTGGTTGAACCTCCTTTGGCAGCAATAACTTCATCCAAACGTTTCCTGTACTTGCAGATCAGACGTGCACAACGGTCAGGAGTAATTCTTGACCATTCCTCTTTACAGAACTGTTTCAGTTCAGCAATATTCTTGGGATGTCTGGTGTGAATCGCTTTCTTGAGGTCATGCCACAGCATCTCAATCGGGTTGAGGTCAGGACTCTGACTGGGCCACTTCAGAAGGCGTATTTTCTTCTGTTTAAGCCATTCTGTTGTTGATTTACTTCTATGCTTTGGGTCATTGTCCTGTTGCAACACCCATCTTCTGTTGAGCTTCAAATGGTAGACAGATGGCCTTAAGTTCTCCTGCAAAATGTCTTGATAAACTTGGGAATTCATTTTTCCTTCAATGATAGCAATCCGTACAGGCCCTGACGCAGCAAAACAGCCCCAAACCATGATGCCCCCACCACCATACTTCACAGTTGGGATGAGGTTTTGATGTTGGTGTGCTGTGCCTCTTTTTCACCACACATAGTGTTGTGTGTTTCTTCCAAACAACTCAACTTTGGTTTCATCTGTCCACAGAATATTTTGCCAGTACTGCTGTGGAACATCCAGGTGCTCTTGTGCAAACTGTAAACGTGCAGCAATGTTTTGTTTGAACAGCAGTGGCTTCCTCTGTGGTATCCTCCCATGAAATCCATTCTTGTTTAGTGTTTTACGTATTGTAGATTCGCTAACAGGGATGTTAGCATTTGCCAGTGACTTTTGTAAGTCTTTAGCTGACACTCTAGGATTCTTCTTCACCTCATTGAGCAGTCTGTGCTGTGCTCTTGCAGTCATCTTTACAGGACGGCCACTTCTAGGGAGAGTAGCAGCAGTGCTGAACTTTCTCCATTTATAGACAATTTGCCTTACCGTGGACTGATGAACAGCAAGGCTTTTGGAGATACTTTTATAACCCTTTCCAGCTTTATGCAAGTCAACAATTCTTAATCGTAGGTCTTCTGAGAGCTCTTTTGTGCGAGGCATCATTCACATCAGGCAATGCTTCTTGTGAAAAGCAAACCCAGAACTGGTGTGTGTTTTTTATAGGGCAGGGCAGCTGTAACCAACACCTCCAATCTCATCTCATTGATTGGACTCCAGTTGGCTGACATCTCACTCCAATTAGCTCTTGGAGATGTCATTAGTCTAGGGGTTCACATACTTTTTCCACCTGCACTGTGAATGTTTACATGGTATGTTCAATAAAAACATGGCAACATTTCATTCTTCGTGTGTTATTAGTTTAAGCAGACTGTGATTGTCTATTGTTGTGACTTAGATGATGATCAGATCACATTTTATGACCAATTTGTGCAGAAATCCATATCATTCCAAAGGGTTCACATACTTTTTCTTGCAACTATATATATATATATATATATATATATATATATATATATATATATATATACACACACACATGCACCTTTGAGCCCTTTTCAATCTTGCACCCTTTTATCTACCATATACAATTAAATCTATTGTAAAACCTTTTTTGACAACAATAAACCTTTGTTTTAGGTGAATAAATATAACTTAAATACTTTAATTCCATATAATTTATATGTGTTTTATACAAACTTTCAAGCATTAATGGTTTAGTCAATGGAGCTGAATTATCAAGCTCCGAATCGCTGGAAACAGCAGTTATGAAGCAGCGGTCTAAAGACCGCTGCTCCATAACTTGTCCACCTGCTCTGAGGCTGTGGACATCAATCTGCCCGATCCTATACGATCGGGCTGATTGACACCCCCTGTTAGCGGCCGATTGGTCGCGAATCTGCAGAGGCGGTATTGCACAAGCAGTTTACAAGAACTGATTGTGCAATGATAAATGCTGACAGCGTATGCTGTCAGCATTTATCGATGTGCGGAGGACATGATACGCTACATCGTATCATGTCCGCTCGCACTTTCATAAATCGACCCCCATGTCTCCAAAAGCGCAACATTTTTCACAAGTATTTTGTATTGCACTCAAGCTCAACACTTAACTCACCACTTGAAATATAAGCGCTAATAGTGCTCCCTCTCTGTTTAAACTATTTTACCATCCACTTGTAATAGCAGATTGTGTGCTATTATTGCTCTATACTTTTAATCTAGTCCTTGACGTTGAAAGTAAATATTTTACTTATTTAAAGTAAGTACATTGAAACATACTAAAGTAGACTAATTTCTCCAAAATATGTAATATATTTATAATAAACACATTACTATTATTGGCCTAGTCGGAAAAAACATTTCACTAATGGCAAACGTTTTTTAATAACAGCAAGGCAGAAAAAAAAAACAACAAACAAAAATGAAAACAATAAAAACTAAGCACCAGATTACGAGCAGAGCAGAATTTAACGCTCCCACTCACACACTAACTCCGCTAGAAGTACGTTTTTTGTGTGTGTCGGGGAGAGCTCCTATTACAAGTTGAAAATAAAAAGTTTTTGCTTGCACGCTATTCCGAAGCGTGCAAAAATTCTAACTTAGAATATTGCGAACGTTAACTTATTGTAACTTATTGTACCAATGGAGCAAAAAAAGTGGAAGAACAAACACCCTACTCGTGCGTAAACTCGATCGCATATTCTCAAGTGCACTCACCTGACATGAAAAAATGAACATTTTACATTCTAATGTTCTTCACATAACAGAATATGTTTAATTTTTTCCTAAATTCATATTTCTACATACAGTATATATGATGGTATTTTGGTAAAATATATATCTTTACCTATGAATATAGATGATTATATAAAGGCATATATATATATATATATATATATATATATATATATATATATATATATACTGTATATAAATACAAAGAACATATATTCTGCTATGTGCAGAACATTGGAATGTGAAATATTTAAAGTAAATACACAGTATAACACTTTATTAAATATGAATATTGCATAAATATGCTTTTTCATATTTTAATCTACTTAACTGCAAAGGGCTCCAATTACTTCTACTGTATGTGTTTATATGTGTATATATGTCTGTAAATACATGTATACTAGGGGTGTGCATCTTCACTGGTCTCACGATTCGATTTGATTACGATTATCCTGTCAACGATTCGATTCAGCGATGCATCGCCAAGAATCACGATTACTGCCCATGATTTTCATGAACTTGTTCTATTCCATATTTTTATATATATATATATATATATATATATATATACACATACACACAATATATATATATATATATATATATATACACACAATATATTATATATATATATATATATATATATATAAACTGTATACAATTGATTTACAGTACAGAGCACCCAAGACAGAGAAGAGGTGAACTAAACTGCACTGTATAAAAAGAGAGAACTTATAGCAGACAGTGTCAGTCTGCCCCATAGAAAAACAAGACACTTTATAAAACCTCAAAGTTAGATAACTGTGGGAGAGTAGTAGCTGTGGGAGAGTAGTAGCGGAGGGAGCCGCAGATATGCTGGGACTCAGCGTGGGAGCGGGGGCTAAGTCTCCAAAGCAGCCATCCTTGGTGTCTTACCTGACCCCCGCGGTATGTGAGGAAATGGAACACTCTGGTTTACTCATAGCTCAGTTTTTAAACTTGACTCTTGTTCTGGAGCCACAACATAAGCCTTTCCAAGCCGCCTCCTCCCCTGTATGTCAGTTCGTTTATATTTTTATTGCAAGTACTGTAAGTTTGCCCTCCCTTCACTGACTGCGGCTTTATTTAATACTATTGGTAGTACTAGCAGTCAGTGCCTATCGCTGTTCTACGTTATCAGCAGCTAATTCAGAGGGATTATATGAATTCCTGTGACACTGGCTACCGAGAGCTTCTCTCTGACGTGCACAATATTGTGAAGGGAGGGCAAACTCACAGTACTTGCAATAAAAAAATAAACAAACTGACATACAGGGGAGGAGGCAGCTTGGAAAGGCTTATGTTGTGGCTCCAGAACAACAGTCAAGTTTAAAAATGGAGCGATGAGTAAACCAGAGTGTTCCATTTCCTCACATACCACGGGGGTCAGGTAAGACACCAAGGATGGCTGCTTGCAATAAAAGAATAAATGCAATGACATACAGGGGAGGTGGCGGCTTGGAAAGGCTTATGTTGTGGCTCCAGTACATTAGTCAAGTTTAAAAACAGAGCAATGAGTAAAACAGGAAACTAACAGTACAAGACCCATTTCCTCACATACCGAATCCCCTGCCCATGACGTCACTGACCCGGAATCGATTCAGATCTTCACTGCATCGATGCAGAATCGTTCACTGCTGCATCGTGATGCATTGGTGTGACGATTATTTTTGACAGCCCTAATGTATACACATATAAATACATATATACACACATATAAACACATATATTGACATACATATACATATCTGGATGTGTATGTAGGTATTTTTATATTAAAGCCCTTTGCCTGCCTTTTTTTTCTAACACCTGAGACTTCATATCTTTGAGTTCTTATAACTTTTTTGTGCAAATATGTTTTAATTATTTTTGTTAGTGTTATTATGGGTTTAACTAAACTTTTAAAAAAAATTTTGATGTGTTTTGTGACCAGCGCTCTAAAGATGCACTATAACTTCAATTGCACTGAAGCGATCGCGTTAACATATTCCCCTATGTGCAGAACATTGAAATGTGAAATATTTAAGTAAATACACATTATAATACTTTATTAAATGTATTGCATAAATGTGCTTTTTCATGTTTTCATCTACTTGACTGCAAATGGCTCCAATATAAATGTACAGTATATATATGTATTCATATGTATCTGTGTTTATGTGTATATATGTCTGTAAATGCATATCAATACATAAATACGTACAGTATGTACACACATTTAAAGAAAAAATAAATATATATATATATATTTATATACATATACATACATACACACATATACATCTTTAGAGATGTATATGTATGTATATCTATGTTAAAGCCCTTTGCCTGACTTTTTTTCTAACACCTGAGACTTCATATCTCTGAGACCTTATAACTTTTTTGTGCAATATTTTTTTTTAATAATTTTTATTAGATGAGGATATTATGAGTGTAACTGTACTTTTCAATGTATTTTTTTATGTTTTGTGACACTCTTTTTGTTTTGTAAAACAGTTAACCAAAGTGCCCTAACTTTAATTGCACTTAAGCGATCACGTTTACTTTCAATTTGTAATACAACCCCTAAATCTGATGCGCGCAAACAGCCGTGATAAACCCCTTATCAATTGCGCAAATAACTGTTAGTGATCTGGCCCTAAAGGCAGAGAAAGAAGGTTTTTCAAGTAAGGGTACATACAAACTTAATACAAAGATTTCTAAAGTGAAGTTAAACCATGTAAAAAGTTAGACAAAATGATTTATTCAAAGCAACCAATAAGGGATAGCCAGCGGATTTGCCGGCACCAATACGCTCGCCTAATTTTCTCACTAGAGGGAGAAATCAACAATCTCCACTTTTACTATTTACAGGATTTGGACAGCCTACATTTTTCAAAATTAAATGAAAGGAAAGAACCAAAGTTAATAATAAAAATATATTGTAAAGTTGTTTAATTACATACAATTTCACATTTTATAGTACAAAATGTCCATTCGACTTTATACTAAAGGAAAAAACAAATAATATTTTATCATTGTGGTCCATTGAAACTGGGTTCATAGCAATTGTCTGTCACGATCATTGATAAAATGTCAAGTAAACTAATTTTGGAAAAAAGACATTTGTCATATTAAAGTTGCATTTCTATCTTTGCATTCAGTTGAATACAGCAGTACTCAATTACATTAAATTACCAATTAAATTAACTATATTACATATTTAAAAACCTAACCCTACTCAAATTATTTAAATCTACAATTAAAAATTACTAAATTACAAAAAATAAACGCTGTTACAAAAAATAAAAAACACTAAGTTACAAAAAATAAAAAACAACAGTATCAAAGATAAAAATAATTACACCTAATCTAATAGTACATCCACCCTCTCGTTATTTGAATAAAAAAAGACTGTGGATAGAAATGCAGTGTGAAGATGGGCATAGCATGGAAAAAGCATATCAACGATTCTAGCCTGGAGAAATTACATTTGCAAATATATTCCCTATGCTTTAGATATAATTTTCATCATCTGGTTGTTGGGAATCAAAGGCAGTATTGTTATGCAAACTAATCTGAAATATAGATTTTATTGGGAATCAAAGGTGCAGTAAGCTTTGAATGCAAATGAAAGGCCTAGTTATGAATGTAATGGTGACAGAGCAAACCAATTAATAAAAAAAAACCTCAAATATCACAGACATTGTAGTTTCATTCACTGTGAATGATTGTCACATTGAGTGATTAGCATATTGCATATATCAGAATAAAACTGAAATGACCACAGTCTAGTTTTATCACTTTAATGTCTTGTTTATGTTTGGTTTATTTATTTGTGCAGGTACAGTAAATTACAGCTAAACACAGATGACCTTTGCAAGATGGCTTACAAATGTCCAAAATACATGAGAGACAGAGAGGCCTATTTATCAAGCCGTCAACTATGCTGGATTCGCCGGCACCAATACGCTCGCCTAACATCGCGGCCACGGACCTGAATACGATCTCCATATTTATAAAAAAAAACGGCAAATTTTGGAAATTGTACACTGAAAAACAATGTGATGACACAGGAGAATGATGAAGATGGTAATCTCTAGATGTACTATTTGTAATTTGAGTTGTATCTTGTATAAAATTACTGGAATTGTGTTGTATTATTGATATGATTCTATGTACCCACATGTCTTCTCTCAATAAAAATAATTTAAAAACAAAAAGCCGTCAATAAGCCGCACACAAGGTACGGGGCGATGAGCAGCGGACTGTTGTTAACTAGCAGTCATCAATCTCGCTGCTATTCGGCTTTTTACCAACTTTATTTATACCCTGTCACTAAACACTGCCACTATACTAAAATGTTTATCCCCTATCCCGCCGCTCCCGGACCCCACCACAACTAAATAAATGTATTAACCCCTAAACCCCTGGCCTCCCACATTACTACCACTTACTAAACCTATTAACCCCTAAACCGCCATCGCCATAAACTAAATTAATCTATTAACCCCTAAACCTAACAACCCGCTAACTTTACATTAAAATTACCTCATCCCTATCTTATAATAAATTAAAACTTACCTGTAGAATTAATATAAACTATATTAAACTATTAATTAACCTACCGTAACTATTATACTAAAATGACATTAAACTATATTAAACTATTAATTAACCTACCCTAACTATTATACTAAAATTACATTAAATTACCAATTAAATTAACTATATTACATATTTAAAAACCTAACCCTACTCAAATTATTTAAATCTACAATTAAAAATTACTAAATTACAAAAAATAAACGCTGTTACAAAAAATAAAAAACACTAAGTTACAAAAAATAAAAAACAACAGTATCAAAGATAAAAATAATTACACCTAATCTAATAGCCCTATCAAAATAAAAAAGCCCCCCCAAATAAAAAAACCCTAGCCTACAATAAACTACCAATGGTCCTTAAAAGGATCTTTTGCGGGGCATTGCCCAAAAGAAATCAGCTCTTTTACCTGAAAAAAAAATACAAACACCCCACCAACAGTAAAACCCACCACCAACACAACACACCCAACCCGCCCAAATAAAAACCCTATCTAAAAAACCTAAGCTCCCCATTGCACTGAAAAGGCATTTGTATGGACATTGCCCTTGAAAGGGCATTTAGCTCTTTTACTGCCCAAAGCCCCTAACCTAAAAATAAAACCCACCCAAAAAAAACCTTAATAAAACCTAACACTAACCCCGACGATCCACTTACAGTTTTCGAAGACCGGACATCCATCCTCATCCAAGCGGCAGAAGTCCTCATCGAAGCTGGCAGAAGTCTTCATCCAAGCGGGCCGAAGTCCTCATCAAAGCCAGCAGAAGTCTTCATCCAGACAGCATCTTCTATCTTCATCCATCTGGCGCGGAGCAGATCCATCTTCAAGACATTCGGCGCGGAGCATCCCCTTCTTCCGATGGTCAATGTAGAATGAAATTTCCCTTTAAGGTACATCATCCAAGATGGCATCCCTTACATTCTGATTGGCTGATAGAATTCTATCAGCCAATAGGAATTAAAGGGGGAAAAATGCTATTGGCTGTTGCAATCAGACAATAGGATTGAGCTTTCATCCTATTGGCTGATCCAATCAGACAATAGGATTGAGCTTTCATCCTATTGGCTGATTGGAATAGCAACAGCCAATAGGATTTTTTCCCCTTTAATTCCTATTGGCTGATAGAATTCTATCAGCCAATCAGAATGTAAGGGACGCCATCTTGAATGACGTACCTTAAAGGGAAACTTCATTCTATGTTGACCATCGGAAGAAGAGGATGCTCTGCGTCAGATGTCTTGAAGATGGATCTGCTCCGTGCCGTCTGGATGAAGACTTCTGATGGCTTCGATGAGGACTTCGGCCCGCTTGGATGAAGACTTCTGCTGGCTTCAATGAGGACTTCTGCCGCTTGGATGAGGATGGATGGGGGGATCGTCGGGGGTTAGTGTTTTTTTAAGGGTTTATTGGGTGGGTTTTAATTTTAGGTTAGGTACTTAGCAGTGACGTGCAGTGACGTCAGAGGCTGGTGAGGCAGTGGCTAGGATACGCCTTCATTCTTTAGATATCCTTTGTTGAAGAAATAGCAATGCACATGGGTGAGCCAATCACATGTGGTATCTATGTGCAGCCACCAATCAGCAGCTACTGAGCATATTTAGATATGATTTTCAACAAAGGATATCAAATGAATGACAAAAAAAATAGATATTAGATGTAAATTTGAAAGTTATTTAAATTTGCATATGGGATTGATATGGGTTTCATGTCCCTTTAAATGGTGTCTTGGAAAACTGGTCAACTTAGTAAACATCTGATTTTAGTCTAAAAGGATTGTAACAGAAACTCTTGCCAGATAACACAATGCTTGCTCTGATTATGAGATCTAGAAATCCATGCCCATTAAAATATGTTTAAAACATACTTTTTACTTTAATGCTGCAAATTATGCTTATAGATTCTTTCATTATGCAGTAAATATAAAAATGTCTTGATCCAGTGGCGGCTGGTGAAATCTAAAGATGGTGGGGCGCTTGGCCTCACCCCTTTAAATAAAGCCACACCATCAGGTGGCACTATCAATTCATTAATTAAATAAAAGGTAGACAGAAACACAGAGAAGCATTCGGGGGGAGAGGGAGAGACAGACGGGGGAGAGAGACACAGAGGGTTAGAGAGAAAGAGAGAGAGACACAATCACACACAGAGGGGTTAGAGAGAGAGAGAAAGAGAGAGAGACACAATCACACACAGAGGGTTAGAGAGAGAGAAAGAGAGAGACACAATCACACACAGAGGGTTAGAAAGAGAAAGAGAGAGAGAGAGACACACAATCACACACAGAGGGTTAGAGAGAGAGAAATAAAGAGAGAGAGAGACAATCACACACAGAGGGTTAGAGAGAGAGAAAGAGAGAGAGACACAATGATTCAATCACATACAGAGGGTTAGAGAGAGACACAATCACACACAGAGGGTTAGAGAGAGAGACACAATCACACACAGAGGGTTAGAGAGAGAAAGAAAGAGAGAGAGAGAGAGAGAGAGACACAATCACACACAGAGGGTTAGAGAGAAAGAGAAAGAGACACAATCACACACAGAGGGTTAGAGAGAGACACAATCACACACAGAGGGTTAGAGAGAGCGCGAGAGACACAATCACACACAGAGGGTTAGAGAGAGAGAGAGAGAGACACAATCACACACAGAGGGTTAAAGAGAGAGAGAGAAAGAGAGAGACAATCACACACAGAGGGTTAGAGAGAGACACAATCACACACAGAGGGTTAGAGAGAGAGAAAGAGAGAGAGAGAGACACAATCACACACAGAGGGTTAGAGAGAGAAAGAAAGAGAGAGAGAGAGACACACACAATCACACACAGAGGGTGAGAGAGAAAGAGAGAGACACAATCACACACAGAGGGTTAGAGAGAAAGAGAGAGAGAGACACAATCACACACAGAGGGTTAGAGAGAGACACAATCACACACAGAGGGTTAGAGATAGAGAGAGACACAATCACACACAGAGGGTTAGAGAGAGACACAATCACTCACAGAGGGTTAGAGAGAGAGAAAGAGAGAGAGAGACACAATCACACACAGAGGGTTAGAAAGAGAAAGAGAGAGAGAGAGACACACAATCACACACAGAGGGTTAGAGAGAGAGAAATAAAGAGAGAGAGAGACAATCACACACAGAGGGTTAGAGAGAGAGAAAGAGAGAGAGACACAATGATTCAATCACATACAGAGGGTTAGAGAGAGACACAATCACACACAGAGGGTTAGAGAGAGAGACACAATCACACACAGAGGGTTAGAGAGAGAAAGAAAGAGAGAGAGAGAGAGAGAGAGACACAATCACACACAGAGGGTTAGAGAGAAAGAGAAAGAGACACAATCACACACAGAGGGTTAGAGAGAGACACAATCACACACAGAGGGTTAGAGAGAGCGCGAGAGACACAATCACACACAGAGGGTTAGAGAGAGAGAGAGAGAGACACAATCACACACAGAGGGTTAAAGAGAGAGAGAGAAAGAGAGAGACAATCACACACAGAGGGTTAGAGAGAGACACAATCACACACAGAGGGTTAGAGAGAGAGAAAGAGAGAGAGAGAGACACAATCACACACAGAGGGTTAGAGAGAGAAAGAAAGAGAGAGAGAGAGACACACACAATCACACACAGAGGGTGAGAGAGAAAGAGAGAGACACAATCACACACAGAGGGTTAGAGAGAAAGAGAGAGAGAGACACAATCACACACAGAGGGTTAGAGAGAGACACAATCACACACAGAGGGTTAGAGATAGAGAGAGACACAATCACACACAGAGGGTTAGAGAGAGACACAATCACTCACAGAGGGTTAGAGAGAGAGAAAGAGAGAGAGAGACACAATCACACACAGAGGGTTAGAGAGAGAAAGAAAGAGAGAGAGAGAGAGACACAATCACACACAGAGGGTTAGAGAGAAAGAGAGAGACACAATCACACACAGAGGGTTAGAGAGAAAGAGAGAGAGAGAGAGACACAATCACACACAGAGGGTTAGAGAGAGACACAATCACACACAGAGGGTTAGAGATAGAGAGAGAGACACAATCACACACAGAGGGTTAGAGAGAGACACAATCACACACAGAGGGTTAGAGAGAGAGAAAGAGAGAGAGAGACACAATCACACACAGAGGGTTAGAGAGAGAAAGAAAGAGAGAGAGACACAATCACACACAGAGGGTTAGAGAGAAAGAGAGAGAGAGACACAATCACACACAGAGGGTTAGAGAGAGATGCAATCACACACAGAGGGTTAGAGATAGAGAGAGAGAGAGAGAGAGAGAGAGAGAGAGAGAGAGAGAGAGAGAGAAAGAGAGAGAGAGAGAGACACAATCACACACAGAGGGTTAGAGAGAGACAAAATCACACAGAGAGGGTTAGAGAGAGAGAGAGAGAAAGAGAGAGAGAGAGACAATCACACACACAGAGGGTTAGAGATAGAGAGAGAGAGAGAGACAATCACACACAGAGGGTTAGAGAGAGACACAATCACACACAGAGGGTTAGAGAGAAAGAGAGAGAGAGACACAATCACACACAGAGGGTTAGAGAGAGACACAATCACACACAGAGGGTTAGAGATAGAGAGAGAGAGAGAGAGACAATCACACACAGAGGGTTAGAGAGAGACACAATCACACACAGAGGGTTAGAGAGACACATAAGCGATGAGAGAGTCTGAGGGGGAGGAGGAGAGACAGAGAGAGAAAGAGACCATGGGGGAGAACAACACATAAGGAGAGAGATGGATAGAGAGAGAGACACACACACACACACACACACACATACAAGGCGGGGGGGGGAGGGACCACTGCATTTTTAAGTAATAAAACAGCAGAGCTACAGAGACTAAGTGAGACTATAACTAAATGAGACCATACATTAGTGTGCAGTACAGAGGCAAGCTGCTAAGTTAGTGGGTGTAAAGTTTGAGTAAACAAAATACAAAAACGATCCTTTGCTGTAAAAGAGTAAAAAAAACACTAAACCACATTCATTGAATTATCATTTTCACTAACAGAATCCTTTTCAGTAAAATCTTACTTTAATAAGATGGGGCTGAAACAGTGCTCCCTGTGCCTCTCTCTCTCTTCCTGCTCTGTAAGGATTCAGGAAGTGACAGTGGCACATTCCACTGCACTTAGAGGGGAAGAACAGAACTCTCTTTTTCACTTTAGCAAAGCTAGCAGGTTCACAGGACAGCAACAAAATAAATGAAAGTTGTTTTTTTTCCGTTTTTGTTTATTTTATATGATTTAACATCCAGCCCCAACCCTAAGTTCCATTTACTAATGCCTCTCGCTGGATTGGTTCAGCCCAAATAGGACTGCCTCAAATAAGCAGTTAATGGGCCATGCAATGATCTTAACCACTTTCATCCAGTAGGTGGCGCAGCATGTTGTGTAATGGTGGGAAGACCTGCTTGTGCCTCTTCATTGCACAACATATAGCTGTGAAAAAAAAATGCTGGGGAAAAAAAATACAATTTTTTTTTTTTTTTTTTTTAAAGTCAATAAAAAAAATATATATTTTTGCCCATATGAGAGGTGAAGCACTGCCTCACCTGCCTCTAGTGACTGCACATCACTGGTACTTAGGGCAGTAAAAGAGCTTCAGGGCAATGGGGAACTTAGGTTTTTTAGATAGGGTTTTTATTTGGGGGGTTTGGTTGGTTGGGTGGTGGGTTTTAATGTTGGGGGGGTGTTTGTATTTTTTTACAGGTAAAAGAGCTGATTTCTTTGGGGCAATGCCCCGCAAAAGGCCCTTTTAAGGGCCATTGGTAGTTTATTGTAGGCTAGGGTTTTTTTTATTTTGGGGGGGGCTTTTTTATTTTGATAGGGCTATTAGATTAGGTGTAATTCTTTTTTATTTTTGATACTGGTTTTTTTTGTAACTTAGTGTTTTTTATTTTTTGTAACTTAGCGGTTTTTTTTTGTAATTTAGTAATTTTTAATAGTATATTTAAATAATTTGAGTTGGGTTAGGTTTTTTTTTTTATATGCAATATAATTAATTTAATTGGCAGTTTAAAGGAACATAATACTCATATGCTAAATCACTTGAAACTGCTGCAGTATAACTGTAAAAAGCTGACAGGAAAATATCACCTGAGCATCTCTATGTAAAAAAAGAAGATATTTTACTTCACAATCTCAGCTCAGCAGAGTAAGTTCTGTGTAAAAAAGTTATACTCAGCTGCTGCTCAGCTGCAGGTAAAAAAAATAATGAAGAAATGAACAGCAGCCAATCAGCAGTGCTGAGGTCATGAACTCTTTTACTGTGATCTCATGAGATTTTACTTAACTCTCATGAGATTTCATTGTAAACTTCCTTACACTGAATAGGGAAATAACATGAGTGTGCATGTAAGCTCACTCCCTTACTGATTTGTTGCTTAGAAGTCCTTTACAATGGGATGTGGCTACTGAGAAACTTTTGAGGTAAAATATCTTTCTTTTTTACATAGAGAAGTTCAGGTGATATTTTCTAGTCAGCTTTTTACAGCTATGCTGCATCACTTTCAAGTTTTTAAACATGTGGGTATTATGGCCCTTTAATGTTATTTTAGTATAATAGTTAGGGTAGGTTAATTAATAGTTTAATATAGTTTCTTTTAATTCTAAAGGTAAGTTTTAATTTATTATAAGATAGGGATGAGGTATTTTGAATGTAAAGTTAGCAGGTTGATAGGTTTAGGGGTTAATAGCTTAATTTAGTTTATGGTGATGTGGGGGGCTGGCGGTTTAGGGGTTAATAATTGTATACAGTCGCAGCGGAATAGGGGTTAATAAATTGTATTTAGCTTGCGGCGATGTCGGGGTGGCAGATTAGGGGTGTTTAGACTCGGGGGTTATGTTAGGGTGTTATGTGTAAACGTAATTTGTTTTCTACCATAGAAATCAATGGGATATCTGGCAGCATCAAACATAAGCTTTCGCTGCTTTCAGACTCCCATTGATTCCTATGGAATCTGCAGCCTCCAGGGTGGCGGATTGATAACCAGGTACGCTGGGCCGGAATAGTGGTGAGCGTACCTGTTAGAAATTTGTTAACTTGCAAAAGGTGTCAGATAGTGCCGAATGTGTATTCAGAACATCTGTTATGACGTTAGCATCGATCTGTGTCGGATTGAGACCGGCGGATCATATGTTACGTCACAAATTTCAACTTTTGCCGGTCTGTAGGCTTTGATAACTAGGTCGAATCAAGCTCGCCACAATTACACTGCGGAATTCCGACATATTTGCGGTTGACGGCTTGATAAATAGGCCTCCAAGAATACTTAACTGTCTCATGTTCTATGGCTTGGTGACAGTATAAGGTAATGATGATCAAAACATACACAAGGTGGCAATATTTTCAAAAGGGTAGCATTGCGGGATCTAGATTGCAGGTGAAATATGAAAAACTTCTGACATCAGTGTTTGAAGGCAGTTTCACCAAGAATCATTTTACTATACATCACAGTGAGTGACCATGCTTTTCTGATACTGGCGATTTATTAAAAACCAGCATCGCCACCTTCATTGAAGGTGTAATGTAAATGATCCCTTTACACTGTATTGTATGGCAATACAATTTACATGTGTCAACAGAAACTCAACTTATAATAGAATAGTGGAATTATAACATTAATAATACTCCTATAGGAGTTGGGGATTGTGGGTATTTGATAGATGTATATGCAATGTTTTATGTATCTGTATTGTAAAGTCTTGTTGTGATTGTAAAAAGTGTGTATTTTTCTTTTTTTAGGCCCTGATATTGAAAACACTATCAGACCCATGAGAAAATGCTTTTTTAGCCTTGCCAGTCTCGCAGTCTGTGGGTCTAGTAATATATTCCAAAAAAGTTGAATGAACCACTCTGATTCGATGAGTGGCTATGTGTCTCCCATAAGAAATAATAGGGATTGCAGCTTAAGCAAAAGTCCGTCCACATTGCCACTTAGCTGTGGGTTGGGGACAGTATTCAAGTGTGTTTACACAACATAGACTGTGTGTTAACGAAAACAAAAAATTATTAACATAGAACACGTTTGTTACAGTGCTGTCGCAATATAATAAGTATAACATGTTCAGAACAGTGAGAACTAACATTGGCAATATATAAATAAAAACAGCAGTCACAGCTACTGACTTTTATGATATATTAATATAATGAACACAAATTATTTTCCTAAAATATAAAAAATGTTTATTGGATGTAAGCATATCAGGTAATGTGTATTTGTGTAATGAGAGAGGGTGTGTCCTTAAGAGATCAACACCCTATATCAAGGTGTGCATAATTATTAGGCAGCTTCTTTTCCTCAGGTAAAATGGGCCAAAAAAAGAGATTTAACTCACTCTGAAATGTATTTCAGAGGGATGCAGCACTTTTGAAATTGCTAAGATATTGGGGCGTTATCACAGATCCATCAATCGTTTTGTTGCAAATAGTCAACAGGGTCGCAAGAAACATGTTGAGGAAAAAAAATGCATATTAACTGTCAAAGATTTTAGAAGAATCAAATGTAAAGCTACCAGGAACCCACTGTCCTCCAGTACTGTCATATTCCATAACTGCAACCTACCTGGAGTGCCCAGAAGTACAAGCTGTTCAGTGCTCAGAGACATGGCCAAGGTAAGGAAGGCTGAAACCTGGCCACCACTGAACAAGACACATAATTTGAGACGTCAAGACTGGGCCAAGAAATATCTGAAGACAGATTTTTCAAAGGTTTTATGGACTGATGAGATGAGAGTGACTCTTGACAGACCAGATGGATCGGCCGATGACTAGATCAATAACGGGCACAGAGCTCCACTTCGACTCAGATGCCATAAAGGTGGAGGTGGTGTACTGGTATGGCGGGTTGAAGATGGACTCAAAATCAACTCCCAGACTTACTGCCAGTTTTTAGAAGACATTTTCTTCAAGCAGTGTTACAGGAAAAATCTGCATCTTTCAAGAAGACCATGATATTTATGCAGGACAATGCTCCATCGCATGCATCTAAGTACTCCACTGCGTGGCTAGCCAGTAAATGTCTTAAAGATAAAAGAATAATGACATGGCCCCCTTTCTCATCTGACCTAAACACTTTTGAGAACTTGTTGGCCCTTCTTAAATGGGAGATTTATAATGAAGGAAAACAATAAACCTAATTGAACAGTGTCTGGAAGTCTGTGGTTGCTGCAGCACAAAAAGTTGATCGTCAACATTTCAAGAAACTGACAGACTGCATGGGTGGAAGGCTTACGACTGTTATTGAAAAGAAGGGTGGCTTTATTGATCACTAATTTTATTTATTTTTTTAAATGTCAGAAATGTTTATTTGTAAATTTTGAGTTGTTTGTTTATGTTTCTCAATTTTACAGATGAAAATAAACAAGTGAGATCAGAGGCGTAACTAGAAACCACAGGGCCCAGGTGTGGTAAGGTTAAAAAGGTGCATACCACAGCTTTTTAACCCTTCCATATTGTAGTATATTTTCCAAAATACCTTTAAATGTAGCTTCAACAGATAGATAAAAAAATATACCACTGCTTTTTTTTTTCCCCAAAAAAGCTTTATTAGAAGATAATCAAATATTACATGTTTTTCAACTTTTTCCCACAGTTCATTCAAAGAGAAGATCTAAATAACATAACATTTCGGATCCTAATGCGTACTCGGGAGTCATTCCCTCTGGGGTTAATTGAGACATGGTGATATACACACATCCTATATTACAGATAAAGTCTTAGGAGTTCATGATACATTCTTAGTGCACCTTTATAGTTAAAGTCCCAGAAGGCCGAGGGTGCACTATGCCTGTTGCTCTGCCGCTATTGCTAGCTTAGGCGTAAGACGTTAGAGTCCAAGGGGGAGATGAACAGAAAACATATCCATTACACTTGTACTTATTGCTTGACTTTGTATAGATCTCACTAACAAATAGTTCAAAAAAGGGGAGGTCGGATTGTCAATATTGTCGGCTGCGATAACCTGCACTATTTATTGCCTATGTGCTGCCCACCATTCTAGCATTATCTCATGTGTATCTACGGTACCCCGTTGAATGTGGTGGTATCTTTCTAAATGTATCAGTGTGTCTACTTGCTTTTGCCATTCCACAAAGGTGGGTGTTACTCTGGATTTCCAATGTTTTAGGATCAAAAGTTTGGCCCCGTTCAGCATAATCAATAGTAGTGCCTTTTCCACTTTACAGGCCAGTTTAGGCAGTGATATGTATAACAGTGTTTTTGGGCTATTTTGGACAGTTTTCCCTAAGACTAGCTCCATGGGGCTGAGTACTTCGACCCAGTAATTGTCCAGCCTGGGGCAGTCCCACCATATGTGTGTTGATGTGCCAGTTTCCCCGCAGTCTCTCCAGCATTTGCCCGAGGCCTGTTTGTATATGCGCTGCAACCTACTGGGGGTGAGGTACCACCTCGCTAAACATTTGTAACTAGACTCTTGCACTCTCATGGAGATCGAGGTTGTTTTAGTTACTAGGAAGGCTGTCTGCCAGTCCTCGTGTGCTATCTCAGTATGCCATTCCTTTTCCCACGCCTTTGTATAAGAAGGGAGTGCTTGTGTGTTGTCTATAAGGAGAAGCTTGTATAACAAGGAAATTGCATGGGCTGTTGGCGTGTTTTTCATGCATAGGGTCTCAAATGTAGTAGGTGCTCTGGTTAGGCAGTGTCTGTGTCTATGCGTCACTAGATAGTGATTTAATTGTGTGTGTGAATACCAGTTCATTGCTAGGTTTGGCATCTCTTCTACAATGTCTGGGTATGTCTTAAGTTTATGTCCATTGGTCAGTGACATGATAGTACATTCTTTGAAAGGTGTGTCAAAAGTTGTCCTATTTTCCGAGCGGTTCCACGGCATTGCGGCATTTTGATATATGGGTGTCAGTGGCGAGTGCTTAGTTGATATATGCGTTGTAGTATGTGTTATCTTATCCCACACCACGCAAAAGTCTATCAACAAAGGGTACTTTGTCATTGCTGTGTGCCTATCTCTCTCTAAGATCCAGGCTCCTAGGCCTGCGTTCTTTGTGTCTAGTATATCACAGTCCAACCGGACCCATTCTTTGTTAGTGTCATTGGAGCACCAGTCCAATAGTCTGTTCAGCGTGATCGCCTGTTTGTAGGTTTGAATATTTGGGACCCCCAAGCCACCTTTGTCCCTCGGCAGGTATAATGTTTTCTTAGCTACTCTGGGTCTAACCCCCCCCCCCCCCAGATATACTGTTCAATTAAATTTTGCAGTTTTTGTAGGTAATTCCCTGGGAGTGGAATTGGTGTGGTTTGGAGCAAGTAAAGCAATCTGGGGATCCGCCCAAGCCAAGAAATTGACTTGTTTTTCCAGCTGGACAGGTCCGCTACCAACGCAGTCTCCAGTCTTTTGTAATTTTCTTAAAAGACAGTCTGAGGGTCCGGGGATATATATATTCCCAGGTACCTCATCATGTCCTTTTGTGTCTTCAGAGGGCAGTTATGTAGTGCTGTGTTTAACTCCTCTTTACCGTATGTGATATTCAGTATCTCTGACTTTGCTACATTAAGGTGAAAATTAGAGAATTGCCCGTATTCATTAAAGGTGTCTAGGATTCTGGGGAGGGATGTGTCTATGCTAGTCAGTGTCAACAGGACATCGTCCGCGTATAATGCCAATTTGCGTGTACATGATCTGGTCTGTATTACAGAAATCTGCGTGTCTTCTCTAATCTTTTGCGCCAACGCCTCTATTGACAGGGCAAAGAGGAGCGGCGAAAGAGGGCACCCCTGTCTGGTTCCGTTTCTGATAGAAAATCTATCAGATAACAGGCCATTCACCTTCACTCTTGCAGTGGGATTTTTGTAAAGTGCAAATATTCGCCTTATAAAGGTCTCACTGAATTTCATTTTAATCAGGACCGCTTTTAGAAAAGGCCAGTGTACTCGGTCGAACGCCTTTTTGGCGTCTGTCGAGACTAGTATTAGGGGTGTACATTGTTGTTGAGCATGTGTCACCAGTTGCAGCACTTTTAGCGTGTTGTCCCGTGCTTCCCTACCTGGTACAAACCCTACTTGATCCGGGTGCACCAAAGCAGGGAGAAATTTATTGATTCTGTTGGCCAATACCTTAGCATAGATTTTTATGTCCATATTAAGGAGCGATATCGGGCGAAAGTTCTCTGGCCTATCTGGATTTTTTCCCTGTTTGGGGAGGACAGTGATATTTGCCTCCAGCATCTGGTCTGTAAACCCTCCTTCCTGTAGCAATGAGTTAAAGAGGGATGTTAGGGGTTTCAGTAAATGGTGTGCATACATTTTGTAATATTTAACCCTTAGCCCATCTGGCCCTGGGCTTTTCCCATTTGGCATATTTTTAATAGCTGTCTTAACCTCTGCAGTTGTAATTGGCCTATCTAGGTATTCAGCGTCCTCTAGTGAGAGGGTAGGCAGGTGGATGTCTTCTAGGTATTTATCTATGTCAGTTTGTGAACTATTGTTGTTGATGTTGTAAAGTGTTTCATAGTACCGTCGGAAAATCTCTGCTATTGTCTCGCTGTCTTGCTGTGTGTGTCCCGTCGCGTCCGTCAGTGTGTATATATGTGTGCTTAGTTGCTTACGTTTTAGCGCTTTGGCAAGTGAGGAGCCTATTTTGTCACTCATTTCGAAATATTTTTGTTGTAAAATTGACGCCTTTCTTTGATATTCTTTAATAAGGTGATTATTCAGCTCAGTCTTGACTGCAGTCAGGGATTTTAATATTGTAGTGGAGGAGGTGTTCTTTTTTAATTCCGACTCCCAGTATCTAATCTGGGATAGTGAGGAATTCAGGAACTGCCTATTTTGCTTGGTCTCCCTTGCTTTGAGTTTTATGAACTCTCCCCTTGCCACACATTTATGTGCTTCCCAAGTTGTAGAGATGGGTAGGGCGTCTAGGGGGTTTTCACTAAAATAATGCTTCAGAGTTGTATCAATTGTCAGCTTGTGTAAAGGGTTATCTAGCGCATGTTCGTCAAGTCTCTACATGTAGGGTCGCATGGGTATGTCTGGCAAGTCCAATGTGCAGTAGACTGGGGCGTGGTCTCACCATGTAATTGGCAGTATGTTGGAGTCATTTATGAAAGAGAGACCTAGCTGGTCTGTTATGAGGTAGTCTATCCTAGTGTAGACTAGGTGTGGGTGCGAATAAAAGGTATAGTCGCGAGTGTCTGGGTGTATTGACCTCCATATGTCGTGTAGCTTTAATAAACGAAGCTGTGCGTTAATGACTTTGATTACCTTCTGCGGTGTACTTGTCATCCCTGCCGAGGTGTCGTTAGCGGGGTGAAGTGGTAGGTTTAAGTCTCCCGTTAGGAACAGTATATCTCTTGTATGCTCCAGTAGTAATTGCGTCAGCTGTTTAAACACTATGTTGCCCTTGGTTTGGCAGGTATACACTAGCTATTGTGATGTATGAATTATATAATGTTCCCACCACCAGCAAATATGAGCCATCGGGGTCTCTTAGCACCTGAGTAGGCCGAAAGGTGATCGTGTTTTTAATAAAAATGCCCACTCCGCCTTTCTTTGAGCTGCCTGATGCTAAGTAATAGGTTCTGTATTTGTGGGTGATATACCTTGGTTCTCTCCCTTTTTTAAAATGCGTTTCCTGCATACATATAATGTCCCCTCCAGCTCTATGTAATTGCGTGAACGTGGCGGACCTCTTTTCCGGGCTATTGAGCCCCTTTGCATTTATGGTTATTAGTTTAAGGGAGCGTGGCTGCATATTCCCTGTGTATAAATGAACTCTCTAAAGTGTGCTTGTGATATACTTCTTGTGTGCTGCCTCTCTATGGTTATGCGGGCAGGTCGGAGGTTGGGCGTCCCCCGTCTGTTCTGCAGCCCTAGCTCCTCTTATATGTCTAAGGAATGTTTGATCTTCAAATCTCTGAGTTTCTATGTACTAACAAAAAGGGAAAGGATGTAAATTGTGATCAATTATTGTATAAAAAGAACTCAAACACTCAAATAAATGAATGAATGTCAGATATGTAGAAACCAAACTGTGTTCTCAGTATAATTATGATAACAGTAAACAACAATAACAGTCAAACAGATATTTAGGGTAATATCCCCGCCATCAAACCCAGCATTAGAAATACAAGTTTATAAATAACATTAAACGACCTGAAGCCTTGTCTCAGGGGCTGGCACCCAGCCTGGGCTGTAAAGAGGTGTTGTCCATTGTCTGATGTGAGTCCTCCACATCATCAGCGACAGTCACCAAAGAGGGGTGTTTTAGATTGTCCCGGGCAACCAAGACCGTTGCTGTGGGCCTTGTTCCTGAAGGGGATCTGCAGTGTAGAGCCATCTGCTGGTTGGTCTCCGGTCCGAATGTGTATCTGCAGTGCTTCACAGAAGCGGGGTAGATCATCTTGATTCTTGTAAACTGCCGTAGTGTTGCCACTAGTTGCGATGATGCTGACCGGGAAGCCCCAGCGGTAGGCGATTTTCTTCTCCCGAAGTACCATGGTGATGTGGTTCAGTTCTCTCCTTTTCTGAAGTGTTGTAGGACTCAGATCTGTAAATATTTGAATGCGGTTACCAGCATGCGTTAGGTCCTGTTTTTGTCTTGAGTGCTTTAGGATGTCTTCCTTATCTTTAAAGTGCAACAATTTCAGGATCACAGCTCTAGGAGGTGCTTTGGGCGGTGTTTTGGCCCTTAGTGCCCTATGCGCCCTCTCGATTGCTATATCAGGTGCATTATCGTCCCCTTTTACTGTGCGGAACAATGCCTGAAGGCATCCCTCCAGGGCTCCTGGCTGTATGAATTCTGGTATCCCACGTACTCTTAAGTTGTTCCTCCTGCCTCTATTGTCCAAATCTTCCACTTTCTTGAGTAAATTGTATATGGTTTATGGTTTCCTACTGATCATAAACTAGGCGGGATATATGATTAATATCATTGCAGGTAGTGTTGTGATTTTCCTCTAGGTTGGTGACCCTTTGTGTCACTTTTGTCAGGTCTCTCTTAAGATCTCCGTACCATCCCTTCACTTCTGAAAGCATTTCTTTAAGGTCCTCCTTAGTACATAAGGACTTGAGGTCTTCTTTTGTGATTTGCGGATTGGTAGTAGAAGCAGGGTTTGCAATCTGTGGGGTGGGTTGTGTATCGTCAGTAGGTGCATTGCTATTTGGTGCACGTTGCATTTGGGCAGGAATAGCTTCAGGATGTTTTTAAAAATTGCTACATGGTTCTAGGCTGTGAATTACAGTCTGGCTTAGATTTTCGCCCTGGCATAGTTGTGCAGTATGGAAGGGGTGGCTGGGCAATTAATTGCACTTCTCTAAGCAGTAGGAGCCAATATTAATACTTGTAACAAGCCTGTGAGTGACGCAGTGCCCCAAGTGTGCCACCTTATGTGCTGGGGGTCACTGTTCATATAAAGGTTATGCCGGTATAAATTTAGAACTTTGTAGTGTCCTGCTTTTTTTTTTAATGAGAGTATGTGCTGTTTTTTTTTTTTGTTTTGTTTTTTTTTTCTCTCCTGTGCTTGCAATCCTAAAAGTGTATTAGCCTGTCACTTAATAAGGAGTAGTGGGGGCTGTGATCCACAGTCAATTGTCTGGGGTAGGAGCGCTTTGCAGCTCCTAATTATGCCTTTTAGAGTGTGACGGCTACTGCGTGCCTTATGCCCCCTTTATCTCGCCTAATAAGCATGGTTTTATTTAACTCTGGCCCCCACTGCTGCTGAGCCTGTGTCTAACATGCCGTCAGCCTGTGGCGCTCTGTGTGCTACTTATCTGCACGGCCGTGCCGCTTCAGTTCTCCGGTCTGTCCTTTAAGCCCTGATGTTGTATACCGGCATCGGCTGATCAGCTGGGCTGTATTGCGGTACGTGTCTTCGGCCCTTAATGCCTACGATCCGTTAAGGCCCCCACTGTGATCCACCCCTCTCCAGGCCCCGTGTCGCACCTGATGTTGCTTGCGATTGTGGCGGGTCTGGGAGGTATTTGGGGCTGCCGATCTGTCTGCCCCGATTCAGGAGGTGTCTGCTTGTGAGCAAGGTGCTATTGAGGGCTCAGGTCGTTGATGGCTCCTGGGTTTGATAGACTTGGGCCGAGGAGCTGTTCCCTTGTGCGGCCATTTCTCTAAACGACCAAGCTCCGCCCCCATACCACAGCTTTTTAACCATTCCATATTGTAGTATATTTTCCAAAATACCTTTAACTGTAGCTTCAACAGTTAGATGAAAAATACATATGCGAAACAGTATTTTTGTATTTGAAAAAAATGTTTTTCTTGTTAAAAACCACAACCAATTAAAATGGGCTGGGCTTGCAGGGAGAGCAGACCTCCTTATCCTGTCACTCTATAAATACAAAGCTTCCTTATCTTATCAATTTCTATATTTACAGAGCCCAATACTTTGGGCCTGAGGCTTTTTTTTTAGCTTTATATTATAATTTAGGTGTCTCGCCTTCACGCCCAGGAGAAAGGGAAATTCCAGACAAAATTTGAATTCACATGGATGCATTTCAGTTTTGAATAGAAGCATTTTTGTAATATACATGTTTTAGCAAAAATGTTACTAATAAAAGCTATAGCTGTTTCAAAAGTGTATTTAAGTATGCACCGTGCACCAGCAATTTAAACACAGCACTTGCTCAGAGAGCCTAAGGAGTTTGTACCATCTGGTAATGACTCACTTTGTTACCTGATGACATGATTACAAGCCTCAATGGCGCTCTGAGCGGTTGCAGTACTTAAAATGCTGGTGCACTGAGAATATGTAGCTATGCTTCACATGCACGAGCAGAGAAAAATGCTAACACTAAAGCAGTGATAACTTTTACTAGAAGCATTTTTACCAATACATGTATATTGCAAATATTTTTCCATTTAAAGATGTAATTCATCTGTGTGCATTCAATTTGACTGTAATGTCCCTTTAAGGAGAACAAGTGAAAATGAACATTTTATTATCTATCTCTCCCATCCCCACTGGGTGGATGAGTACAACTGCTGCCTTGTTTACATAGCTTTAATGTAACATCGTACAGGTGGCAGCTTCAACAGGCAAACACATCTATATCAAATGAAAAAAATAAAGGTAAATGAGCTATTTGTAAACAATTTAATACACTTCAGACAATCAAATAGACCACTGGGAACACATTAAAGAAGAGACATTTTTACAATACACTGTCCCTTTAACCTTTAAAGAGATATGTAAATTAAAATGAACCGTTAACGATAAAGAGTATGCAATTTAGATAAGCATTTCATTTTTTCATATTTTTTATTTCTTTCTCTTTGTTGCCTTTGTTGAAAGTCAATTCCTTTCCATGAGCGCATATCTAAGTATGCTTAAAAGCATGTTTGTGTCTTGAGTTTTCTAAAGACACGTGCATGGAATGCTAAGTTTAAGCAAAGGAAACCAAAATAAAAGCATTACATTTGAAATGCTCTAACTAAACTGTGAAACTTTTACTTTTCTATAAAAACAAAAATAAACAACAAATTAAAAACTTAAAAAAGATCCATATATTTGTAGATATCTTTATATTTATTTTAGAAACTAAACAATAACCTGTAGCAGAGAATTAAACAAAATTTGATGTTCCTGGCAACTACTTAACTGCTAAGTCAAATGCGTAAAATCAGAATGCCTGGATTGATATATTCATTTATATCAAATTAAAATGTTCAAGTAATTCCAAGGCTAAAGCAGATGATGGGGCCTATTTATCAAAGGTCTTGCGGACCTGATCCGACAGTGCGGATCAGGTCCGCAAGACCTCGCTAAATGCAGAGAGCAATACGCTCTCCGCATTTACATAGCACCAGCAGCTCACAAGAGCTGCTGGTGCAACGCCGCCCCCTGCTGACTCGTGGCCAATCGGCCGCCAGCAGGGAGGTGTCAATCAACCCGATCGTACTCGATCGGGTTGATTTCCGGCAATTCCTGTCCGTCTCATCAGAGCAGGCGGACAGGGTTATGGAGCAGCGGTCTTTAGACCACTGCTTCATAACTGGTGTTTCTGGCGAGTCTGAAGACTCGCCAGAAACACGGGCCCACAAGCTCCGTTCGGAGCTTGATAAATGGGCCCCGAAGTATGCAAAAACAACTTAGACTAGGAAGAATATACCTCCTTACCCATGCTATATTTGTTTGCCAACGAGTTAGGTTTATAAAGGGAAGAACACATTTAGGATGTTTCAGTTATTATTTTCAGTAATTACCACCTTATTAAAAAAGACTAGGGGCCAGATTATAAGTGGAGCACAAAATATCTCTTTTGCTAAAGCGATATTTGTGCTCCACTTTGTAATACCAGCGCACTCTTAACCCCTAGAAACTGTTCCATGCAGTATTTTTTTATGGAAAGAAATGCAAAATTTTTTTCATAAAAAAGAAATAAAAAACTCTTCATTTTAGGGGCATTTGGGACACTTTTAGAAAATTAAACAGAGATCTGATCTCTGGTCAATTTTCTGAGTGCTAATTGCTACCACGAAGGAACTGAATACGATTAATTAAGCTAACCTCCATATTCAATATTTACACAAAAGGTGATAATAATAAAGCTGAAAATAGCACTAACAATAAATGTAAGTTTATGAATAATTGTGGTTTGTTTTCCAGTCTTTTTATACTCTTGATAGTCTATATACCGGCTTCTAGACATATCTTCAACGTAATCATTTTAATTCCCTCATCATTTAAGTTCATCTCTCTTAAGGCCTGATAATCAAACACTTAGCAGCATGGAGATAAATCACACAAAATCTTTGGCAGCTTCTTTTAAGCATTAAATGGCAAAGTAGGTGTCTGTCCTTCATATTCAGAACTCTGCATAGCTAAACAGTTAGCAAGATAACAGCTGCCTTTCTACAATTGTTAGAGGGACCTTGCAACACTGGCGAGACTTCTTAGATAATCGCACCAGTGCAGAGAGCTTTGGATCATTGCGCTCTTAGGCATGTTACATATCAGTCTAACAGCTATATTAATTAACCTTTAAAGGGACCACTTGTTTCCTACCTTATTAATACAATACCATTCTCTTCTCATTTTAGAAAAATGTTACAATTACGACATGCACATAACTGAGTGATCTGAGAATTTAGAATCCTTAAAGAAAGATTCAAGATTAAACACATTTTAACTTCTTAGCCTTGGCAAAATAACTAAAAAAATATGTACAGAAAATATTGTTAAACATCAAATGATAAGGCAAAGAGCTTTTGAATTCTCTAATAAACAAAACAGCATGGAAACACCCGCAATGCTGGCAAGGATGTTTCAAGTTGAACGGGGGTAAATGATGACAGGTAAACTTTTGGAAAGGTTGTCAAGTAACGAATCCTTTACATATTGATGGCTATGGGGCCGATTTATCAAAGTCTGGCGGACATGATACGCTGTTGGTATTTAAAGGGACAGTCTACACCAGAATATTTATTGTTTTAAAAGATAGATAATCTCTTTATTACCCATTCCCTAGTTTTGCATAACCAACTCTGTTATATTAATACTCTTTTTACCTCTGTTATTATCTTGTATCTAAAACTCTGCAGACTGCCCCTTATTTCAGTTCTTGTGACAGACTTGCATTTTAGACAATCAGTGCTGGCTCATAGGAACTCCATGTGCGTGAGCACAGTGTTATCTATATGGAACACATGAACTAACACCCTGTCAAAATGCCCTGAGATGAGAGGCGGCCTTCAAGGTCTTAGAAATTAGCATATGAACCTCCTAGGTTTAGCTTTCAACTAAGAATACAAAGAGAACAAAGCAAAATTGGTGATATATGTACATTTGGAAATTGATTAAAATAGCATGCCCTATTTGAAAGTTTGTTTTGGACTAGACTGTCCCTTTAACATTGCACAAGCAGTTCTAGTGAACTGCTTGTGCAATGCCGCCCCCTGAAGATTCACGGCCAATCGGCAGCTAGCAGGGGGTGTCAATCAACCCGATCGGGCGGATTTATGTCCGCAGCCTCAGAGGAGGCGGACCAGTTAAGGTGCAGCGGTCTTAAGACCGCTGCTTCATAACTGCTGTTTCTGGCGAGCCTGAAGGCTCGCACAGAAACAGGGGCATCAGGGGCCATTTGGCCCTTGATAAATTGGCCCCTATATTTTTAAAATAGCCGCTGCCATGAAGAAGTGACAATGCACATGTGAGGGATGAAAGAAGATGGCAGTGAAAAACAGTCAAGCAGCATTATCTACATAAAATCTTTACTGACACAAAGGGGTTTAAATAACGTGCGTGTGGTAATTGTACAAAGGAAGTTTCATCTTAAAGAGATACTGGCTTTGTGTATTATTAGAGTGTTGTGCAAAAAGAAGGGGTTTAATCTGTTAATTACAGCCAAGTTGATATATGGGGGGATTGAGTCAGGACCCAAGGCATAGTTGATAGTGGAATCTGGGATGGAGTTCTGAGTACATTGGCTAAAGTTTTGGGCTGAAGCCCCTGATTTTTTTTACCTTGTGGTAAATACTGTGTTGTGATACTATATGAAAATGCTTTGTTTTATCCTGTATATGTATGTTTTACAGCATTTTTCAAAATATTATAACTTCAGCTATAGCTGTTGTAAAATTACACTGTGCGTTGTATATGTATATATACTGTATGTATCTATCTATCTGTCTATCTATCTATCTATATATATTATAAAGCTTCTTAATTTAAATAATTTGTTTTTCTTGTATTAGTTTTAATATTTACACTTCAAAGGACTGTAAAGTCAAAATTAACCTTTCATGATTTACTGAGCAAGCAACTTACCAATTTACTTATATTGTATAATTTGCTTTTGTTCTCTTGGTATCCTTTTGAGCAGCAATGCACAACTGGTAGCTAGCTGGTGATTGGAGGCTATACATATATGTATCTTGTCATTGGCTTACTCAGTGTATTCAGCTAGCTCCCAGTAGTGCATTGCTGCTCCTTCAACAAAAGAATACCATGAGAATGAAGCAAATTTGATAATATAAGTAAAATGGAAAGTGACATTCTCTGAATCATGAAAGAAAAACATGTGGGTTTAAGCCAAACATTCCCTTATAAATTGCACAGAAACACAAAATAATCCTAACCATTTTTAAATATATTAGAGGTGGCATCTATGCCAATTGCTCTACTTTATTTCTAAGGTTTTTGACTTGTTAACCTGAAGCAATGTCAGGTTTACTTTTAGTTATTTGTTGTGTTCAGCTTTCTAGGTTATCATAATTTCAAATAAATAAAACCTACCCATCTTAAATTGTAGCTGCATCTGATGAAAGATGGGGAATAAATCCATAGTTCAATAATTTAATTAATTTGCTCCACAATATGAGTAAAAAATTAAGTAAGCATCATACATTTCTATTTTTAAAGGCAGATCCGGATGACAGGATGGAAGGGAGGAGCAATTGACACCACAGGGAAGGACTGGGGGGTGAAAGTAAGGGCAAGAGGTGGGGTTAGGAGAAGGGGGCTTAAATACCCAGAACAGGAAGTCAGGTGCCCTCTTTTTACCTGGACAGCACGGCAGGCTAAGTTAGGGAGCTGATCAAAAATCTGACTTACCTTGCCTGCAGGTTAGAATGGAAGAGTTGCTGGAGCAGGTCTTACAGGCTGCCAGGACCAACGGCGTTTGCCTGGATCAGGGAGCGGCTAGCTGGGAATCCTCCATCAGGACAGGAGAGGGAACAGCCCCCTGTATCGGCAGGGGGGCCGGTGGCAGGGCCCAGGACCAGGGAGCGGCCTGCACGAAGATCTAGGCCTCCAGAAAGGCTCAGTCCGGGTGAACCGGTAAGCAGAGCCAGAAGATCCAGAGGGGGGCCTCACGGCCGCGGCGATGCTGCGGCTGCTAGCGGGGAGCGGCAGTTACAGGAGGAGACTGGGTTGAGGCCTAGCACGGCTCCGGGCGATGACGTCATTGGGAGGCGTCATCCAGAGCGGCCTAATGCGAGCAGGGGACGGAGGTCCGGGCAGAGCGGCAGACCCGCCGGAGGAAGCAGGGGTAAGTGCTGGGGGAGCGTGAAGAGGAGCGGTGGTCCTGAGAAGTGCGGCAGTGCGGGTATTGCATGGGGGTGGCGGCTGGACTGAGGCCCCGGTCGGAGGTGAGGCTTTAGGGTTAGCGCACTTCTGGCGGGAGGCAAGGCTAGCTTGACCGGGTGGGAGGAGGGAGGGGGGGGTGGCGGCGGGTCCCCGCGGTATGCCAAACATGTTGTTCGGGGGGGGGGGGCTGCATTGATCGGGCAGACCAGGGGGAGGGGGGGGGGCTGTGGCCGTGCAGAGGGTGCGCTGCTGGGGAGAGGATAGAGTGGGGGGGGTTTCTCCAGCTCAGAGGGATTTTCGGCAGCAGTAGGAGGATGGGGGACAGCTGGCTCAAGGGGTGTCTGCCTCCCCTCCCTGGGAGGGGGTAGAAGAGAGATTAGGGGACTGGGATAAGAAAGAGCAGGGGGCCTAGGCGGGTGCACTAAATCAATTAACTCTTGCTGCAGGGACTGGTGGCAGTGGGTTTAAACCCAAGTACACCCCCACCCCAAATAGGAAATAAAAATATTCGCATCCATGAGGCAGGGCTAATAATAAAAAAAAAAAAAAAAAAAAAAAGGGGGGGGGGGGCTATTGGAGGGCACGCAGGCTTTGAGAAGCAGGCGATTGGCCAAGGGGATCTGTGAGGCCCCGTTTGGGGGGTGGAGGGGGGGGGGCCCCTCGGGCGAGGTACATATATGGGTGGCCAGTAGAAGGGGGGGGGAGGGCCCCTTTTACCCCAGGGAATTGGGGGGGGGGAGTACAAGGAAATAAAAAGGGAAATAATTGGTGGATGGGGATATCTAATGTTTGTTTGTTTACAGGGGAAGCAGAGGAAGGGCTCCAGGAGGTGGAGGCCGGGACGGCCCCAAGGGAGGCAAGCAACTTGGCTCAGGAACAGTTGACGGAGCCGGTTCTGGTATTGGATGCCAGCGGCACCTTTGATGATGAGGAGGATCCGATGGAAGGGACATCAGCGGGACCAGTCACGGCAAGTCAGGTATGTGACATGTCTGCCTTGACTGAGCTTTTGCAATTGTTGACCCCGCAACGGGGGGAAGGAAACAGGGACCTAGGTGAGAGAGGGGGGGGGGGAGGGGTAAGCTTGCTCAGCCAGTTAGGGGGGATAGGGTGAGGGGCAGGGTTTTCACTTCTTCCCCTTCTCTGCAGACTACGGAATCAGGAGCAGGGCGGGATGACGGCCGGGCCCCGGGCACGGGGACAGGGCTTGCAGCAGGTGGCAGGAGATCACGTTCGCCCCTACGAAGAGGGCCCAGAGGTAGGAAGGACGGTTCACCTACCTGGGCGCGGGTGGAACGGTCGGCACTCAGGAGCAGGCAGGACAGAGGGCGGTCGCCCAGCAGAAGGAGAGCGGAACGAGGGGACACAGGCTCTGGGAGACGAGAACAGGAACGCGCCAGGGGAACCAGCAGGAGCGGCAGAGTGACACTGAGAAGCGAGGTGGCGGTGCAAGCGGGACCTGGTGAAGGACCAGTTACGGCAGTGCAGCCAACAGGTGAGACCGCAGCGATGGCAGGGTCTGGTACGAGTGGAGTAGTGACTGGTGAAAGGGAGACGTTGTTGAATGGATTGAAAGGGCTGATTGCGGCGTTGGAGAGGTCTGATCAGACCGTGGGGGTAGCGGGTGCTTGGGGCCAGGGGAGGGCCGTGGCAGTTACAGCAGCAGGGAGCGGCGTGGCGGAGGTGACCCCAGCGAAAGCTGGAGAGATACTGAAAGTCCCAGAGGATGCCCTGAGGAGGCCGTGCTTGTGTTCGGTGGGTCCATTGGGGATCCATCTCCCAGCGGAGATGAAGGAAAAAATATGGAAGAGGGAGTTCCTGGAAATCTTCGCGTTACTCCCTTTGGAGCAGGTGTTGGAGTTGAAGGATGACGAGAAAGAAAAGGGAAAGAAGGAAGAGGAAGAAAGGAAGAAACGGTATCGGAAGATACCCAAGACTTTCGGGAATTGGGCTAGGGCGTTTTACATTATGGCCAGTGTGATGGGAGAAAAGTTCCCCGAGCAATGCTCGGCTCTTTTCTGTTACGTGGAAGAAATTTCAAGTGCTTATCGCACATACGGGGGCATGGCGTGGTGGCGGTACGACGAGCGGTTCCGCCAGCAGATGGCTGTCAGGCCGGAGATGCGGTGGGATGATAGGGACATGGGGATTTGGCTCGAAATCATGACACCGCTGAGGGGGGGCCAGTCCTTTCGGACGGCCAACTCCGGTGCTAGTGCAGGGGCCGGAGTTGGTACAGCAACAGCAATACGAAAAGGTCTCTGTTTCCAATTTAACGAAGGACAGTGCCGTTTTGGGGCAGGCTGTAAATATAAGCACGAGTGCTCTCACTGCGGGGGAACGCACTCTGGGGCAAGGTGTTTTAAGAAAGGGAAAACCGGAGGGAAACCAGAGGTGGGTCCAACGAGCCAGGACGCCAGTGAGGGTCGAAAAGATGGTCCCGTGGCTCGAGTTGTACGGGCGTAAAAGGGGGCATGAGGGCGACGCAGAATTGCTGTTGACAGGGTTTAGTTCGGGCTTTAGGATTCCGTTTAAAGAGCAAGAAGTGGGGCAGTTCGGGGGAAACTTGAAATCGGCTAGGGAATTCCCGGAAGTGGTGAGGGAAAAGCTGAAGAAAGAGATGAGGTTGGGGAGAATGGCGGGCCCCTTTTCAGCCCCGCCATTGAGTAATTTGAGGGTTTCACCGTTGGGGGTGGTCCCCAAGAAAGCGGAAGGGCAATTCCGTTTAATCCACCACCTATCATACCCTAAGGGCGCATCGGTGAACGATGGTATCGACCCGGGGTTGGTGTCCGTAAAATATGCATCTTTCGATAGGGCGGTGGCGGTTATCAGGCTCGCGGGGAAGGGAGCCCTTTTGGCGAAGGCAGATGTGGAATCGGCTTTCAGGTTGTTGCCGGTCCACCCTACGTGCCATCATTTGCTAGGATGTAAGTTCGAAGGGTCCTTCTATGTGGACCTCTGCCTCCCCATGGGATGTTCCATCTCATGTTCCTATTTCGAAAGATTTAGCTCTTTCGTGGATTGGGTGGTCAAGACAAGAACAGGGTTGTCGTCCTTGGTGCACTACCTGGACGACTTTCTATTCGTGGGCCCGGCTGGGTCGGGGGTCTGTGAAAAGCTGGTGAGTACCTTCGAGGAGGTGGCTAAAGAATTTGGTATTCCAGTGGCCGAAGAGAAGTCAGAGGGGCCAGTAACGTCCTTAAGTTTCCTGGGTATCCAGTTGGATACTGTTAGGATGGAATACAGATTACCGGAGGACAAACTGGTGGACCTGAGGTCTACCATCGGGGAGATACTAAAAAAAACAAAGATCAAGCTAAGGCAACTGCAATCCTTGATTGGCAAGTTGAATTTTGCCTGCAAGATTATCCCAGTAGGGAGGGTTTTCTGTAGGAGGTTGTCATTGGCTACAGCAGGAATCCCGGGGCCCCACCATCACGTGCGGCTCCCGGTGGGTCTAAAGGATGATCTCAGGGTTTGGGATATTTTCTTGGCCCAATTCAATGGTAGGTTATTGTTCCAGGAAACAAACTGGTCAGACGACAAGCTATGCTTGTTCACGGATGCGGCAGGGGCCCACGGTTTTGGGGCTTACTTGAACGGTAGGTGGTGCGAGGCGGCATGGCCGGGGGAATGGGTGGCTTCTGGTCTTACGAAGAACCTGACATTTTTGGAGTTTTTCCCCCTGGTTGTGGCTTTGAACATTTGGCCAGACGTGCTGAGGAACAAGAGAGTGTGTTTTCATTCGGACAACCTTGGTGTGGTGTGGGCCATTAACAAGCTGACGGCATCCTCCCCCCCGGTCATCCGCCTCTTGAGAGTGTTTGTGTTGGAATGTTTGCGCAACAACATTTCGTTTCGGGCGGTCCATGTTCCGGGAAGGCTGAACGTAATAGCTGACTCTTTGTCCAGTTTCCAGTGGCAGTGGTTTCGAGAGGAGGCCCCGGACGCGGAATCGGAGGGGGCGGTATGCCCGAAGGAGCTGTGGCAGCTAGGGTGTCAAGGGTGATCAATCTGGTGCAAGGAGCAGTGGCTCCTACTACGTGGAGGGCGTACGCCCGGATCTGGAAATTGTGGTTTCACTGGAGGGGGATGGAGCAGCTGGGGAGCGCAGCTGAGAATGTGGAAAGTTTGGTGCAGTGGATTGAAAAATGGGGCGAGGAGGGGCTTTCGCCCTCACAGGTAAGGACGAGGATGGCTGCGCTGGCGTTCTTATTCCAATTGTGGGGTTGGGAGGATGTAACGAAAGTTTTCATGGTGCGCATGGCGGTGAGGGGCCTGTGCAGAGGGAAAAGACAGAGGGACAATCGGAGGCCAGTCACGTTTTCCTTGTTGGAGGAGGTGGTGAGGTGTTTGCCGAGGATATGCTTTGATGAAATGGAAGGTCTATTGTTCAAGGTGGCTTTCGTGCTGGCCTTCTTTGGGGCATTTAGAATATCGGAGCTGGTAGGTCTGAGTAAGCGAATGGCGGGTGGTCTGATGAAGAAGGATGTATTTGTGAGAGGGGACGAGTTGGAGTTATGATTGGGGTGATCCAAGACGTATCAGGGGGGAAGAGGGACGGTGGTGCGGATACGGGCGATACCGGGGCATTGTTGCCCGGTGGCGGCAGTGAGGGAATTCATGCGGGTGAGGCCAAGGGGTGAAGGGCAGTTTTTGATCCACAGGGACGGGTCTGTCTTATCAAAGTTCCAGTTTGTGGCGGTATTCCAGAAGGCGGTTGAACGATTGGGATTGCGGGGGAGGGACTTCGGATCTCACTCATTCCGCATTGGGGCAGCGACAGAGGCGGCTTGCTTGGGTCTGGATGTGGGCGTGATAAAGAGGATTGGTAGATGGAAGTCTGATCGGTTTAAGGGGTATGTGCGGCCTGAGTTAAGAGTGTGAAGGGTACTAGGACACTTATTTTGTTTTGACAGGTCCAGTTAGATGTTGGCTTTTGGGAAATTCCTATATTTACTGGGCGAGGAAGGCGGCAGCGGTGAAAAAGAACGGCACTCAACTGGGGCTGCCAAGGGACAGGATCGTACTGACATGGTTGGGGATTCGGGGCTTAAAGTGGGACCAAGTTGTGGGTAAAGTTGTGGATTACGCAAGGTTTTTCTCCCCTCCTCACATACTGTTGATACATGCTGGGGTAATGATTTGGGGTACGTGTCGCAGAAGGATTTAGTGGACGGGATAAAGAGGGGGCTGGACAGACTAAAGGAGTTGTTCCCGGAGCTGCTAATAATATGGTCAGAAATTGAGTGTAGAGTGGTATGGCGGCAGCATGGGATTCTAAAAAATTGGAGGCTTCCAGACGGAAGATAAACAGAACTATATCAGGGTATGTCAGGAGGTTAGGGGGTTTTGGGCTCAGGCATGTAGAATTCGAGGGTGAGTCGGGGAGATGTTTCTATTTAAAGGACGGGGTGCACCTCAACAAGGTGGGCTTACATTTATTTAATTATACCTTGAAGGAGGGTATCGAAAAGGCCTGGGGCGGTGCTCGGCTAGGGTCCGAGCTGTGGCGGGGTGCTTGTGGTAACCTCTAGAGGCTTACGCCTGGGAGGAATTGTAGTACCCTCCCAGTTGGTTGAAAGGGGAGGAGTTATGGAAGATGTGATACTCCCACCCCCCCTTCAGGACGGGGGGGGCGGGGATGATGTAGTGGGGCAAGCACCAGGATTGGTTTAAGTTGATATGTTTATTGTTGGTTATAATTGTTATATTAATAAATTAAGCTGCAGCCTTTTCATACCCATAAAAGTTGGTGTTGTGTATTTATTGTAAGGTTAAGAAGGACTTGACAGTGTGGGGTCAAGGCAGATCCGGATGACAGGATGGAAGGGAGGAGCAATTGACACCACAGGGAAGGACTGGGGGGTGAAAGTAAGGGCAAGAGGTGGGGTTAGGAGAAGGGGGGTTAAATACCCAGAACAGGAAGTCAGGTGCCCTCTTTTTACCTGGACAGCACGGCAGGCTAAGTTCCCACCCTCCCTCCCTACGAGAAGGCAGTTTGAGGGGTTCGAGTCGCAGCAATGGCGGGGTGCTTGTGGTAACCTCTAGAGGCTTACGCCTGGGAGGAATTGTAGTACCCTCCCAGTTGGTTGAAAGGGGAGGAGTTATGGAAGATGTGATACTCCCACCCCCCCTTCAGGACGGGGGGGCGGGGATGATGTAGTGGGGCAAGCACCAGGATTGGTTTAAGTTGATATGTTTATTGTTGGTTATAATTGTTATATTAATAAATTAAGCTGCGGCCTTTTCATACCCATAAAAGTTGGTGTTGTGTATTTATTGTAAGGTTAAGAAGGACTTGACAGTGTGGGGTCAAGGGGAATGCTACTATATGCAAAAAAGATATCAAATGAACATCTTTATGTAAAAAAAGGAAGATTTTTTTACCTCACAATTTCATCAGTAGGCCCAATAGTAGAATAATAACATTTTGTAATACAGTAGAGCAGTGGTCTCAAGTACTAGGCCTGAGGCTATATGCAGCCCTCATGATCGTTTAATCTGGCCCTTCCTTGTTTATTAAGTAAATTATTAATTTGGCCCCAACATTTTTTTAGGGTTCTAAGAGGTGTAATAAGTTGATGTTCTATATAAGCACTCACAAGATAAATATAAAGACATGCATGCATTATCCTGTATAAACTCCTATTATGCACTGCTTGGATAAATGTCACTTCTTATTCAGTTCCAGAATGATCACTTCCTTTGGCACTCACAAAATTAATATACACTGTGCATGTCTTTTGTGGACTACAGCACCTACCATGCACTACTACTTGGGTAAATGTCACCTCCAGTTTCTAGTATATACAGTTCCAGAGCACTCACTCTGTTCAAGTGGCCCCCATGGGAGAAGAACACTTGGCCAGTGGCCCTGGATACAATGAGATTGATACCCTTGCAGTAGAGCCTCTTCTTTTTGCACTTCTATGTATATTCTAACACATTTCGCTCACATTTGTCTAACTAACTTTTGTTTTTATCATCTTCAGTAAGGAGTTTTTCTCTGCAGTCACATTTCATTAGACAATCTTTCAGAAAATAAACCAATGCATATTGAATAGACAAACAAACAAAAAAAACTATGAGTGAAACTCTAAGCTTACATTAACAGCACTATTTAACTCAAATAATTTGGGCAATTAAGAGCAACACGGGAAATAAAGACATCTGTTAATGAAATTAAAGTATTATTCCAAAAAAACACACGTATTTAGTAATGACACTTCCCCACTCGTCCTGTTAATGGTTGCAAGAAGCAATTATTCATTTATTTACACCCTAGGCAGCCATATTGCTTGCTGTTCAAAAAACACATGACAAAAGTTCTCCATCTGGTTGTTTAAGAAAACCATTGTAAGCAATAGAGCAGATTCAGTAAAGGCAGTGGCACATAGAGAAAATGATGTAAACATTTTTATGCAAAAATAGAAACTTTTATTTGGTTTACACGCAAATACAAACTCTCTATGTTTTTTATTGGTGTAAAATATACTTGCATACAAGTGAAATTCATGTCACACACAATTGTTGCATTTCTGTTTGAATATATATCCAAATAGATGTATGACTTAACCCAAACAGACACAAGGGGGCTGAATTATCAAGTTCCGAATGGAGCTTGATGCCCCTGTTTCTGTGCAGCGTATCGTGTCGGACAGACATTGATAAATTGGTCCCAAGATGTCTAAAACAATCTGATATAATTAAATCCTGATGTATGTTCAGCGACGGGAGTTTAATTTGAATGTATTAACAACCTTCAACACTCCCCGCCAATGTATTGTGGGAGACACACAAAAGCATCTTAAGAACAGTTACTGTTATGGTGGAATCTAGTTGATTTTTTTTTTCTTTTTAATTATACTGGCGCTGTGTCACAGTGAATAATGCAAAAGACGAAAATTGGTAAAGAGAAAAAAAGAGGGGATTTATACAGCACTTTAATATTAAAAAGTATTTTTCTTGCAATCCATAAAAATATAGAAAAAGGGGGACACAAATGTATATCAACAACCACAGAATTACTCTGAATCCCACTCTCAACCATACTCTTCTGACAAAAATTAAAGAGAGTGCCAAGTGGCACATATTACTGGCAGAAGAACCTCTTCATCAGGTGTGTGTGGGGGTTAATGAACCATGGTACTGAGGCGGCAAAAGGCACACAAATGCATTTCAATTTGATCAATGTGAAGGCTATCAAACCATCGTCCTGGAGAATACAAGCATTTAAGCTATAAAATAGCCAATCATAATGCAAGATGCGATTACACCCCCATTAAGTATGCAGTCAACGCTCATTAGGCTATTATCCAACAACTTGAGTCAAGTTAAACTAACACCCCCTTTGCAATTATTGGTTAACTGATCTCACAAAATGAAAAACACTATATGGCTTAATTATCAGTGCTGTTAAAGGGACACTGAACCAACATTTTTTTTCTTTTGTGATTCAGATAGGGCATGAAATTTTAAGCAACTTTCTAATTTACTCCTATTATCTAATTTTCTTCATTTTCTTGGTATCTTTATTTGAAATGCAAGAATGTAAGTTTAGATGCCGGACCATTTTTGGTGAACAACCTGGGTTGTTCTTGCTGATTGGTGGATAAATTAATCCTCCAATAAAAAGTGATGTCCAGAGTACTGAACCAAAAAAAAAAAAAGAAAAAAAAAGCTTAGATGCCCTCTTTTTCAAATAAAGATAGCAAGAAACAAAGAAACATTGATAATAGGAGTAAATTAGAAAGTTGCCTAAAATTGCATGCTCTATCTGAATCACAAAAGACCATTGCAAATTACATAATATACTACTTTGTATATCCTATAGATTTGTGCCTAGAGGGTGGGTGGTGTCACATGACTAGCATGTCATCATATATGTAACAGCTGTTACATAGCTGAACCCATGTGAAACAAAAAGTCAAAACTCCTCTTTTGTTATGTAAGGCTAACATCATATTGGTATCAGTGTTAAGATCTATTTAATTTGTCATTCAACTATTCACTACACTTATCAGTTGGCAATGTTAGTAAGTCCAGTCATAAGAATACAGGGTCAGTAATATCTCCATAATACACAATTAGGTGAAAGATCCAACTTGGGATCCATTTTGGTAACTAAAATAATCAGAAGACCTCCCTTAGATATCAAACACTGTATATTATAAAGTTTATAATGGAGAAATAAATTAACAAATAATTTATACATCAAAAAGTAAACCCTTGTAATGCAATACATCATCTCTCACAAAGCAATACAGTTAAGGGAGATAGATTTGTAAATACACTCAAAGATAACTTCATGTCAAAATTTATGGAAATGCCAACTAGAAATAAAGCAATACTGCTTTAAGTGGTATTAAACAATACAGAACTAATATCAAACATAGAAGTGTGAACATAACATGGTTAGATTTTAAAAACACTTTGCATAAGCAATATTACAATGGTTCAACACAGAATTTTAATTTTGAAAAAGTAAATTTCAGTAATTTAAAGGGACATTCCATTCAAAATTTAAATGCATATAGATGAATTACATCTTTAAATAGAAACATATTTGCAATATACACGCATTAGCAAAAAAGCTTCTAGTAAAAGTTATCACTGTTTGAATGTTAACATTTTTCTCTGCACGTGCATGTGAAGCATAGCTAGATATTGTCAGTGCACCAGCATTTTAATACTACAGCTGTTCAGAGCCTCAGTGGGGTTTGTATCATGTCAGCAATTAATAAACCTTAGGCTCTCTGAGTAAATGCTGTTTTTAAAATGCTGGTGCACGGTGCATACATAAATGCACGTTTGAAACAGCTATTGCATTTATTAGAAGCATTTATGCTAATACATGTATATTACTAAAATGCTTCTATTCAAAACTGAAATGCATCCATGTGGATTCCAGTTTTGGCTGGAATGTCCCTTTAAGAAAATTGTTTAAACTGCATAAATTGGAGCAAGCATTTTCTCAAACAAAAGCACAGAAGATAAGTGGAGACCATTTTAAACTGTATTATGTAAATATACACTAGAAATGTGCGATTCGTTTCGGATCGATTCGGAAATTCAGCCGAATTCGGTAAATTCGGAGATTCGGATCGATTCGAATTTCCGAATTGAAACAGTGCCAAATCTACCGAATAAATCCGAATTAGTTCGGATTTATTCGGTAGATTCGGATGGCCATGGATTACACTAGTATTGTACAGTATATTAGGTTATATCACTCTGCTATGGGTTACACCTAATATACAGTACATAATACTAGTCTAATACACAGCACATCCCACCTAACACATACCGAAATTCAGAATTTCCAAATCAAACTGAATCCAGCCGAATTTATTCGAATCCGAATGAATCCGAAACTAATCCGAACCGAACTGATTCAAATTTTTCCGAATTCGAATCGATCCGAACCAAAATTCAAAACCATCCGAATCGAACCGAACCGAATTTTTTCTCCATGCACATGTCTAATATACACATCACCACATACCACATGGTTCTAAAAGTAAAATAAATAAATCCAAGCCAATTTGGCTAAATACAAGTATGTAAAGATAAATTACAGCAAAAAAATATAATTATTCACAGAAAATTTTAAATGAAAGATTAAAGGGACACTGAACCCCAATTTTTTCTTTCGTGATTCAGATAGAGCATGCAATTTTAAGCAACTTTCGAATTTACTCCTATTATCATTTTTTCTTCGTTCTCTTGCTATCTTTATTTGAAAAAGAAGGCATCTAAGCTTTTTTTTTATTCAGTCTCTGGACAGAACTTTTTTATTGGTAGATGAATTTATCCACCAATCAGCAAGAACAACCCAGGTTGTTCACCAAAAATGGGCCAGCATCTAAACTTACATTCTTGCATTTCAAATAAAGATACCAAAAGAATGAAGAAAATTTGATAATATGAGTAAATTAGAACGTTGCTTAAAATGTCATGCTCTATCTGAATCATGAAAGAAAAAATTTGGGTTCAGTGTCCCTTTAATTGCAAAGGATTCTGAGACAAGCCCTAAAACCTTGTTTAAGTATATAACCCCCCAACCCCCCCCCCCCAATAATAATAATAAAAGGAAGGAAATATAAGTAAATTAAAAGTTGTGAAGAGTAGCATGATTAAAACTGACTGGGTGAAGGCTGAGGGGCTAACCATTTATTTTATTCAATACACACAAGTGAAAAACCAATGGGAGAGACATTGAAACAAACTAAAACAAACTATAACATACTATAACATACAGGCCCATACCAACACCTGTGTTATTTCTAGATAATAGCAGGGGAAACATGTATATTATGAAGATAATTAAAACTCCAGATGGAATACACCCAAGGGTTATAAGATAATTTAGCACTGTGATAGCCAAACCTCTACTATTCATTTTACAATACAATACAATTATCAGTGTTTCCTCTAAGGCTAGTTTTGTGAGTGGCCCAGCAGTAAAATAGTTAATAAGGGAACCATGCCTTGCAGTCTGGGCTATGCCTGTGAGTGGTGAGCTGTCTACTATAGAAAGAATGAGAGCTCTCTGCTATGTAAAAGTTTGCAATGTAGAACGAAGTGCACAGGAAGAACTGGGCTTAGATTTAAAATGTAAAATTAGGCTGAATACAAATCAAAATGCACTGTTTTTAGTGTATTGCACCTTAAATCACAGTTTTTTTCTTATGCATAGGTTTTTCTTTCAGAGTAATTAGTGTTTTGAGTATTTTGATAAAAGCTCATCCTCTATTAAAGGGACAGTCAAGTCCAAAAAAAAACTTTAATGATTTAAATAGGGCATGTCATTGTAAACAACTTCCCAATTTACTTTTATCCCCAATTTTGCTTTGTTCTCTTGGTATTCTTAGTTGAAAGCTAAACCTAGGAGGTTCATATGCTAATTTCTTAGACCTTGAAGACTGCCTCTAATCTGAATGCATTTTGACCACTAGAGGTCATTAGTTCAAGTGTTTTATATAGATAACATTGAGCTCATGCACGTGAAGTGACCTAGGAGTGAGCACTGATTGGCTAAAATGCAAGTCTGTCAAAAGAACTGAAATAAGGGGGCAGTCAGCTGAAGCTAAGATACAAGGTAATTACAGAAGTAAAACATGTATTATTATAACTGTGTTGGTTATGCAAAACTGGGGAATGAGTAATAAAGGGATTATCTTTCTTTTTAAACAACAAAAAATCTGGTGTTGACTGTACCTTTAAGTTGCGAGAAAAAACAGTGAGATCTGTTGGGCGGAAATGTTTAGATAATTACGATTTGAGAGACAATATCATACACGCCCATGGAACCTCCATGTTCATCCCATTTTATGATAAAAAAACAATTACACTTTGTATTTTGTACCTAAAAGTACAAATTTCTGTGTGTTTTTGCACACAGAATTCAAGCTGTGCATATTTAACATGATTAATTCCTGTGTAATTTACATACAAATTTAAAGTTTTTAATAGATTACGATTTGTGGTGAACATTTTTGTTATGATTTTTCACCTTAACAATGCAATTTTTTCCTATGTATTATTTTTAAAATTACGATTTTCATTATGCACTTTTGTAATGTATGCATTTCCTTCCAATTCAGAAATGCAGTAAACTATAGACATTCTGCTTTCAGGGTAAAAAGGGGCTTTAGATAATTCCACCAGGGAAATAGAAGCACTGGCAAGCATTTTTAAATAATGTCACCTGCCCAGAGACCTTTAGATCATCGTGCCCTTAAAAAAGTGGCCCATGGATCAGTACAGGGCTATGTTCTTTTTAATATTTTTATAAATGACTTGGAGGAAGCATTAAATATCTCTATTTTGAAGATGATACAAAGTTCTGTAAGGTGATTAGGTCAGTGCACCAGGTTATTGCTTTGCAAGGGGATTTACAAAAAATGATAGGCTGGTAAATGGCAAATGAGATTTAATACTAGTAAATATAAAGTTCAACATTTTGAAAGTAAAAAATGCATTCTACCTATTATTTAAATAGGACAAGATTTAGCAAAACAGTGGAGGGAAATTAATTAGGAGTACTTATAGATAACAAGCTAGGAATGAGCGTTCAAGGCAGTGGCTTCTAAGGCTAATGAGACTGTTCTAAACTTGTATGTTTCAAACGCCTAGCTGTGATTCTCATAAAAGTGTTTACCCGCTGAGGTAGTCTTATCCAGATCCTTCTTCACATTATGGGTATTACTAATATGTTCCTTAATGAGGATGCCCAGATCCCTTATAATTTTCCTTACCTAGAAAATGTCAGTCACAGGATATACAGTAGATTAAAGTTTTTGCTTTTACAGTTTATGCAATTATTGTATTTACATGTTTACCAAATCTATCTATAATCTCTTGTTTTTTTAACCATATGTGAGCATACTCTGCAACTATCACAAGGTATTGATTCCCTTATACGTGGTTGTTTGTTAGGATTTCTCTCAAAATGTCTAGTAACCAAGTGGTCTTGGAAATTACAAGCCCTTCTAAAAGTGATTTGAGATTCTACTAATAAATAGGAGTGTAGATTAATGTATCTCTGATATCAAAATATACCAGTATTTCTGGTTTCTAGTTTTTTTGGGGGTATATGTTGAAATAAATGTTAAAGTATCACCATTGGATCTGCTGTGAGATCTCAATAGTTCCTCTCTGTGTTTATAGGACATTATGATAGGATTTTGTTAAGATTTTTTAGTAAAATCCTCTTGATATAAATCTCTTTCTAAGGTCCCCGGCAGCTAACTTAAAGGCTTCCATAGTGGTATGATTTCTCCATAAACAGGGATATTTCCTGACAGGTAACTGCTTAATAGTAGATGGATTATGACAATTTGAGGCATGCAATATATTGTTGGTAGATGCAGGTTTCCTAATCTGGAATATAGTTTTAATCAAGCCCTCCACACTGTAAGATTGTTAAAATGGCACCCCTTTGTTGTTTTTAGCAAGATGGTATGCAATTGAAAGAAGTGTGTTTTGGTGCAAAATATGTTGGCCAAATATGAAAAAAGAGTAGAAGATACCTCAATGGTTGAAAATTCAATATGACTGCTAGCTTGCTATGCATGACAAATCTACCAAAAAAATCTCTAGCATGCATCTAGCATCAGTATAGCTTTTAATATCTTTGAAAAAAAACACACTTTGTGGGAAAATGTGTTAGAGGAGACATGAGTCAGACACACCACAAAGCTGGAATAATAGCTCAAAATGTATAGCGTATCACTTTTGGAAGGCTTAAAGGGACATGAAACCCAAATTTTGTCTTTCATGATTTAGAAAGAGCATACAATTATAAACAACTTTCTAATTTACTTCTATTATCTATTTTGCTTCATTCTCTTAATATTCTTTGCTGAAAAGCATATCTAGATATGCTTAGTAGCTGCTGATTGGTAGCTGCACATAGATGCCTCCTGTGATTGGTTCACCATGTGCATTGCTATTTCTTCATTAAAGTATATCTAAAGAATGAAGCAAATTAGGTAATAGAAGTAAATTGGAATGTTGTTTAAAATTGTATTCTCTACCTTAATCATGAAAGAAAATGTTTGGGTATAGTGTCCCTTTAAGTGTTATAAATATTATACCCTGAGTGCTGTCATATTCTCTTTTAATGCTTTAATTGTCTTTAATATAAAATTGTAATACATGTTTTTAAGAAGAGATCCACTTATCCACTAAATCACAAAACATTCATGTTAATTTAATGGCTCTTTAAGAGTTCTGATTTTATTTTAAATCAGACACTATGGGCCTTATGTACTAAATGACAGGTAGACAAAGTTCACAACTTTCACAGTGAACAGCCATTGTACACAGTACCATTATACAAGATTTGCACAAGCACTTGTTTGTGCAAATATGCCCCCTACTCTTAATAGACTTATTGCGTGGGAGCAGGGCCTGTCAATCACCCCAAAAAGAGTTGCCAGAAAACAGGCTGAAAAGGAGCATCTACTCTGTAATACATTGAGCTATTTTTTTTATTTTATGTTAGATGATATATATATATATATATATATATATATATATATATATATATATATATATATATATATATATATTAAATAGCTACCACTTGCTTCCTCCTCATTTTATATCACCATGAATTTCTCCTTTTTTACTGTTTAAGAAAAAATATTTGCTTAAATGCAGAGTTCAGACACATGGCAAGAATACCAACTCCAAACTTTCCTTATATTCTTACAGCCTGAGAGGAGTTACATTTTCCACGATTTATTGAGCAATAAATATCCACATTTATGAACTGTCAGTGTTATAAAAGTTATACTTTATTAACTCTAGATAAATATGAAGAAATGCATTGGGCTTAAGAAAACAACAAAAGTAATTTTAAGATGATACATTTATGCTCAATGAAATAATTTAGAAATCCTCAGAGTTTTCAGGCACATGCATTCTTAATTTTTTTTCTAAACTAATGCCGAATATGGCTCCAGGTAGCAGCGTTCGGCTCTTTTTGGAGACAGAACGCCGCTACCCGCAGTCATAATCGGCATTCATTAAGAAAAAAATACGGTTACGTTATATTATTTTTTTACCAAACATTTCAACAAAGAGAATGAATATATAATTATAAACTTACAATATATAATTTTAATAATCTGTTAATGCCATTTGCCTTTAAAAAGTGTTCCATATTAGATACCTTTAAAAATAAAACTGACATTGCAAAATTATTATGTACTTACAACTGTTAGACTCCATAATTATTTTCCAACCATTTTTTCCTGAAAGTCACCTATATAAAAGTATCATCAAGAGCTATTGGAAAGGTACATCCATAGAATATGTTACTGCCTTTCACATCCAGAGCAGAAAATTGCATGAATGATAAAGTGTACCTACCAGAGAGAAGAACCTAGGGCGCGATCTGCTACACGTCGTAGTTTTCGTCGCAAGCGAAGGAACCCGCGCCGCCCGTAATTTCACCTTGCAACTCGAGCTATCCAATATACTGCGCCGTCAGATGCTAAACTGGCGTAAGTAGGAAAAAACGGCGATCAACTAAAATGTGCGCAAATACACATTTTAGTCGTCGCAATTACTTACGCCAGTATTTGTTCACGTAAAGTCTCAATAAAGTGTAGTTTTATGCAAATTAGGCTACGAATCGTAAAAAATAACGGCCAGATCTAAAAGATGCGCCACGTAATTACGCCATTCAAAATTCATACATAAACCCATGCAGCAGCCATTTTCTTTAGTGTGTTTGGTTGGTTCTTGGAGCTACAGCACACTACAGCGAGTAGAGAGATTAGTGGTAAGAGCAGTGAGAGAGGAGCATTTCATTCAGTTAGTTAGGTCAGATTGTTGGATTGTTAAGCCTGTACATTTACTTACACTTTTTTTTACATATTTCACACATTTTGCATACACACATATACAAAATACACAACACTTTTTTTTAAAACACCTCACACATTTTATTTATCTTTTACAGTGTGATAGGCTGAGTGTTTGGTTGTGATTGTGTGTGATTGAAGTGGGAGTGAGTGTGAGTGTGTGAGTGTGTGTAGTTTGAGGATGACAGGGAGAGCTAGGGCGGGGGGGAGGAGGGAAGGGGAGTTGCAGGGAGAGGATTATGGACAGAAGGAGCAGCAGGGTCCCCGTCAGGGAATAAGTGGAGTGGGGAGAGGGAGTGCCAGAAGGGATGATGGAAGTGGGGCTGCCCCGAGACCAGGCACACTTAGAAGAGGGACAGAGGGTGCACATGGGGATAGAAGGGGGGAGGAGGGAGAGGATAGGGAGGAACCCACACCAGGGACATCCCAGGGAGGGAGCCAGGTGGCCCAGGACGAGGAGCGCATGAGGTGCCCCAACTTCTCTTTTGCCGAAAAACTCGTGCTAGTCCAGGCCGTCATGGAGAACCACACTGTCCTCTTTGGCCAAGAGAAGGGCAAAGGAGTTGCCCGAAGGCGTAGAGATGCATGGCTGAAGGTCGAAGAGGCAGTCAACAGCGTGGCCCAGCAGAGGAGGAATGTGGATGGGCTCAAGAAAAGGTGGAATGACTGCAAGAGGCGGGTGAAGGAGAAAATGGGCCAAGAAGCCATGTACCAGAGGGGAACAGGCGGTGGTCCTCCCCAGGAGGCGGAATATAATGAGTGGCAGGAGATCATTCGCAGGTCCCTGAGCATCACAGCAGTCCGTGGACTTCCAGGGGCTTGTGACTCAGGGGCTGCAACATCAGCACAGCATGCTGGTGAGAAACATCCCACACACCAGTATTATATGTATTTGAGATAGAACATCCTTTAATGTCACACATTCATGTACACAATGAGGAGCATGGTATTTGGCCTACTAACAAAAACATCTACAATTATATTTCACATTAAAGGGACATTAAACCAAATCTTTTTTTGTCATTATTCAGATGGAGAATACAGTTTTAAACAACATCCCAATTTACTTCTATTATCTAATTTGCTTCATTATTTTGTTATTCTTTGTTTATTAAATATCAATGCACATGGGTGAGCCAATCACATGAGGCACTGATGTGCAGTCACCAATCAGCAGCTTCTGAGCCTATCTAGATATGCTTTTCAGCTAAGAATATCAAGAGAATGAAGCAAATTAGGTAATGGAAGTAAATTACAAAGTTGTTTACAATTGCATGCTCTAGCTGAATCATGAAAGAATAAAAATGGGTTTAATGTCCATTTAATGCTACTTAACACATTGAAATTCAGGATATGAGGTGGAATAGTTAAATACTAACATGTCTCAGAGTAACACAGGCCACAAGCCACATGTAGAGTTTTCAGTAAATGGACACTATAGCCATCACAATACTTTTAGCTCAAGAAAGCACGTTATGTGCCTACATCAGGCTAAAGGAAATTGTGTGACCATAGTGTCACTTAAAGAACACATTTTCTCCATCACTGACATGTACACAGAACTATTGTATGAAACACATACATGTATACTTTGCATATTAAAATCCCTCATATCACAAATCACAATGTGCACATGCATGTTATAGAGTTTGACATGAGAATGAGTATAGGCCCTAGCATGTATCAATGTACATTGTATGCCCACATGGATATATATATATATATATATATATATGATTGTACTAATACCTCTCATCATTTGACTCCTCCACAGAACCTCCTGTCACCAGGGTGCAAATGGGCATGCCTCCACCGCAACCTCCAGGCCAGAGAATGCCTCCACCACAACCACCAGGCCAGAGAATGCCTCCACCGCATCCACCAGGCCAGAGAATGCCTCCACAGCATCCACCAGGCCAGATAATGCATCTACAGTATGCTCCCAGGCATGAGCTGGGTTGGATTGCCTCTGTTGAGGACCCAGACGTCATGCCACCAACATTGGAAGAGGAGCCCTGGCCAGAGGACTATTCTTTTGGTTTTGAGGGGGAGCCAAGTCATCCCCAAAGGGTAGATGTCTTTACCCCCCCCCTCCCAATATCAGGCCAGTCAGGACTTTTACCAACAGGACATACAAACTGGACAGGCTGAGTGGTCGCACACCAGTCGGCAATGGGACTACCAGTCCACCCGGAGAGCTCCACCATCCGCTTCCCTTGGAAGAGCTCCAGCATATGAAGAGGAGCATATAGCTGTCGTAGTTCCTCATGCAGCACCAGCTGTCATAGTTCCTCCTGCAGCACCAGCTGTCATAGTTCCTCCTGCAGCACCAGCTGTCGTAGTTCCTCCTGAAGCACCAGCTGTCGTAGTTCCTCCTGAAGCACCAGCTGTCGTAGTTCCTCCTGAAGCACCAGCTGTTGTAGTTCCTCCTGCAGCACCAGCTGTCATAGTTCCAGATGCAACAGCAGCTAGAGGTGAACCTGCGTCTATAATCCCCGCTGGTGCACAGCCTGTAGATCCTCTGACTTCTGCCCTGGGCGACGAATACATTGCCCTCCAGAGGAGGCTCACAGCAAGCTGCGAGAGAATGCAGAGAGACCAACGCAGGTTTTACAGGAGTCAACAGACTTTACTCCAGCGTTCCATTGAGCTGCAACGGGACATGGCAGCATCTTTAAATGGTATAGTCCAGAACCAATCTCAGATGATGAGAGTTATTTTGGATATGCGGATGCAGACTGACAACAGATGGCGGGAAAAAAACCAACTGTTGGGTGTGTTGGTGGAGCATTTCACACACCAGCAGGACACTGCCTCCAGCCTCTCATCTGTGGCCAGCACTCCTGCAGAATCCTCTGAATCCACACAACCCAGGAGAACCAGGAGAGCCACTCCAGGCACCTCAGCCCCCTCATCTAAGAAGCCTAAAATTATATATATTATATATGTTGTTATATTTCAGCCTAAATCTTGTCCTCTGTTATTTACCATATAATTGTCATCCACATCCATGTGAGGGGTGTTTTAGTACACTAATATTTCTGAAACATATAATAAGGCCTGTGTGGAAATGGCCCAAACAAGGTTATATCATCATGTTTATGACATATTCATGTTCTCTAAACCACATCACATAGTTATTCTGAGACCTAGAAGGGTGCAACCGCACTACACAAATATTTGGGGGATGCCAGTAAAATGCCTACTGTCGGTAGACTTTATTTGTTGGCTGGAGTGCTTATGCATAAGACAATGGTTTTGAACACTATTAGTTCAAAAAAGGAATTTTAACTCGCTGCAGGATGCATTTTGATATCACTTCCTTCTCCCCGGGGAGAAGGAAATGTTATAAAAATGCATCCTGCAGCAAGTTAAAATTCCTTTTTTTAACTAATAGTGTTCCACATCACATAGTTGTGTATGAAGGGTACATAAAGTGATATTCACTTTTAAGATGTAAATCAAGGTTTCTCACATCCAATAGAAATTGACCCATGTGCAGGGATAGGCACGAGCCAAGGCTGTGGCGGACATTTTCTAAGGTAAAGACTTTTAGTGAAGGACACCTTGCCTATCCATGCACATGGGTATATATATATATCTAAATAATAATGTTTTTACAGAAGGTGTGAACATAAGGTATAAACATCCATTTTCATTCCTCGAAATGATAGTCAATAAATCATAGTGACCAAAACATGAATTAAACTAATGATATATTTTCAGTAATTAGGGTGGTTAAGGGAATGGGGGTGGGATGTAGTAGTTTCACTTACATGCAGTGGAAATCCGCAGTATGTAATTCGATGACCAGCTGCAGCAGGGGCAGCCCCATGACTATGGACCTCAGCAGCAACTATAGAATCAGCATGTATAGACGGAACAGCAGGGGCTTGTAGGGCTTCCAGCACCCCTTGTGCCCCATGATGCACCCCTTGTGCCCAATGATACACCCCTTGTGCCCCATGATGCACCCCTTGTGCCCAATGATGCACTCTTGTGCCCAATGATGCACTCTTGTGCCCAATGATGCACCCCTTGTGCCCCATGATGACCCCTTGTGCCCAATGATGCACCCCTTGTGCCCCATGATGCACCCCTTGTGCCCAATGATGCACCCCTTGTGCCCAATGATGCACTCTTGTGCCCAATGATGCACCCCTTGTGCCCAATGATGCACCCTTGTGCCCAATGATGAACCCCTTGTGCCCAATGATGCACCCCTTGTGCCCCATGATGCACCCCTTGTGCCCAATGATGCACCCTTGTGCCCAATGATGCACCCCTTGTGCCCAATGATGCACCCTTGTGCCCAATGATGCACCCCTTTGTGATTGGTTTGACCCACTTTCAGGGGCATGAATAATAAATGCTTTGAAGAGGTTAACTATTTGTGATCAAGCTGCTGATATGTATGTTGTAAAGCATGCATTTGTTAGGCCTTCAGAGAGTTACGTTGGTTTCTAAGTCAGTGCAAGGGTTGCTGCGCCTGCAATTTGTGGCGAGATAAGAATGGAGTAGATTTTCTGAAATCTGCGCGCGTAAGTCCTTACGCCGTATATTGGATACCAAACTGCGCATATTTTGTATGTCAGTCTATGGGCCAAAAAACGACGGGCAAAGGCAGAAATATACGCCCGTAACTTTTAAGTTACGCCGTATATAGGATACCAAACCCGTGCAAAATTTGGCGTCGCCGGCTTTTGCGGGCGACGATTTATATCGGATAGAGGCCCTAATTTGCTTACCTTTGTTACTGTTATATAGAGAAAGGAAAAAAATGTAAATCTATAACTCAAAACACCATGGCCTAGATTTAGAGTTCGGCGGTAGCCGTCAAAACCAGCGTTAGAGGCTCCTAACGCTGGTTTTGGGCGCCCGCTGGTATTTGGAGTCAGTGATTAAAGGGTCTAACGCTCACTTTACAGCCGCGACTTTTCCATACCGCAGATCCCCCTACGCCATTTGCGTAGCCTATCTTTTCAATGGGATCTTCCTAACGCCGGTATTTAGAGTCGTTTCTGCAGTGAGCGTTAGAGCTCTAACGACAAGATTCCAGCCGCCTGAAAATAGCAGGAGTTAAGAGCTTTCTGGCTAACGCCGGTTTATAAAGCTCTTAACTACTGTACCCTAAAGTACACTAACACCCATAAACTACCTATGTACCCCTAAACCGAGCTCCCCCCACATCGCCGCCACTCGATTAAAATTTTTAACCCCTAATCTGCCGACCGCCACCTACGTTATACTTATGTACCCCTAATCTGCTGCCCCTAACACCGCCGACCCCTGTATTATATCTATTAACCCCTAACTTGCCCCCCACAACGTCGCCGCAAGCTACTTAAAATAATTAACCCCTAATCTTCCGACCGCAAATCGCCGCCACCTACGTTATCCCTATGTACCCCTAATCTGCTACCCCTAACATCGCCGACCCCTATGTTATATTTATTAACCCCTAATCTGCCCCCCACAACGTCGCCGACACCTACCTACACTTATTAACCCCTAATCTGCCGACCGGAGCTCACCGCTATTCTAATAAATGGATTAACCCCTAAAGCTAAGTCTAACCCTAACACTAACACCCCCCTAAGTTAAATATAATTTTTATCTAACGAAATAAATTAACTCTTATTAAATAAATGATTCCTATTTAAAGCTAAATACTTACCTGTAAAATAAATCCTAATATAGCTACAATATAAATTATAATTATATTATAGCTATTTTAGGATTAATATTTATTTTACAGGCAACTTTGTAATTATTTTAACCAGGTACAATAGCTATTAAATAGTTAAGAACTATTTAATAGTTACCTAGTTAAAATAATAACAAATTTACCTGTAAAATAAATCATAACCTAAGATATAATTAAACCTAACACTACCCTATCAATAAAATAATTAAATAAACTACCTACAATTACCTACAATTAACCTAACACTACACTATCAATAAATTAATTAAACACAATTGCTACAAATAAATAAAATTAAATAAACTATCTAAAGTACAAAAAATAAAAAAGAACTAAGTTACAGAAAATAATAAAATATTTACAAACATAATAAAAATATTACAACAATTTTAAACTAATTACACCTACTCTAAGCCCCCTAATAAAATAACAAAGCCCCCCAAAATAAAAAATTCCCTACCCTATTCTAAAATACAAATATTACAAGCTCTTTTACCTTACCAGCCCTGAACAGGGCCCTTTGCGGGGCATGCCCCAAGAATTTCAGCTCTTTTGCCTGTAAAAAAAAACATACAATACCCCCCCCCTCAACATTACAACCCACCACCCACATACCCCTAATCTAACCCAAACCCCCCTTAAATAAACCTAACACTACCCCCCTGATGATCTTCCTACCTTGTCTTCACCATGCCAGGTTCACCGATCCGTCCTGGCTCCAAGATCTTCATCCAACCCAAGCGTGGGCTAGACATCCACTGAAGAAGTCCAGAAGAGGGTCCAAAGTCTTCCTCCTATCCGGCAAGAAGAGGACATCCGGACCGGCAAACATCTTCTCCAAGCGGCATCTTCTATCTTCTTCCATCCGATGACGACCGGCTCCATCTTGAAGACCTCCAGCGCGGATCCATCCTCTTCTTCCGACGACTAGACGACGAATGACGGTTCCTTTAAGGGACGTCATCCAAGATGGCGTCCCTCGAATTCCGATTGGCTGATAGGATTCTATCAGCCAATCGGAATTAAGGTAGGAATTTTCTGATTGGCTGATGGAATCAGCCAATCAGAATATAGTTCAATCCGATTGGCTGATCCAATCAGCCAATCAGATTGAGCTCGCATTCTATTGGCTGTTCCGATCAGCCAATAGAATGCGAGCTCAATCTGATTGGCTGATTGGATCAGCCAATCGGATTGAACTATATTCTGATTGGCTGATTCCATCAGCCAATCAGAAAATTCCTACCTTAATTCCGATTGGCTGATAGAATCCTATCAGCCAATCGGAATTCGAGGGACGCCATCTTGGATGACGTCCCTTAAAGGAACCGTCATTCGTCGTCTAGTCGTCGGAAGAAGAGGATGGATCCGCGCTGGAGGTCTTCACGATGGAGCCGGTCGTCATCGGATGGAAGAAGATAGAAGATGCCGCTTGGAGAAGATGTTTGCCGGTCCGGATGTCCTCTTCTTGCCGGATAGGAGGAAGACTTTGGACCCTCTTCTGGACTTCTTCAGTGGATGTCTAGCCCACGCTTGGGTTGGATGAAGATCTTGGAGCCAGGACGGATCGGTGAACCTGGCATGGTGAAGACAAGGTAGGAAGATCATCAGGGGGGTAGTGTTAGGTTTATTTAAGGGGGGTTTGGGTTAGATTAGGGGTATGTGGGTGGTGGGTTGTAATGTTGGGGGGGGGTATTGTATGTTTTTTTTTACAGGCAAAAGAGCTGAAATTCTTGGGGCATGCCCCGCAAAGGGCCCTGTTCAGGGCTGGTAAGGTAAAAGAGCTTGTAATATTTGTATTTTAGAATAGGGTAGGGAATTTTTTATTTTGGGGGGCTTTGTTATTTTATTAGGGGGCTTAGAGTAGGTGTAATTAGTTTAAAATTGTTGTAATATTTTTATTATGTTTGTAAATATTTTATTATTTTCTGTAACTTAGTTCTTTTTTATTTTTTGTACTTTAGATAGTTTATTTAATTTTATTTATTTGTAGCAATTGTGTTTAATTAATTTATTGATAGTGTAGTGTTAGGTTAATTGTAGGTAATTGTAGGTAGTTTATTTAATTATTTTATTGATAGGGTAGTGTTAGGTTTAATTATATCTTAGGTTATGATTTATTTTACAGGTAAATTTGTTATTATTTTAACTAGGTAACTATTAAATAGTTCTTAACTATTTAATAGCTATTGTACCTGGTTAAAATAATTACAAAGTTGCCTGTAAAATAAATATTAATCCTAAAATAGCTATAATATAATTATAATTTATATTGTAGCTATATTAGGATTTATTTTACAGGTAAGTATTTAGCTTTAAATAGGAATCATTTATTTAATAAGAGTTAATTTATTTTGTTAGATAAAAATTATATTTAACTTAGGGGGGTGTTAGTGTTAGGGTTAGACTTAGCTTTAGGGGTTAATCCATTTATTAGAATAGCGGTGAGCTCCGGTCGGCAGATTAGGGGTTAATAATTGAAGGTAGGTGTCGGCGATGTTAGGGAGGGCAGATTAGGGGTTAATACTATTTATGATAGGGTTAGTGAGGCGGATTAGGGGTTAATAACTTTATTATAGTAGCGGTGCGGTCCGCTCGGCAGATTAGGGGTTAATAAGTGTAGGCAGGTGTCGGCGACGATGTGGGGGGCAGATTAGGGGTTAATAAATATAACATAGGGGTCGGCGATGTTAGGGCAGCAGATTAGGGGTACATAGGGATAACGTAGGTGGCGGCGGTTTACGGAGCGGCAGATTAGGGGTTAAAAGTGTAATGCAGGGGTCAGCGATAGCGGGGGCGGCAGATTAGGAGTTAATAAGTGTAAGGTTAGGGGTGTTTAGACTCGGGGTACATGTTAGGGTGTTAGGTGCAGACTTAGGAGGTGTTTCCCCATAGGAAACAATGGGGCTGCGTTAGGAGCTGAACGCTGCTTTTTTGCAGGTGTTAGGTTTTTTTTCAGCTCAAACAGCCCCATTGTTTCCTATGGGAGAATCGTGCACGAGCACGTTTTTGATGCCGGCCGCGTCCGTAAGCAACTCTGGTATCGAGAGTTGCATTTGCGGTATAAATGCTCTACGCTCCTTTTTTGGAGCCTAACGCAGCATTTGTTTGAACTCTCGATACCAGAGTTAAATTTATGGTGCGGCCAGAAAAAAACCCGCGGAGCGTTAACAGCCCTTTTACCGCCGAACTCTAAATCTAGGCCTATGCAAATAGGTCACAATAATTGTTTCTAAACTAAACTCTTTAAATACTCGTTTCATTTAAATTATTTTTAATGGAATTATATTTCATATTTAAACATGTCAGTATATCTAAATGTTTAGACCAAGTTCATTTTAATTATGTCCTAGTTTTAATTACTTCAATATAAAATGATGACAACCTCTCTACTTCTTAATCTTTATAAGAGCTTTTTCTCAAATTGTAAATTATACTCCTAATATCATTGTCCTATTATTGATGTAAAGGAATTAGCTCTCTAGAGAAACACTCAACACATTTTATAAAGTGTTTTGTTAAGCTTTCCAATGTTATCTACTAAAAATATTCTACTTAAAACTTACAGAGATAATAAACCCAACAGTTTTCTCCCATGATTTAGACAGAACATACAATTTTTTTAAACAACTTTTAAATTGACTTCTTTCATCAAATTTGCTTCAATTTCTTGATATCCTTTGTTGAGGGTGCAGCAAGGCATATACTGGGAGCTAGCTAAACACAGCTGGTGAGCAAGTGATAAGAGACATATAAGTGCAGCCACCAATTAGCAGCTAGCTCCCAGTGGTGCACTGTTGTTCCTCAGCCAACCTAGGTATGCTTTTCAATAAAGGTTACCAAGAAAACAAATACAATTAGATATAAGAAGCAAATTAGAAAGTTGTTTAAAATTACAGGCTCTATCTTTATCATGAATGATCATTGATATCATTTGTCATACATCCCTATAAATATTTATGTGTGTAAATGAGTGTTTAACTCTCCTGAATGGTTGCAACAGCTGCCATGATTCAGTATTTAGAATGTGAGATAAAACCGCACAGAAAGTAAACCTGCATATCACACTTCATGAAGGTGTTTTTGTGAGGGGAAAAAAAGCTATGTAGTAAGCTATTACAGATACTTTATTCTACTGTTATTTTCAATTAGGATAACAGGTACATTTTGAAATTATGTTTAATAAGGCTAGTAAATGTTAATCTATAACATTGATTGACAAACATTACTGTCTTGTAATAGAGTTGTAAAACCACATCATATATATGAACCAAGCTCTCAATAGCTACATTTTGTCACTATTTTGAGCTCTGTCCGCAATTCCTCCTACAATTTCCCGGGACCTTTTAAAAGTAATGGTTTGTACAGCACCACATAGCTATGCCCATGCTGCCCACTCCCACCCAGCACCATCCTCTCCTTGCTTGACTCTGGCCCGGACCTCCCTGAATTACCCAACACACTCCCCATCCCAGAAAGTCACCAGTAAATGTTGAGAGACATGTAAGAAATCCAATATACTTTCCTATGTATCAGTGTATTTACATTAACATACGATTCCTTCACATGTTAAGCTACTAATGCATCTGCCTATTCAAGAGAACATCTAGCCTACCTTTCTAGCATTACTGCTTCAAAGAGCCCCTATTTCCAAAACAAAGAATATACCACTAACAACATCCATCCTATGAAAGAGAGGAATTCCATTTTTCAAATACAGGGTTCTAAGTCCTGTTAAGTAGCATACATTTGCATTGTAGATGACAATCATCTCTCTGGCCGCTTTATGATGACTTGGGCTCTATTACATAGGGACACATTGAGGAAAGTAACTCTTCTTAAAGATGAAAACTCAATTTTTAGTTGAGGTATCACACACCCATGTGGCTGTAAAGTGAATAACTGATAGATCAATAATCATATAAATATGATCATTGGTGGTGGGGAAGACATTCTCTTCGTCTCACATTATTTAGAGGGTAATAAGACCCATGGTTTGAAAGAACAAAACCCACTATATTAAACATGTTAAAATGGTTCTAGTTAACTTCAGCAGTCAGACACATGTCAACTATGACAAAAATTTAATTACAACTAGTTAAACTAATTGTAAGAAAGAATACAATTAAGTATATAGAAATAAGCTCCACAAATATAAAATGTTGGTTAACTCAGCAAAAAATACTTTATTGCATAAACTAGGAACAAACATTCATACAATAGCTAGGGCCTGGATAAATTAAAAACATGATGTATTATAATGATCATCTAAAATAAAGTCTAACAGCCAGCAGTCAAAAGATTAGCTAGAATAAACTAAGCACTTACAATCCGAGGGCTGAATTACATTTAAAGTGTTAATGCTAAGACTGAAGGCTGAGATAATAATATCAATGTATCAAGTCATAAATTTTAACCAAGGTAAGCAGTTAAAAATTGACAACAAGGAGAGGCAGAGCTGCTCCTGTCGGACCCCTGACGCGCGTTTCACAAAGAACGCTTCCTCTTTTGACTGCTGGCTGTTAGACATTATTTTAGATAATCATTATAATACATCGATATTCGAAATTAACCTGGTTCAAGTGTTTTTAATTTATCCAAGCCCTAGCTATTGTATGAATGTTTGTTCCTAGTTTATGCAATAAAGTATATAATGAATGAATGTGATGGAACTTTTTAATTGATATTCCTTCATTTATCCTACTTTCTTTTTTGCTGAGTTAATCAACATTTTATATTTGTGGAGCTTATTTCTATATACTTAATTGTATTCTTTCTTACAATTAGTTTAACTAGTTGTTCTGTTCTACCTAAATTAAGACTCCACAACAGGTATTAATTCTAAAAAATACTATAAAATGTATGTATTTGGGGGAACTTCCGGGCGGCGGCCATCTATGGACGCAAAACTGCTAGCTGCTCACACCTTTCTGCTAAGATTACAGAATATAGCAAGATATCGCTATTATTTGGGCTTCAAATTGTCAGAATCAAGACTATAAAAAGTTCGTCTTTCATTTGATGCCTCCTTCCTTAGGATCGTGCAGCACTTTCGGTTACCGGAGCTATTTCGAGGCTGAGGCCTTTTCAGAACCCCCCCCCATTGACTCCCGTACGGGTAACCGCTGTCGCGCAGCCCCCATTGTGGGCTGTTCAATACATGAGCACCTAACGCTTCTAATATGGAACCATATACCAATGAGGGCTTTCTTGAGGAGCTGCGATACCTACTAGCTGACTACCTCGTGGCATTTGAGGAATCACTGTCAGCAGCACTGAGTACTAATGGCGGCTGCTCCGCTCAGAAACCTACCCTACCTAAGCTGGATTCTCCGGAGCACATTAGAGAGACTGATAAGGAGCACCAGTGTTCACTTCCCATACCTTACAACTCTCAGCCGGAATCAACTGATGTGGGCTTGGTAGTGTGGAAGGAGGAAATTGCAGCTGGGTCACCATTTCTGAGTATTCACGTACGCACTGGAGATACAGGCAGACATGTCTCAGTGCTGCTCCGGGAGCTCTGTGGCCTTACACCTACAGGGACCACGGGTGTAAACTCTGCTCTAGTCACTCTGATCCCGCCACCCGCGCCGATGATCATACCAAGTATCTTCCCTGCTCAAATTAAGGCGATCTTGCCCATGGGATCTCTGACTCCAGCTACCGAGGTGGCCATCGTGCCCAGGCTTACTTGCACTTACTCTGCTCACCTTGATATCATGACCACCACAAGTCATTTTCGATCGTTGTCCCAACTCGGGTCTGAGATTGCAGGGAACCACTTGGCCTGGCGGTCTGGGGGCTTGGCAATGGCTTCAAGGTATGTGTTTGGGTCCCAGGTCACCCGAGATGTCGCACTTCCCACTCGCGCTGGCATAGGCTAGCAGAAGACAGCTCATGGGGCACTCAGGACATTAAGCTCCTACCCGGTGGCTAGTAACTTTTTCCCTGAACTTATTTACTTGTCATTTAAAGGACGTTACTGAACTGCTCCCATGTAGCCCCAGGTGGACTTTGCCCTATGATCTACCTGTTAACTTCCCTTAGAATGCATTTTTAGGCCAGATGCAATGTGTGTCTTCATTATTATTTATATTATGTGCACCATACTAACACAATCACCACTGTTTAACTCACACCTGTTATTGAATACTGTAGCGTTTCATTGCATGGCAGGCGATGCATTTATATCCCTTCCCCCACAGTGATATAGCCACTTGAACGTATTAGAGGCTGACCAAAACCCTTTGTTTAGGGCTCATATAACTTTATATACATAGTGTGTAATCTAGGTTCAATGGCATTTCACCGCCACAACCAAGCTTCTTGTAGATGGGATAAAGACAGGTCTTGATTCAGGAGATTTATTTAGTAGCTTTTTACAGTAAATATGGAGCTGATACCACACCAGTCCCCTAATAATATAGATTTTCTGGGTCTGTTTACGGACCCAATAATTGTTCTCCTAGCTCCCCTGTCTTAATGATATCTGTATGCCACAACAAGTACTATAGCCACTGAAGAGTTCCTAAGCCGTTAAATATTAGTTTGTATTCTCTTCGTTAGTCCAGATCTATAAGGTTCCTGTATACCATACATTCTATACAGGGAGTGCAGAATTATTAGGCAAGTTGTATTTTTGAGGATTAATTTTATTATTTAACAACAACCATGTTCTCAATGAACCCAAAAAACTCATTAATATCAAAGCTGAATAGTTTTGGAAGTAGTTTTTAGTTTGTTTTTAGTTATAGCTATTTTAGGGGGATATCTGTGTGTGCAGGTGACTATTACTGTGCATAATTATTAGGCAACTTAACAAAAAACAAATATATACCCATTTCAATTATTTATTTTTACCAGTGAAACCAATATAACATCTAAACATTCACAATTATACATTTCTGACATTCAAAAACAAAACAAAAACAAATCAGTGACCAATATAGCCACCTTTCTTTGCAAGGACACTCAAAAGCCTGCCATCCATGGATTCTGTCAGTGTTTTGATCTGTTCACCATCAACATTGCGTGCAGCAGCAACCACAGCCTCCCAGACACTGTTCAAATAGGTGTACTGTTTTCCCTCCTTGTAAATCTCACATTTGATGATGGACCACAGGTTCTCAATGGGGTTCAGATCAGGTGAACAAGGAGGCCATGTCATTAGATTTTCTTCTTTTATACCCTTTCTTGCCAGCCACGCTGTGGAGTACTAGGACGCGTGTGATGGAGCATTGTCCTGCATGAAAATCATGTTTTTCTTGAAGGATGCAGACTTCTTCCTGTACCACTGCTTGAAGAAGGTGTCTTCCAGAAACTGGCAGTAGGACTGGGAGTTGAGCTTGACTCCATCCTCAAGCCGAAAAGGCCCCACAAGCTCATCTTTGATGATACCAGCCCAAACCAGTACTCCACCTCCACCTTGCTGGCGTCTGAGTCGGACTGGAGCTCTCTGCCTTTACCAATCCAGCCACGGGCCCATCCATCTGGCCCATCAAGACTCACTCTCATTTCATCAGTCCATAAAACCTTAAAAAAATCAGTCTTGAGATATTTCTTGGCCCAGTCATGACATTTCAGCTTGTGTGTCTTGTTCAGTGGTGGTCGTATTTCAGCCTTTCTTACCTTGGCCATGTCTCTGAGTATTGCACACCTTGTGCTTTTGGGCACTCCAGTGATGTTGCAGCTCTGAAATATGGCCAAACTGGTGGCAAGTGGCATCTTGGCAGCTGCACGCTTGACTTTTCTCAGTTCATGGGCAGTTATTTTGCGCCTTGGTTTTTCCACACGCTTCTTGCGACCTTGTTGACTATTTTGAATGAAATGATTGATTGTTCGATGATCACGCTTCAGAAGCTTTGCAATTTTAAGAGTGCTGCATCCCTCTGCAAGGTATCTCACTATTTTTGACTTTTCTGAGCCTGTCAAGTCCTTCTTTTGACCCATTTTGCCAAAGGAAAGGAAGTTGCCTAATAATTATGCACACCTGATATAGGGTGTTGATGTCATTAGACCACACCCCTTCTCATTACAGAGATGCACATCACCTAATATGCTTAATTGGTAGTAGGCTTTCGAGCCTATACAGCTTGGAGTAAGACAACATGCATAAAGAGGATGATGTGGTCAAAATACTCATTTGCCTAATAATTCTGCACTCCCTGTATGTTTGTAATCTTAATTTTACAAATGGGTCCAAAAGTGACCCTGCATTCCCCTTCCCAATACCACCAAGTTGTCAGCGGTCCAAAAGTGGCTGTTATGTTCACTAAGGGGAAACTGTTCATTACCAAGTTGTAGCATATAATAAAGGGACACTTCATATTGTTTTTCCAGACGAGGAAAGCAAAATAAAATTGAAAACGGAGGTTTTTTTAAGGTACACCTTCTGTTTGTATAGAATTGGATAACAGTATTGTATTGTGTACAATCATTACGTCATGCCCCTTTATGTTTTGTATCCTGTTTACCTGTAACCGCATGATGTTTGTTCATTTATTTTTTACTCCTCAATAAAAATTTATTAAAAAAAATAAATAAAAAAAATGTATGTATTTATTACACAAGTACAGTTACAATAAGATAATACCTGCTATTATATAACTCTGCTACCCCCAAACCTTGTATGTTCTAAAAACTTAATTACATTCATCCCATTTTTGTGGGCCTGAAAATTCTGTAGATGCCTCAAGCACACCATAAGTGCCACATTCTCAAAATAATGAAAAAAAAAAAAAATTACTACAATGTAGCGAGAGCAATGCTAAATTTACATAAATGGCACAGGTGACATTGTTTCCAAGAGGGAAACTGATTTTAACTCCTTGGATGTCAGGGAAAGTTTCATAAATGCTTTGCAGTTCTCTTTTGTATCTAAGGGGTTCACACTAACCTAGACCCATAACTCTAGTTCTAATTTTTAACTCTAACAGCCACAGCATTATTACACTAGGATGTCAAAGGTGGAAAGATGGCATATAAGAGACGTGCACCTTAACCAACCTGATAACCATATTGTGGATGGAAATCTCTCACCTGCAGTCTTATGGCCAATGGCCAAATACCATTAGAAAGAGGATTATTCAAATAACAAGTTTTGTATCCATATGTCTTTAATGCAATTGTAATATTAATAGTAAATTGATATCAACTGGTAGAAAAATTAGCTAGGGTCTACCCTACCAACACAAAATATCCTGATATTGGTGCTATACTGTAAGTTTTCTGTTCTGAAAGTAATAATATATTATTCATCTACTTTCCAAAAGTACTGTGAGCATTTAAATATAATCATTAAAAAGGTGATACTCATTTTGAACAATGATTGGTGAAAAAGGAAAGTTACATACTTAAGCTGCAAATTGGTGTGGGATATGTTGCCATGTGATAGATATTTTCTCAAGTATTCAACATATCTTAGTATTTGCCATTGTAATAAAAGAGTTTTAAAAGACACCAGGATACTGTATGCTAATTTAAGTGATTCTCCACTTCTGGCTGCAGAAAATATAGGAAAATCCCAGGATCATCTTCTGATCCTGTTGTTGTAAATACTAAAAGAACTAAAGTCTAACATTTTTGGCACAGATGTTTTAGACAATTAGGGATCTATCTGGATAGGTAGATTATACAGCCTGATCATTTGTCCTTTACCTGTCTAGCTTGAACTTATTTTCCAATTGTGACCCCTTTCCTTTGGTGTGATACTACAGTTAGACTTAGTGACAAGTGTCAAATATATTTTCTTGGTCAATTGTAATCAGGGCTCAAGCTTTCATAGTTAATACAAAGATAAGTGATTAGGAGGGCCCTGAGGGTAAAGGTACAAGATGTCAAAGTCCGACAAATAGGGTTATGTGTGTATATATAAACTATGTGTTAAAAACCTAATTAGGCCTAAACATAACAGAAAAACAAGATAAGTAAAAATAAAAATTTATTATAATGATCAAATATTAAAAATTGGACGTCTCAGAAACTATAAAAAACAGCATAAAAGCACCAATAAAACTGATAGAAATTGCCACCACTGAGAGTCAATAGGTATTAATGAAAAAAAGTTTAGTAGCTGCCAAGGAATATTGCAACAGAGTTCCATATATAATCGTGCTACTTCCAAGCAGTAGTGAGTAGAAATGCACAATGGTATCTCCTAAATAACGCTACACAGTACCTGGCTTCCGGAGTGAATACAAGCACAGGAAAAAAGACAAACTTTGTAGCTGCTTATCCTCCATGTTGTTTGTTCCTCTGCCGTTACGGTCACGTGTGTGCGGGATACAGGTGGGTTCCAATCCTATTGGTAGGTGCTCAATTCAAACAGTACAGCTGATCCTCTTTCAGATATCGAAGGGGAAAAAACATCCGCTCTTAAGTGCAGTAGGCACGCTGGATGATCCTCAGAACTAATGCGATGAGACTTTAAAAGCTTTGCTTTGTCTTTGGCACTTGTCAGTGTAGATTTGCAGTATAATATACCAGACTTTCAATATATTATACCAGGATAAAGTCCCAATAGATCCTCCGTTGTTGAAGAGGAACACTTCACAGATAGTGCAGGTGGTGAAGATTATTCTGGCTGCAAATAACATAACATCAACACGTTTCTCCCTACATGAGGGCTTTTTCAAGATGATAACTTGCAGTCCAGTGTTTCCTTATAAGTGTTACCGGTCTTTCTCATTGGTCATGTAATTGATATTAACGGTTGTACTGGCAATGGTCCACAGAGAAGTGGGAAGGTGGTATTGGCAATTTACATTATTAACAAACTCTATGGCCTCTAGTTATCAAATCGTCTACTTTCTAGCATTCGTGGGCCCCAAGACGCTCGCCTAAGCTCGTCTAACATTGCGGCCGTGGACCTGAATACGTTCGCCAAATTTATCAAGAAAGCTGTCAAAAAGCCGTGCACCAAGTACGGACTGTTGTTAACTGACAGTCATCAATCTCGCTGCTCATCGGCTTTTTTACAGCTTTCTTGCTACCCTGTCACTAAGCACCCACACTATACTATACTGTTTTACCCCCTATACCGCCGCCCCCGGAGCCCCCCGCAACTAAATAAAGTTATTAACCCCTAAACCACTGCTCCCGGCCCCCGCCGCAACTATAATAAATATATGAACCCCTAAATCGCCGCTCCCTGACCCCGCCGCAACTATAAAAATATATGAACCCCTAAACCGCCGCTCCCGGACCCCGCCGCCACCTATATTATACCTATTAACCCCTAATCTTCTGACCCCTATACCGCTGCCACCTACATAAAGTTATTAACCCCTATCCTGCCGGTCCCGGACCCCGCCGCAACTAAATAAAATGTTTAACCCCTAAACCGTTGCTCCCGGAGCCCACCGCCACCTACATTACATTTATTAACCCCTAATCTGCCCCCCTACACCGCTGCCACCTAGATTATATCTATTAACCCCTAAACCTAAGTCTAACCCTAACCCTAACACCCCCCTAACTTAAATATAATTTAAATACATCTAAATAAATATTCCTATAATTAAATAAATTATTCCTATTTAAAACTAAATACTTACCTATAAAATAAACCCTAAGATAGCTACAATATAACTAATAGTTACATTGTAGCTATTTTAGGGTTTTTTTTATTTTACAGGTAAATTTGTATTTATTTTAACTAGGAAGTTATTAAATAGTTAATAACTATTTAATAACTATTGTACCTAGTTAATATAAATACAAATATACCTGTAAAATAAATCCTAACCTAAGTTACAATTACACCTAACACTACACTATCATTAAATAAATTAAATTAATTAAATACAATTACCTACAATTAAATAAAAATAACTAAAATTAACTAAAGTACAAAAAAACCCTCTAAATTACAGAAAATAAACATTTTTTACAAGAAGTTTAAACTAATTACACCTAATATAAGCCCCCTAATAAAATAAAAAATCCCCCCAAAATAATAAAATTCCGTACCCTACCCTATACTAAATTACAAATAGCCCTCAAAAGTAATCAGCTCTTTTACCTGTAAAAAAAGAAATACACCCCCCCAACATTAAAACCCACCACCCACCCCAACCTTACTCTAAAACCCACCCAAACCCCCCTTAAAAAAAAACTAACACTACCCCATTGAAGATCACCCTACCTTGAGCTGTCTTCACCCAGCCGGGCCTAAATCCTCAACGAATCCGGGCGAAGTGGTCCTCCAGATGGGCAGAAGTCTTCATCCAATCCGGCCAGAAGAGGTCCTCCAGATGGGCAGTAGTCTTCATCCAAGCGGCATCTTCTATCTTCTTCCATCTGGCGAGGAGCGGCACCATCTTGAAGACATCCGACGCGGAGCATCCATCGATCCCAACGACTAAACGAAGAATGACGGTTACTTTAAATGACGTAATCCAAGATGGCGACCCTTGAATTCCGATTGGCTGATAGGATTCTATCAGCCAATCGGAATTAAGGTAGGAAAAATTCGATTGGCTGATGAAATCAGCCAGTCGGATTGACCTTGCATTCTATTGGCTGTTCCAATCAGCCAATAGAATGTGAGGTCAATCCGATTGGCGGATTTTCCTACCTTAATTCCGATTGGCTGATAGAATCCTATCAGCCAATCGGAATTCAAGGGGCGCCATTTTGGATGATGTCATTTAAAGGAACCGTCATTCTTCGTTTAGTCGTCGGGATCGATGGATGCTCCATGTCGGATGTCTTCGTTGAGGACTTAGGCCCAGCTGGGTGAAGACAGTTCAAGGTAGGGTGATCTTCAATCGGGTAGTGTTTAGGTTTTTTTAAGGGGGGTTTGGGTGGGTTTTAGAGTAAGGTTGGGTGTGGGTGGTGGGTTTTAATGTTGGGGGGTGTATTTCTTTTTTTACAGGTAAAAGAGCTGATTACTTTGGTGCAATGCCCCGCAAAAAGCCCTTTTAAGGGTTATTTGTAATTTAGTATAGGGTAGGGAATTTTATTATTTTGGGGGATTTTTATTTTATTAGGGGGCTTAGATGAGGTGTAATTAGTTTAAACTTCTTGTAATTTTTTTTTATTTTCTGTAATTTAGAGTTTTTTTTTGTACTTGTAGTTTTTTTGTACTTGTAGTTAATTTTAGTTATTTTTATTTAATTGTAGGTAACTGTATTTAATTAATTTTATTTATTTAATGGTAGTATAGTGTTAGGTGTAATTGTAACTTAGGTTAGGTTTTATTTTACAGGTATATTTGTATTAATTTTAACTAGGTAGCTATTAAATAGTTAATAACTATTTAATAGCTATTCTACCTAGTTAAAATAAATACAAAGTTACCTGTAAAATAAAAATAAACCCTAAAATAGCTACAATGTAACTATTAGTTATATTGTAGCTATCTTAGGGTTTATTTTATAGGTAAGTATTTAGTTTTAAATAGGAATAATTTATTTAATTATAGGAATATTTATTTAGATTTCTTTAAATAACATTTAAGTTAGGGGGGTGTTAGGGTTAGGGTTAGACTTAGGTTTAGGGGTTAATAGATATAATGTAGGTGGCGGCGGTGTAGGGGGGGCCATATTAGGGGTTAATAAATGTAATGTAGGTGGCGGTGGGCTCCGGGAGCGACGGTTTAGGGGTTAAACAATTAATTTATTTGCGGCGGGGTCCGGGAGCAGCAGTTTGGGGCTTAATAAATGTATTTAGTTTCGGGGGGCTCCAGGAGCGGCGGTTTAGGGGTTCATATATTTATTATAGTTGCGGCGGGGTCCGGGAGCGGCGGTTTAGGGGTGAATAAGTATAAAGTAGGTGGCGGCGGTGTAGGGGGAGGCAGATTAGGGGTGTTTAGACTCGGGGTACATGTTAGGGTGTTAGGTGCAGACACTTCCCATAGAAATCAATGGGATATCAGGCAGCAGCGAACATAAGCTCTCGCTGCTGTCAGACTCCCATTAATTCCTATGGGATCCGCCGCCTCCAGGGCGGCGGATTGAGAACCAGGTACGCTGGGCCAGAATAGTGGCGAGCGTACCTGGTTGTAGTTTGATAACTTCCAAAAGTAGTCAGATTGTGCCGAACTCGCGTTCGGAACATCTGTAGTGATGTAACCATCGATCTGTGTCGGACTGAGTCCGGCGGATCGCATGTTACGTCACTAGATTCTACTTTTGCCGGTCTGTAGGGCTTCATAACTATGGCGAATCAGCCTCGCCACAAATACGCTGCGGAATTCCTGCGTATTTGCGGTTGACGGCTTGATAACTAGAGGCCTATGTGTCAGAGATTCAAACCAAGTGATTTGTAAATTAGTGTTAAAGAGCTAGACATAAGAAATATATTTGTATCTATGTTTATATCAATTCAATTGAAGATTATATGTGAGAACAATACAGTGTGAGAACAAGTACAGTATGTCATAATGGCAAACAAATTATATATATATAAAAAATTGTTTTTTATATTAAGAATTCCGATATTTTTAGGGAATTATATATTGGGAAAATCTAACATTTAAAGTGAAAGTGTAAATTCCTAACTATAAAAAAATTATATTTAACCTGATACAAATTATTAGTTGATCTAGAAGAAATTATTAATTGATCTAATTAATTAATCAAATAAGAATGGTGAGATATCCAACTCAGAGTTTAGGCCTGCTGGGTATAATGTATATTCTGCTTCTTTCAATAGTAGGTATTTATCTATGTTACCTCCTCTCCAATTTAATTTTACATTATGTATACCCCAATATTTCAGTTTGCTTGCCCTACCTCCATGGACCTCTTTAAAATGTTTATAGAGTCTTGTATCATCTACCCTCTTTTCAATACATAGGATATGTTCCCTGATTCTTTCTTTTAGCATTCTTTTGGTTTCGCCAAAATAGATTAATTTACATGTACATTGCAATATATAAACAACCCCCTTGATGGTGCATCTAATTAAATCTTTAATCACCAATTCCTCTCCTGTAGTAGGTATAGTTAGTATGCATTTTTTACAGCTATGTTGACAGGCTTTGCATGAATAACATGGATAGAATCCTGAGATTTTATTCCCAAAAAGGTCCTTGTTAGCTTTCCCGAGTTTGACTTGAATTCACTCGGTGCTAACATGGATCTCAGGTTGTTTGTTTTTCTGAATATTAATTTTGGTGTAGGTAAAAGTTTATCTCCTATTATAGGGTCAGCCTTAAGGATATGCCAATGTCTTTTGATGATATATTTAATTACTCCATGATCATTGCTATATTCAGTAATAAAGGAAACTTCTATCAGATCTTTTCCATTTTCAATAGTTTTTCTTTGTTTATATGATAGTAGGGTTTTTCTATCAGTACAGGGAGTGCAGAATTATTAGGCAAGTTGTATTTTTGAGGATTAATTTTATTATTTAACAACAACCATGTTCTCAATGAACCAAAAAAACTCATTAATATCAAAGCTGAATAGTTTTGGAAGTAGTTTTTAGTTTGTTTTTAGTTATAGCTATTTTAGGGGGATATCTGTGTGTGCAGGTGACTATTACTGTGCATAATTATTAGGCAACTTAACAAAAAACAAATATATACCCATTTCAATTATTTATTTTACCAGTGAAACCAATATAACATCTCAACATTCACAAATATACATTTCTGACATTCAAAAACAAAACAAAAACAAATCAGTGACCAATATAGCCACCTTTCTTTGCAAGGACACTCAAAAGCCTGCCATCCATGGATTCTGTCAGTGTTTTGATCTGTTCACCATCAACATTGCGTGCAGCAGCAACGACAGCCTCCCAGACACTGTTCAGAGAGGTGTATTGTTTTCCCTCCTTGTAAATCTCACATTTGATGATGGACCACAGGTTCTCAATGGGGTTCAGATCAGGTGAACAAGGAGGCCATGTCATTAGATTTTCTTCTTTTATACCCTTTCTTGCCAGCCACGCTGTGGAGTACTTGGACGCGTGTGATGGAGCATTGTCCTGCATGAAAATCATGTTTTTCTTGAAGGATGCAGACTTCTTCCTGTACCACTGCTTGAAGAAGGTGTCTTCCAGAAACTGACAGTAGGACTGGGAGTTGAGCTTGACTCCATCCTCAACCCGAAAAGGCCCCACAAGCTCATCTTTGATGATACCAGCCCAAACCAGTACTCCACCTCCACCTTGCTGGTGTCTGAGTCGGACTGGAGCTCTCTGCCCTTTACCAATCCAGCCACGGGCCCATCCATCTGGCCCATCAAGACTCACTCTCATTTCATCAGTCCATAAAACCTTAGAAAAATCAGTCTTGAGATATTTCTTGGCCCAGTCTTGACGTTTCAGCTTGTGTGTCTTGTTCAGTGGTGGTCGTCTTTCATCCTTTCTTACCTTGGCCATGTCTCTGAGTATTGCACACCTTGTGCTTTTGGGCACTCCAGTGATGTTGCAGCTCTGAAATATGGCCAAACTGTGGCAAGTGGCATCTTGGCAGCTGCACGCTTGACTTTTCTCAGTTCATGGGCAGTTATTTTGCGCCTTGGTTTTTCCACACGCTTCTTGCGACCCTGTTGACTATTTTGAATGAAACGCTTGATTGTTCGATGATCACGCTTCAGAAGCTTTGCAATTTTAAGAGTGCTGCATCCCTCTGCAAGATATCTCACTATTTTTTACTTTTCTGAGCCTGTCAAGTCCTTCTTTTGACCCATTTTGCCAAAGGAAAGGAAGTTGCCTAATAATTATGCACACCTGATATAGGGTGTTGATGTCATTAGACCACACCCCTTCTAATTACAGAGATGCACATCACCTAATATGCTTAATTGGTAGTAGGCTTTCGAGCCTATACAGCTTGGAGTAAGACAACATGCATAAAGAGGATGATGTGGTCAAAATACTCATTTGCCTAATAATTCTGCACTCCCTGTATTTGTTGCTCTAGTTACTGCATCCTTAATGGTGGCTTCCTTATATACTCTGTCTTTAAATTTATCAATTAATATCTCAATTTGATTTTCAAAATCTGACAACCTAGAACATGTTTTTCTGATTCTTAAACTTTGTCCAACTGGAATATTATTCTTCCATTGTGTGAGATGACAACTGTCAGCATGTATAAGGCTACTTGAGTCAAAGCAGAATATATTTATAAATTCAATACATTATACCCAGCAAGTCTAAACTCTGAGTTGGATATCTCACCATTATTATTAGATTAATTCCTTAGATCAATTAATAATTTCTTCTAGATCATCTAATACTTTGTATCAGATTAAATATACATTTTTTATAGTTAGGAATTTACACTTTCACTTTAAATGTTAGATTTTCCCAATATATAATTCCCTACGAATATCGGAATTCTTAATATAAAAAAACGAATTTGATTTTATATATAATTTGTTTGTCATTATGACATACTGTACTTGTTCTCACACTGTATTGTTCTCATATTTAGTCTTCAATTGAATTGATATAAACATAGATAAAAATATATATTTCTTATGTCTAGCTCTTTAACACTAATTTACGAATCACTTGGTTTGAATCTCTGACACATAGAGTTTGTTAATAATGGAAATTGCCAATACCACCTTCCCACTTCTCTGTGGACCATTGCCAATACCACCTTTAATATCAATTAAGAAACATTACCAATGAGAAAGACCGGTAACACTTATAAGGAAACACTGGACTTCAAGTAATTCATCTTGAAAAAGCCCTCACGTAGGGAGAAACGCATTGATGTTTTGTTATTTGCAGCCAGAATAATCGTTACTACCTGCATTATCTGTGAAGTGTTCCTCTTCAACAACGGAGGATCTATTGGGACTTTATCCCGGTATAATATATTGAAAGTCTGGTATATTATACTGCATTCTCTGAGGATGCGCATGTACGCATGCGCGAAACATGTCAGATAGAAGGAGCTGTACCTCTGTCTTGTCTATCACTCGCATGAATAAAACACTGTTGGCACTAGCTACCTGGTTCCGGGTCTGTCATTTTTTTCTTCAAGTCTATTATACTGCAAGTCTACACTGACAAGTGCCAAAGACAAAGCAAAGCTTTTAAAGTCTCATCACATTAGTTCTGAGGATCATCCAGCGTGCTTACTGCACTTAAGAGCGGATGTTTTTTTCCCTTCGATATCTGAAAGTGGATCATCTGTACTGTTTGAATTGAACACCTACCAATAGGATTGGAACCCACCTGTATCCCGCACACACGTGACCATAACGGCAGAGGAACAAACAACACGGAGGATAAGCAGCTACGAAGTTTGTCTTTTTTCCTGTGCTTGTATTCACTACGGAAGCCAGGTACTGTGTAGCGTTATTTAGGAGATACCATTGTGTGGATTTCTACTCACTGCTGCTTGGAAGTAGCATGATTATATTTGGAACTCTGTTGCAATATTCCTTGGCAGCTACTAAACTTTGTTTCATTAATACCTATTGACTCTCAGTGGTGGCAATTTCTATCAGTTTTATTGGTGCTTTTATGCTGTTTTTTATAATCTCAGACGTTCGATTTTTAATATTTGATCATTATAATAAATTGTTATTTTTACTTATCTTGTTATTCTGTTATGTTTAGGCCTAATTAGGTTTTTAACACATAGTTTATATATACACACATAACCCTATTTGTCAGACTTTGACATCTTGTACCTTTAGCCCCAGGGCGCTCCTAATCTTTGTATTAACTGTCTTTTTATCCCAAATGTGGGGGATTTTTTAGGACTTTTAGGAGTCTGGTACCACGCTCTGTGCACACTCCTTTGTTCACTTGTAGGGGATGGAAGGGGAGGGGTGTTGTTTTATGTTTTAACCAATGAGGAACATTTTACCTGTGTAAATAAGGGTGACACCTGTATCAAATTATGTCTATGATTACGGCTACACTTTGCCGAAACATGTAAGACTTATTTTGTATCTTCCACCGTCCCTTGATGTTACCTTCATATGCTTTTAATTATCTGGATATGAATCCTGAATAAATTTTGGACTTTTATTTATCTACATTGGCGACTCTTTGGACTTATTTTTTCCACTCCTTTGACTTTGTTAGACTCAAGCTTTTATAGAGAGAGCAGCCCATTTTTCCATATGTGCAAATTCACTCACATCAGACTCCAGCACTCCAGCTTCTCTTTCAGACACTTTTCACATTAGAGGTCTGTGAATAATATCCTAGGGCCAAAATATGTTAGCCATACCTGACTTTTGTTATTGCTTTTTAGTTTTTTTTATTACTTTCATTTTAGTAACCTTTAATAAAACATAATTTTGTGAGAACATAAGAGGTTGTTTCATATTCCTTATGTGTCACATGAGGCCCTATGACCCTGTAGCTCCTTAAAGAGCCATATGCATACATTATACCTCAGAAAATGTCCCTCACCCTGAAGCCCCTCTCTAAGGCGCATTCCCCTTGTCTTTGCTTTGTGAGGAACATACATAAGATCCTAGATCAGTTCTCTGGCTCTGCAGTCCCTTCACTTTATGGCACTGTCCAAGGATTAATGTGGTTTCAGGGTAATGGGACTGCATGCAAAGGGAGAGTAACAGGAGAACTGCTTGGCCTGATAAATATACTGCCCGGTAACTAGAGAAAAAAAGAGAGGGTGCCTATCATAATAGATGGTCTGTGAAAGTTAGCCAATCAACAACCATATTAAGTTTAGATGGGAGGGGCCAAGCATATCAGCCAACCATTTCCCTGAGTTGCCAGGTGGCCATTCTGGATCTGCATTAAGTGTCCATAGTTTAATTTTGACCTAACTTAGACCAAAATAAATTGAAAACTCTCTGTAGGCTGAGATTTAAAAAAAAAAAAATTCTGCAAGAGAAAGACAAAACTATTTGATATTAACTTTACAGCACAACTATTGTTTTCTTAATGTGAATTATTGCTAGTCAGTATGAATGCTTTAGTTTTAAAGGTAATTAATACCATTCCTATCATTTCTTTCCAATCTACTGCTAACACATTTTGCACTTTAAAAATGATATAATTAATGTTCTATTTTATTGTGACAATAGCTAACCTCAGTTGCTGCAATTGAAAAATATGAAATAAAAATGAGCAATGATCAAAGAATTATTGGATTGTTAGCCACAAATGAATACTTCAATACATTACCTAATCAATACATGGACAAGCTTCAATGTAATTTCCCATCTTTGGGTGAATGCCATGTTATAATTGGTTGATTTACACTTTTAGTCAGACTCTATTTATTTTTATTTACAAGACTTGTGAAGTAATAATATTTACATTTGGGAGTCAGGAATTAAAATGTAACATTTTACTTATAAATCCTATAGTGTAGGGAAAGGACACAATATTTTATTCAATTAAAAAATGTGCACCTTACCTTAGCTTCCGTAATTATAGCAACAGTCTAGAGCTATTTACATTGTAGTCATGCTATGTTCTCAGGCAAGTAAATAACATATCAGGCTCTAGGCTTAATTTAAAATGCATTCATTTAAGCCATCTGAATATTTTCATGCTTTTTTAAAATTAAAAAAAAGCAATAGAATATGCATCGTAATACATGGTAAAAAGCATATTACACTCAATCAATGCTACAAGCGAAAATAGAGGAAAGGTTAACTATTTGGTTGAAAACCATACAAGTGCTTGTAAATCACATAAAAGTCTGTATTTTGTCATTTAGTCAGGTTTATTATAAAATATTATAGCCACATTAGGAGAGTTAATGATAAATACATTTTCAGCTGCCGTTAACCATTAAAAATGTTGTTTTCATCGATAACATCTATCAGCAATAGCACAGACATTTTTTGCTAGTGATTAACAGTGGTTTAGTATCATTGGCTCTTTGACATCAATGGGAACCAATAAACAATTATTTGTATACATTTTACACTGCACACATTACATCTACAACAATTAGATGTTATGCTAAAGATAAATAAATAAAAAACAATAAAATATGTTTTAAACTACATTAAAATTCTAATACATCAGAAAAAATGGCCAACAAAGTAATCAGAATTAAAAAAAAGTAAATAGTATAAACAAAAGGGAAAATGAGGTGCGTGTGTTTGAAGTGTTGTATGCACCTAACTATTGTGTATGTTAAGTGTGTGTAAATCTACCACTATATTGTTATGAAAAAGGCAAAAACAAACAAGAAACAAGTGGACTTTGTCCTTCAAAAGCTACAGTCACTAAGCATTAAAAGCAGAATGCAATGGATTAAGTTTACTACCTGATGAGTTTTATGCGTGCTGCTAAAACAGAATGAGTACGTTTGTAAATTGTGCAGAAGCTGATGAGGGATTTTAGGGACGTCTAAGTTTTATGCTTTACAACTTCTGATGATCACCAACTAAGTAAAAGTGGCCACAGACAGCAAATAAAAGCATTAATAAAACTTTCAAGCATATGGCTCCATTTAAGAAGGTCTGAACAGACAGGAGCAGACATCTCCGCCCCTCCGCCTGGTATTACGGCTAGCCGGCAGCAGTACACTGCCTGCATTTATCATTGCACAATTCGCTGTGGGTACAAAACAGCCCCCTGTTCACTTGCGAGCAGAGAATGTCAATCTTCCCAGTCGGAGAGGCCCAAGGGGTTTACGAAACACTGCTTTACAGTTGGAAAAATAGGATAAGAAGTAGCTTTTCAAATGGAACCCATAAGCTTACAGGAGGCAGTAACATCAAGTACTAAAGACTGCATGACAAACTGCATATAAAACATCTATACTCCAAAGGGCACAGTGCACTTGCCAGCATCCCTGCTTATTCTGATAAACCACAATATAATCAGTTGAGTACCTAAAGTTAACTTTCAGATTCATCCAATCTGTAAACAATCAATAACCATTATGGTAGGAATTAGACATGTGCACGGGTGAAAAATTCAGTTTGGTCGAATCTTTTGGACCGAATATTCAGCAAATTTAGTTTTCCGAATATTTGGCTGTCGCAGTAATTCATTTCATTTTAAATTAGACAGATACTGAATATTCATTGAACACTTACTTTTATTTTCATCAAAAAATGTAAATTTTCCTTTGCTAGAGGTGAAAAAGTTGACCTGTATGTACTTATCTCTAGCGCACTGGAGAGCCGTGTTAATCCAGAGCCTTCTTCACAGACCTTCGCCTTTAGTGCAGACCCTGGGATCCGCCGTGCTAAGCCTCCTAATAGCATGCTCCAGGGCTATGTGAAGAAGTGTCGGGATTAGCATTGCTTTAAAGCAGGCTAGAGGTAAGTATTTTTAACCCCTAAGGTAATTTAAAGTGCCAGTAAACATTTATGAAAAAGTTGAAGTATAAGCGTTTGATTCAACTGTTAAATGCATATTGAATACAAATGATTAATTAAAAAACTAAAAAAAAACACTTTATTTTTATATATTTATAGCTAATGAAACTTGTCAATCAATTTCTGTAGCCAGCCCCCCTAGCTTCAGCATTCAGCTTACTATCCCGCTCATCCTACGAGAAAGGTGCGTCACTCCCCTTTCCCTTCAGCGCATTCATGCTATCTGATCCTAGACAGACTAGCGGTGCATGCGCTACAACTTAGCTCTGGCCGTAAATTTTGTTTTGGCAGAGCAGAGCATCGGTACAGTTGTCTATTATAGGCGAAAGTTTATACCGCATCAATCAGCCATTTTTAAGAGCCATAGGGTGCATGTTTTATATAATGTAATGTTATATATTATATATATATAAATATATATATACAAAGTCATAGGTAGGATAGCACAATCTTACTGAAGTAATGCCACGGTGCTCTGCTACTATCAAAACAATATTCTCCCAAAAAGCAGGCAGCTCACTGGTCTTTGTAATAAAACTTAGAATTTATTATTTCAGTTTAAAAAACAAACGTTTCGGCACTGCATTGTGCCTTTGTCAATGTTTTACAAAAAAGTACAAGGACAGAGTGCACCCAAGTACCCCGGATCAGTGAAAAAACATTTAAAACAACCCCCTTAAATAGAGGGAGACAACTTATCCCCATTACGAATTTGCCGCCATACCATTCGCATGTTCATCCAATTAGCTAGTCCATACGTCACGCTGGCACGCTAGCCGTGCCTAGCGTGATGACGCATAGCACGGCGTTGTTATGACAACGTCCCAAGCGCTGCATCGGTATATATGCCAGATATTAGGAGATCACCAGGAGGCAGCCTGCGCATGTTCAGAATCAACAGTATTCATGAAGTGCAGCGGTTGCTCTAGGCAACCAGTGTAAACCTGTCATCAAGGCGGATAAAAACCGCTCTAGGTGTCTCATGTTATGTGGCTATGGCGGGGACTCAAAAAATATTCAATCTTATCAGACTAGCAAATCGCACAACTCACATGATATTAAATCTATCCAATAAAAATACATATAAATGTAGAGTCTGTTATGCTACTGAAATGCAAGTCTGAAAGATGTATATAGACAGTGATGTAAACTTCTTCTATTTCAGAGAATTATATGCAACAATGTATGTTAAAAGATATATACAGAGCAAACTATTAATTGATTTGAAAATACATCAAACCCATGGAGTATGGTAGTAACCATAACAGCGAAACTTCCACAAGCCCAAGCTAGGTGGACATAGACATCAATTTTAATAGAAAGGGCTGAAATCCAAAGTAGTATTGAGTCCTTTTGGGTCATAGTTCCCAATTTATGAATCCACCTGCTCTCGCATTGGAGTAATTTTTTACCCCTGTCGCCACCCCTTGGATTTGGTGGGACATGATCGATCAACATTGATCTAATGCTTGACACTGGGTGTTTGAAGTTTGCACAGTGACGTGCCACCGGTTGGTCCGAGTCACCATCTTTCAGTGCTTCCCGTATGGCATGGCGATGGTTTGCCATCCTGTCGCGGAAGGAAGTTATTGTTTTTCCAATGTAAATGAGTGAACACGGACAAGACAACGTGTAGATCACATAGGTACTGGTACAGCTAAGGCGATGGTTTATTTTAAACCTTTGGTTCTTGTGGGGGTGTTGGAAAGACTCCCCTTTACACATGCTGTTACATGTTGTACAGCTCCCACAAGGGAAGCAACCTTTTTTAGATGTCTTGAGCCATGTTTCCTTTTTGTAGTGGTTAACAGGATCTGCTTTAACCAAGATGTCCCTCAGGTTCCTTGCTCTGCGATAGACCACCCTTGGAGCGTTCAACTTCTGAAACGGTAACATGGGATCTGTCCCCACCACCGGCCAATGGCGACGTGCTGCATTGGCTAGGCGGTCACAACCAGGTGTGTATGTGGTGATCAAGTTCAGTTGTTCAGACTGTTCCCTTTTAGGAACCCTGGTATCCTGTAAAGTGTCCGTGCATAACAACTTCTCCTGTATATCACAGATGTCTGTCATGGGATAACCCCTTTTGTTCAATTTCAAGCCCATTTCTTTTACTTGGGTAACTTGTGAATGCCTTTCACTGTTGTTTCTCAGTGCTCTAGTGAGCTGGGAGGTGAGGATACCCTTTTTCTGGTGTCCAGGGTGAAAACTGCTGGCGTGCAACAAAGAGTTGCGATCTGTGGGCTTAGAGTACAATTTAGTACCAAATCGCCAGCCATCAGCATTATTCACCTTGAACAGATTGAGATCCAGAAAATTGACATTATCTGTACTGTATTCCAGCTTAAAACGAATAGGGCTAGCCATGAGGTTCAAATGTGACAGACTAGAAGTCAGGATTAAATCTGAATTGGACACCATAAAGACACAGAGTCTCCACATTTTAAACAGTGACACTAGCCAGGACTGGGTCAACAAATTAGATGGTTTGGTTAATAAATACCGCAATGATTTAATTGCTTTTAAAAATAAAAAGGTTAATAGTGTGGAAAATGATTACAGGGAAAGGCGGGTGTACAAGTGGTTATATGGCAAAGATGAGGTGCCGTTCAGACGCCGTAGAAATCACAGATCCAAGAATACCTTAAGTATTGTGGACAGCAGCGGAGGGGACTCCTCTGAAAGTGAAACAACTAAAGATAATGAAGGGCCTACTGAGAATAGCCAACAACCTTTTTTAGGGGTAGCTACAAGGTCCACCCTAAAACCTCCAATACAACACATGGCGAAAAAAGGCCAAGGAAATTCAAGACCCGCAGGGGAGGTCACAAATGCAAAACAAAAACAAGTGAAAAAGAAATAGATATTGTTTTTAATCTCAGCAGCAGACCACTCAGTGTTGCTGAGATTTCGCTATTGAATCGCGGCCTATCCTTTGTCCCAACTCCCCACACTGATCCTTTTGAGAGATTGGTTGATATCCATAGGTTTCAGCGACAACTCAAGCTTAGGGACCACTTCAGAGAGCAGGCTTATACACCAGATTTACATAAGAAAAAGTCAGCTTTTGAACCTCCAAATACCCACCCCTCTATTAGGAACTACACAAGGTTACTCACTCACAATATCAATGATGAGTCCCAGATTGCTCCCTACCCTAATCTCAGCATTGCTGAAAGGCAAGCACTGAATGAGTTGAGTAAGGATAGGACTGTCATTGTGCGCCCTGCGGATAAGGGTGGATCCATTGTGGTTCTTGATTACACCGACTATCGCAGTGAAGCCTTAAGACAATTGGCCGATTCTGAAACCTATGTAAAATTGAGAGGGAATCCAACACAAATGTATAAAAAGGCTATTGATATTTTTCTACAATGTAGCTTAGAGGCTGGTTTCATTACTGAAAAAGAATTGCTGTTCCTAACCACTGAACACCCTATAGTCCCTGTTCTATATCTACTGCCTAAAGTTCACAAAACTTTAGTGAACCCCCCAGGCAGACCCATTGTGTCTGCCCGGGGTTCGGTATTAACCAACATTGCCATTTTTGTTGACTCTTTCCTACAGGATATTGTCAAAAACACAAAAGCTTATTTACAAGATTCACCTTGCCTGCTGAGGAGACTCACTGATTTTGTTGATCTTAGACAGGATGACATCCTGGTCACCATGGACGTAGATAGCCTCTACACGGTGATCCCCCATGTTGGGGGGGGAGGCGGTCAGGTCCATGGTGACTAACAACACTCATTACAGTGGTCCCCCTATCGAGTTCTTGTGCGAATTATTGACTATTTGCCTGGAGAAGAATTATTTTAAATTTGAGGACTGCTACTACCTCCAGATAGCTGGCACAGCCATGGGGTCCAATGTGGCACCCACTTACGCAAATATTTACATGTCATGGTATGAACAGGAGCTCATGAAGCCTTTTGAACATCCATTGGTGACTTTTTATACCCGCTACATCGATGATGTTCTCTTGATATGGAGAGGCGATGAATTGTCTTTGCGTGGGTGGGTGTCACATTTGAACCTCATGGCTAGCCCTATTCGTTTTAAGCTGGAATACAGTACAGATAATGTCAATTTTCTGGATCTCAATCTGTTCAAGGTGAATAATGCTGATGGCTGGCGATTTGGTACTAAATTGTACTCTAAGCCCACAGATCGCAACTCTTTGTTGCACGCCAGCAGTTTTCACCCTGGACACCAGAAAAAGGGTATCCTCACCTCCCAGCTCACTAGAGCACTGAGAAACAACAGTGAAAGGCATTCACAAGTTACCCAAGTAAAAGAAATGGGCTTGAAATTTAACAAAAGGGGTTATCCCATGACAGACATCTGTGATATACAGGAGAAGTTGTTATGCACGGACACTTTACAGGATACCAGGGTTCCTAAAAGGGAACAGTCTGAACAACTGAACTTGATCACCACATACACACCTGGTTGTGACCGCCTAGCCAATGCAGCACTTCGCCATTGGCCGGTGGTGGGGACAGATCCCATGTTACCGTTTCAGAAGTTGAAAGCTCCAAGGGTGGTCTATCGCAGAGCAAGGAACCTGAGGGACATCTTGGTTAAAGCAGATCCTGTTAACCACTACAAAAAGGAAACATGGCTCAAGACATCTAAAAAAGGTTGCTTCCCTTGTGGGAGCTGTACAACATGTAACAGCATGTGTAAAGGGGAGTCTTTCCAACACCCCCACAAGAACCAAAGGTTTAAAATAAACCATCGCCTTAGCTGTACCAGTACCTATGTGATCTACACGTTGTCTTGTCCGTGTTCACTCGCCATTGGCCGGTGGTGGGGACAGATCCCATGTTACCGTTTCAGAAGTTGAAAGCTCCAAGGGTGGTCTATCGCAGAGCAAGGACCCTGAGGGACATCTTGGTTAAAGCAGATCCTGTTAACCACTACAAAAAGGAAACATGGCTCAAGACATCTAAAAAAGGTTGCTTCCCTTGTGGGAGCTGTACAACATGTAACAGCATGTGTAAAGGGGAGTCTTTCCAACACCCCCACAAGAACCAAAGGTTTAAAATAAACCATCGCCTTAGCTGTACCAGTACCTATGTGATCTACACGTTGTCTTGTCCGTGTTCACTCATTTACATTGGAAAAACAATAACTTCCTTCCGCGACAGGATGGCAAACCATCGCCATGCCATACGGGAAGCACTGAAAGATGGTGACTCGGACCAACCGGTGGCACGTCACTGTGCAAACTTCAAACACCCAGTGTCAAGCATTAGATCAATGTTGATCGATCATGTCCCACCAAATCCAAGGGGTGGCGACAGGGGTAAAAAATTACTCCAATGCGAGAGCAGGTGGATTCATAAGTTGGGAACTATGACCCCAAAAGGACTCAATACTACTTTGGATTTCAGCCCTTTCTATTAAAATTGATGTCTATGTCCACCTAGCTTGGGCTTGTGGAAGTTTCGCTGTTATGGTTACTACCATACTCCATGGGTTTGATGTATTTTCAAATCAATTAATAGTTTGCTCTGTATATATCTTTTAACATACATTTTTGCATATAATTCTCTGAAATAGAAGAAGTTTACATCACTGTCTATATACATCTTTCAGACTTGCATTTCAGTAGCATAACAGACTCTACATTTATATGTATTTTTATTGGATAGATTTAATATCATGTGAGTTGTGCGATTTGCTAGTCTGATAAGATTGAATATTTTTTGAGTCCCCGCCATAGCCACATAACATGAGACACCTAGAGCGGTTTTTATCCGCCTTGATGACAGGTTTACACTGGTTGCCTAGAGCAACCGCTGCGCTTCATGAATACTGTTGATTCTGAACATGCGCAGGCTGCCTCCTGGTGATCTCCTAATATCTGGCATATATACCGATGCAACGCTTGGGACGTTGTCATAACAACGCCGTGCTATGCGTCATCACGCTAGGCACGGCTAGCGTGCCAGCGTGACGTATGGACTAGCTAATTGGATGAACATGCGAATGGTATGGCGGCAAATTCGTAATGGGGATAAGTTGTCTCCCTCTATTTAAGGGGGTTGTTTTAAATGTTTTTTCACTGATCCGGGGTACTTGGGTGCACTCTGTCCTTGTACTTTTTTGTAAAACATTGACAAAGGCACAATGCAGTGCCGAAACGTTTGTTTTTTAAACTGAAATAATAAATTCTAAGTTTTATTACAAAGACCAGTGAGCTGCCTGCTTTTTGGGAGAATATATATATATATATATATATATATATATATATATATATATATATATATATATACAGGAACAAACGTTTGCACTCACAGGTCTTTTTTCAAACTTTTAATGAGGAACGTTTTCGGGGTATTATAACCCCATCATCAGCATACAACAGTGATAACAATCAAGCATTTTATAGTGTTTTACAAACAAAGTGTACCAACCACAAACCTCACATCTCCCCCAGCTTTCGCGGTGAAATTATCGGCAGTGGAACGCATAATGCGTTCCACCGTCATGGCTAATACCGGAAGTTTGAAAACGTCACTTCCGGTTTATGCCCAAATTACGGATTTTATATACTTAAACAACAAATGTCAGAAAAAACCTGATTAGCTTCCAGGTTGTACATACTTTGTGTTGGTGTAGAGTGGATCAGTGCCTAAACAATTAGCATTATTAAGACACTCTATTTTCTCGTGTCAAACTGTGTGAGTTGTATGTGTACATTGTTATAACAAACCGTTGCCATAGAGACACTAATAAACAGCGGCTCAAGTGCATGCATATAATTTAAAAGGAATAACACAGACCATATAAATAAAACACCTTATATATACTTAGGAATTTTTAAAACGGGATACGTTGACATGCATAATCCCTTAAGATTGAACATACCAAAAAATAGATAAACAAACATCTAATTGGGTTACGCTTTGTTGTGCCACTGATTACCCATCCCAATATTTATAATGATTGATCCAAACTTCATTACAGAATTACGTGTGATAAATATGAGCTGGGATAAGGCTGAGCCAACTACAAACACTAAGATAAGATGGGAAGAACTGGTGGATCCGTGTAGCTGATCTGAAACATAGTAATTGCACAGAAGTCACATCTCTGTCTGCCTTGCCATGACACCAAATGGTGAATACCGCCGTCCGTGCATTATATCAATACATTGTATCTGAGAGATAAAATACTCTTGTTAAGATAGACGATAAATATATACAGTATCAATAGAGTAAATGTATTCATAGAACTCAACGATAGATAAGCCACCTAAAAAACCTTACAGAGACAAGTTTAATCGATCAGTAAATATATTAATTAGATCGCGAGATAGACAGTATTACCTGTACAATACATCTAATAGTTGTTAGGTAGCTGCCATACAAGTATAAACTGTGGGTTCATTTGAGGAACATATGTCAAAAAGCATCAGGATCACATTCCTATGATAGAATTATGTTAATCGCACTTAATACTTGATATCAATTGATAAATATTATTTCAAAACGTCAACGATACATTGTGAATTTGAGATATAAGACCTACATGCGACAATTATTGTCATATATCACACAGAGTTCCATATTGCCTAGACTACTGAGACTTAGGTGCTAGATGTGAGTAACTCTACACAAGGTAGGCCAGGTCGCTCCACATTATGTATTGGAATCAAAAATGATCCCAACCCACAGTGCTGAGAGAACAATGCGGGGAACCCCCTATCAAAAGAGGGGACACCGCAAAATGCAACTCAGAGCCACCTGCCACCCTGGCAGTACCCCAAGTAGTAGCACACTACAGTAGATTTTTAAAGTCTGGCATAGTATTCAGGCCACCAGGTATAATAGTCCCTAGGTGGAACATCCACTGTGCTTCACATTTCAGAAGCAGCTTGTTGCGGTCTCCACCTCGTTCCAATCGAGGTATATGATCTATCAATATATAGCGTATTGAGGAGACCGAATGTCCCTCATTCGCGCAATGTCGCGCCACTGGCTGCTCAGAAGTTCCTTCCTTAATGGCCGTCCTTATGGCATGTCGATGATTAGCCATCCTTTCACGTAATGTTCCTGACGTCTTGCCAACATAGAACCTCGAGCATGGGCAAAACAGAAGATACACTACGTGCGTCGTAGTGCATGTTATAGAGTGTCTAATCTTGAAAGACCGGTTAGTATGTGGATGGTGGAAAACCTTTGTGCCAATTAGGCCACTGCATGTAGTGCAACCTAAACATCGGTATGATCCCCTGATGTTTCTTTTAGTGCCAGTGTTGTAACTTGCTTTTGGGTCTGTTCTCATTAACAGATCTTTGAGGTTAGTGCCTCTCTTGAAACCCACCATGGGACTTAAATTATTGGTGAACGTGAGCTTTGGGTCTGAAGACATAATAGGCCAATGTTGGCATAGAATCCGGCCAGTGCCCTTCATTGCAGGAGTAAAGGTGGTGGACATAATCAATTTGTCTGCAGTGTCCCGTTTAGGTTTTGGTTGTATCAGTTCCGCTTGTGTCAAGGTGGATACAGCTTCCACGATTCTTGAATCACAGATGCCTTGTACCCTCTCGAGCGGAACCTCTCACCCACTCCAATCAGTTGGGAGACCCCTGTTGTAGTGTTCGAATTATTTATCATAGTTCTTATACATTGTGATTTGACAATACCCTTCAACAGTGCAGGGGGATGACAGCTGTCTGCCCTAAGTAAAGAATTACGATCTGTGGGCTTATGGTATAGCGTGGTCCCCAGTTTATCTGTGTCTTTAAAGACTGTCAGATCCAAAAAATTGATGGATTGTTCATCCACCGTCATTTTAAATTTTACATTATCTGTACAGTTATTGTAAAAATTGTACCAAGCCTGGAGTCCCTCCATGCCCCCCCGCCATACCAAAAGATGTCATCTATATATCTGTAATAACAAATAATAGATGTGTCAGTATAGACCATAAATACATGTTCTCAAATTGTGACATATATATGTTGGCGTAGGCAGGGGCCATGGAGGAACCCATGGCAGTACCGGCCACCTGCAGATAGAATTTCTTTTCAAATCTGAAATAGTTTTTAAATAAACAATATTCAATCAGAGAAGATAGATATTCTATCGGGGGAACATCATACCTAGGGTTGTCTATAAGGTGTTCTTGTACTGCCTTTAGTCCCTCGTGATGAAGGTTATAATAGTGTACAGACTGTTGACATCCAGACTCACGAGTAAATCGTCATGCTGGATGTCAACAGACTGTATCTTCCTAATGAAATCATTGGTGTCCATGATATAGGAGCATCTGTGATTCAAGAATCCGTGGAAGCTGTATCCACCTTGACACAAGCGGAAACTGATACAACCAAACCTAAACGGGACACTGCAGACAAATTGATTATGTCCACCACCGTTTACTCCTGCAACGAAGGGCACTGGCCGGTTTCTACGCCAACATTGGCCTATTATGTCTTCAGACCCAAAGCTCACGTTCACCAATAATTTAAGTCCCATGGTGGGTTTCAAGAGAGGCACTAACCTCAAGATCTGTTAATGAGAACAGACCCAAAGCAAGTTACAACACTGCACTAAAAGAAACATCAGGGGATCATACCGATGTTTAGGTTGCACTACATGCAGTGGCCGAATTGGCACAAAGGTTTTCCCACCATCCACATACAAACCGGTCTTTCAAGATTAGACACTCTATAACATGCACTACGACGCACGTTAGTGTATCTTCTGTTTTGCCCATGCTCGAGGTTCTATTGTTGGCAAGACGTCAGGAACATTACGTGAAAGGATGGCTAATCATCGACATGCCATAAGGACGGCCATTAAGGAAGGAACTCTGAGGCAGCCAGTGGCGCGACATTGTGCGAATCAGGGACATTCGGTCTCCTCGATACGCTATATATTGATAGATCATATACCTCCATTGGAACGAGGTGGAGACCGCAACAAGCTGCTTCTGAAATGTGAAGCACAGTGGATGTTCCACCTAGGGACTATTATACCTGGTGGCCTGAATACTATGCCAGACTTTAAAAATCTACTGTAGTGTGCTACCTACTTGGGGTACTGCCAGGGTGGCAGGTGGCTCTGAGTTGCATTTTGCGGGTGTCCCCTTCTTTTTGATAGGGGGTTCCCCGCATTGTTCTCTCAGCACTGTGGGTTGGGATCATTTTTTTATTCCAATACATAATGTGGAAGCCTGGGCCTACCTGTGTTAGTTACTCACATCTGCACCTAAGTCTCAGTAGTCTAGGCAATATGGAACTCTGTGAAATATATGACAATAATTGTTGCATGTAGTCTTTATCTCAAATTCACAATGTATCGTTGTGTTTGAAAAATATTATCAATTGATATCAAGTATTAAGTGCGATTAACATAATCTATCATAGGAATGTGATCCTGATGCTTTTGACATATGTCCTCAAATGAACCCCACAGTGTATACTTGTATGGCAGCTACCGAACACCTATTAGATGTATTGTACAGGTAATATGTCTATCTTCGATCTAATTAATATATTTACTGATCGATATAACCTGTCTAGTAGGTTTTTTAGGTGGCTTATCTATCGTTGAGTCTATGAATACATTTATCTATTGATACTGTATATATTTATCGTCTATCTTACAAAGTATTTATCTTCGGATACAATGTATTGATATAATGCACGGACTGGCGGTATCACATTTGGTCTCAAGGCAAGACAGAATGTGAACTGTGCATATATGTTCAGATCAGCTACACTGAATCCACCAGTTCTCCCATTTATCTTAGTGTTTGTAGTTTGGCTCAGACTTATCCCAGCTCATATTTAACACACGTAATTCTGTAATGAAGTTTGGATCAATCATTATAAATACTTGGGGATGGGTTATCAGTGGCACAACAACGTAACCCAATTAGATTTTGTTTTTATTTTTTGGTATGTTTCAATCTTAGGGATTATGCATTCAACGTATCCCGTTTTAAAATTCCTAAGTATATATACAGGTGTTTATTTATATGGTCTGTGTTATTCACTTTAAATATTATGCATGCACTTGAGCCGCTGTTTATTAGTGTCTCTATGGGCAACGGTTGTTATAACAATGTACACATACACTCACACAGTTTGACACGAGAAATCGAGTGTATTAATAATGCTAATTGTTTTAGGCACTGATCACTCTACACCAACACAAAGTATGTACAACCTGGAGCTAATCAGGTTTTTTTCTGACATTGTTGTTTAAGTATATAAATCCGTAATTTGGGCATAAACCGGAAGTGACGTTTTCAAACTTCCGGTATTAGCCATGACGGTGGAACGCATTATGCGTTCCACTGCGATAATTTCACCGCGAAAGCAGGGGGAGATGTGAGGTTTGTGGTTGGTACACTTTGTTTGTAAAACACTATAAAATGCTTGATTGTTATCACTGTAGTATGCTGATGATGGGTTATAATACCCCGAAAACGTTCCACATTAAAAGTTTGAAAAAAGACCTGTGAGTGCAAACGTTTGTTCCTGTATTTTGCCATATCTTTGCACCCAGGCTGTCGGCATTTTGGTGGGTTAAGCTGCAAGATGTATATTATATATACTATATATATATATATATATATATATATATATAAAACATGCACAGCATGGCTCTTAAAAATGGCCGACGTTGAATAAACGTTCGCCTATAATAGACAACTGTACCGATGCTCTGCTCTGTCAAAACTGAATTTGCAGCCAGACCTAGGTTGTAGCACATGCGCAGTTGAATATAATGAGTAGTCGACTGTGTGAGGAAATCAGTGTGTGCTTCTCTTGGTAAGTCTAAGAGTGCGACCGATTCAGGACAGAAAGGTTGAGGTAAGGGCTGAAAGAAGTGGCTTTTAAGGAGGGGCGGTCAGAAGAGGAGACATAATTAGTGATGTCCCGAACTGTTCCGCCCGGCGAACGGTTCCCAGCGAACATAGCTTGTTCGCGTTCGCGTCTGTGGGCGAACACATGACGATGTTCGATCCCGCCCCTATGTGTACATCATTGAGAAACTTTGACCCTGTATATCACAGCCGTCTGACACATTAGAGCCAATCAACATCAGACACTCCCTCACAGACCCTCCCAGCTACTCGGAATCCGCCATTTTAGACTCATAACAACCTTGCTTTCTTAATGAGAGGACATGTTGTGTTTTTGCTCCTGACATTATTGGAAAAACATAGCTAGGCTAGTGTATTTAGTGTCCACTACAGTCCAGAAGGACTCCACTCATCTCTGCTGCAAGGACAGCACCCCAAAAAGCCCTTTTTAGGGCTATATTTCGTGCCGTTTTTGTTTTTTTTTCTATTTTTTTTATTAGCATTTGCCTGGCTTTCAGCCTGTGTGTTTAAGGCTCACAGCATATGCTGTGATTACTGCCACCACTGATATCTCCCTAACAACATTAGTTTAAATTTAACTAACCAAAAATTTTAATTATTTTGCTAGTGTAATTTTTTTCCATTTTCTATCAGGCCTGTGTCACACAGCATAATACTCTGGTTCATTGCTCTGTGCCAGCCACCATGGTGTTAATATCCGTTTTATAACCTTATTTTGAATTTAAAAAAAATATATATTTTGCTAGTGTATTCTAATTACATTTTCTATCAGGCCTGTGCCTGTCAGGCTCAACAGCATTAATATACCTCATTTATTTTCAGTCTTTTGGTTAATTGGTCTGTGCCAGGCAGCCACCACTCATATCTTCTTCACCTTATTTAACTATAAAAAAAAAAAGCGTTCTACAATTTTTTTTGATAGTGTAATCTAATATAATTTCCTATCAGGCCTGTGTGTTTGCTGACATACAGAGGCCTACTGTGTTTACCTTGCTGCCCTCCCTAGTCTAGGAGCCACGACTCATATGTGTTTAACCTTTTTTTAATTTCCCCCCCCATAAAAATAATTTAAATCATTTTTCTAGTGTAATCAAATAGTATTTTCTATCAGGCGTGTGTGTTTATCTGACTTACAGATCCTACTGTTTTTAATAGCTGCCTTCCAAGGCTATCAGTCCACGACTCATATGTATGTGCTTAACCTTTTTCTTTAAATTGCCAAAAAAAAGTATTTTAAATCATTTATGCTAGTGTAATCTATTTTTATTTTCTATCAGGCCCGTGTCTAACTGTCTATCTGACCTTACACAGCATACTGTTGTTAATTGCTGCCCTACGTAGCAGCCAGCCAGTGCGACCACTCATATGTGCATTGCACTTCTTAACATTATTTTAATATTAAAATCTAAAATTTTAAAATATTTTGTCTAGTGTAATCTAACTTAATTTTCTATCAGGCCTGTGTTTTTGTCACTTACACAACCTACTTGTTAAATTGCTGCCCTACCTACCATCCAAGACTAATATCTGCCAGCCTGATGTGTGCCAGGCCCAACTAGCCAATTAGTGGCACCAATCATAATTCTTGTAACAGTATCAAAAAAATTTAAATTCCTAATTGTTTGGGAGTGTAAATATTCAGTCTACTAGTGCCATTGAATTGCAGTTTCCTCCTGCCTGCCAGCCCTGTGTGCCAGTCACAAACTAGCTAATTAGTGCCACCAATTCTAGTTGTTGTAAAAGTGATTCATCAGTTTGCTCGTGCCATTGAATTGCACTTTCCTCCTGCCTGCCAGCGTGTTTTTCCCGGCCCAACTAGCCAAATTAGTGGCACCAATCATAATTCTTGTAACCGTATCTTAAAAATTTAAAAATCTCATAGTGCCATTGAATTGCATTTTCCTCCTGCCTGCCCAGCCTGTGTGCCAGGCCGACTTTCAAAATATTTACACCAATCATATTTGTTGTCACAGTATTTTTAATAATTAAAATTAAATTTTTTTTGTAATTGTTGTTCTGAATCCTCAGTTTGAATTGCACTTTCTCCTGCCTTTCAGCCTGTGTGCCAGGCTCACCTAGCCAATTATTGCCAGCAATCATATTTCTTTTAACAGTATTGCAAAAATTCCAATCATCACTGTTTTGACTGTCAGTATTCAGTCTCCTAGTGTCCTTGAATTGCTATTACCTCCTGCCTGCCAGGCCCGTGTGCCTGGCCGTCTTGCCAACTATTTACACCAATCATAATTGTTGTCACAGTATTTGTTACTAATCAAAATTAAAAAAATTTGGATTGTTGTTCTTAATACCTCCTATTGCTCGTGCCACTGAATTGCACTTTTTTTCCTGCCTGCCAGCCTGTGTGCCAGGCCGACTTTCAAATATTTACACCAATCATATTTGTTGTCAAAGTATTCTTAAAAATTAAAAATTAAAATATTTGGTAATTGTTTTCTGAATACTCTGTTTGCTCGTGCCATTGAATTGCCACTTTCACCTGCCTGCCAGGCCTGTGTGCCAGGCCGACTTTCAAAATATTTACACCAATCATAGTATGTTGTCACAGTATTCTTAATAATTAAAAATTAAAAATTTTGTTTTAATTGTTGTTCTGAATCCTCAGTTTGCTCGTGCCATTGAATTGCAACTTTCCTCCTGCCTTGCAGCCTGTGTGCCAGGCCACCTAGCCAATTATTGCCAGCAATCGATATTTCTTTTTAACAGTATTGACAAAAATTGTCAATCATCACTGTTTTTGAGTGTCAATCTGCATTCTACTAGTGCCCTTAATTGCATTTACCTCCTGCCTGCCAGCCTGTGTGCCAGGCCGTCTTGCAACTATTTACACCAATCATAATTGTTG